>NW_027069478.1:1607207-1675545 GCF_002906115.3 Quercus suber
TGCACTAATTAACCAGTAAAGGATTGAGATCTTACCCGAATCAAGGCATGGATTTCCTGCTCTGTAGTAGTCAGAACATCCACTTGAACCAAATCAGAACGCCAGAGAAGCCAGATACCTCCAGCAAAACAATAGTGTCTGCCACCGCAGCTCCATCAAACGGCAGAGACTCAATAATCTCATCTGCCCTTGCACCACTCAACCTAGTCTCTGTGATCACCATAAGAATCGGAGCATGCCAATCCACCAAGTCCATCACTGTCTTTCTGAATTGGGGTTTCACAGCACCCTGCAGTTCCAGATCAAAATGTTCGTCATTTTAGACTGAGTAGAGAACACATCACAGCCAGTCACAGGGGAAGAGGGCTCAGGTCCTCTCAACCTCCATGCTTCCAATATCGCCTCCCTCGACCCCCAACTCCCCTTGAAGAGAGTCACTACATGCTTGATTATCCCCAAAGCCTCTTGGGTTGCCTTGACAAGAATCGTACCACTTATCTCCGGCTCTGCTACCTGGATCATTTTCACCTTGTGCAGGTTGCCCATCAACGAACATTCCACCAGGTTCTTCTGCAACATCTTCCTTTCTGAGATCACTGCCTTCGTCCATTCCTCCTCCGCTTCTGACAGAAATTTTTCCGAGTTCCGCTCGTCTGATCCTGCTGCTGATGGCTTTGAGTTTCTCACCGGTGTCACAAGGACTGGAGGACGATCCGTCAGGAACCTCCACCATGGATTCGGGGTTGTGATCCATGCCTCGTCCTTCAAAGGAAGATACCCCAGCTGTTTGCTTTCTCACGTCAGCAGGGAAAATGCTCTTCCACGCCATCATCAAGTCGAGATCGAACCAGCCCAAATCTCTGTTGGTCTTGTTTTATCCAACAAATGGTCTCGTTGCTCACCGGAATGACCTTCCCCTTGTAAAAAATTCCCCACTTCTCTTTCCTTCCATCGCGCTTCTGGTACGGACAGGAATACTGCTCTCTTTCTCTGATGAAATGAACTTTTCTTTTGGGTTGGCTATTATGTTCTAGTACTTGAGAAGCGAATGGGCCATGCACAACTTCAGGCCCAAACACAAAGGGCCCATCCTTTCTACTCGGGCCCTCTCCAACTGGATGTGACCCAACTAGTCCACTTGCATTCAGACTTGCATTGGCGCGCACCCCCTTGCCTTTAGCTCCCTTACCAATATTTGGATGTCTGAGATTGGACGTTGCCTTCCTGGAAGACTCTACAAGCGATGTGACAGTTGCGTGTGTGGACTCTTTCTCTTGCTTTCTCTCCTACTCTGCACCGCCATTTTGGGCTCATCCATGGAGGCATTGGGAACTTGCATCACTGCATTATCAGATGCTTGACTTAACACTGGTGACCGTGGATTGATCTTGCCTTATTAACAATTTTTCTTCTACTCACCACCATCCATTCACCGTAATTCTCTTGCACAGCTTCGCCATCCTTAGTCCTGTCCACCCCTTGCAATTAATTACATCTTCTTGTCCATTACTCCGATCCACATTTTGCTCCTTGGGTTGCTCTCTAATGATGTAAGGGCACGATTCAATCTTATGGCCAATCCTACCACACGAGAAGCAGAGAGCGCTAATGCCCTCATAAAGCACACACTGAGGAATTTTCCCAAGGTATATCATCCTTATCAAAGGCTTTTCTAAGTTGACTTGCACACATAATCTGGCAAAGCGTCCCTTTCCCCATTAGCAGTATGAGAATCAATTCTAAGGACCGGTCCAATGGCTTTCCCTATTTTAAGAAGAGCATTTGAATCATAAAATTCCAAAGGCAATTCTGGTAGTCTTATCCAGACTGCTACCGAGAGAGGGTTGCTGTGGAAGCCTTGAACCCAGGTTCCCATTGTCTGATAGCAAGAAATGTTGACCAATAAACAAGGACCGCCCGTTAGAATAGTGTCAACATCTTCTGCTAATTCAAATCTCACAAGAAAGTAATCATAGCCCAAATCTATACAATCCATTCCACCACACGGATTCCACATTTTTCGCACTCTCTCGACAAGGAAGGAGAATGCCATTCTTCTTCCAAAGGTTTTGATGATAAGCGCTTTCTGCCAAGGTGCTCTCATGCGAACCTTCTCTTCTTTAGAAAAGCTAATTCTAATGTTGCCATCTTGCTCAACTTCCTCTTCACCATCAGACTCCACATCTTCTTGCATTGAGCTATCAAAACCAAACGCTTGCGCAAAGGCTCCAGGAATTACACCCACCAATTTATCCTTATAACTCCCCATTTTATTACCTATCCCATTCTCAGTCTCAGTCGACTCATGAGACCTATGGCTTTCTTTGAACTTTTTGTGCTGCGGGCAAGGGTATCTTCTTCTTCATCCGAGCGCTTCAGCCTTTCTCTCTCCATCCGCCAATAGCCACACTTTTTGGTTTTTTGCTACATGTATTATTGCCTTC
Source organism: Quercus suber (assembly GCF_002906115.3). Taxonomy (NCBI): domain Eukaryota; kingdom Viridiplantae; phylum Streptophyta; class Magnoliopsida; order Fagales; family Fagaceae; genus Quercus; species Quercus suber. Next base: position 1,609,652 of record NW_027069478.1, read on the forward strand.
CATATTAATGCCACCTAATATAATGTAGAGGGTAAAACTTTAAGAACCGTTCTATTTAATCATATTGAGTTTATTTTTATTTTTTTTTAAAAAAAAGTATATTATAACAAATAGTGTTGTATTGAATTTAACTATACAAAAAAAAAAAATTACAATTTTAAACTTTATTAGTCAATGCAGTTATGTATTCGAATTTAATTGAAAAACTTAATGTAAGTACTCTTTTTTTTTAATGAGAAGTACTTTTTTCTTAATGCCACCTAATGTAATGCAGAGGGTAAAAACTTTAAGAGCCGTTCTTTTTAAACATATGGAGTTTATTTTAGTTTAAAAAAAAGTATATTATAACAAATAGTGCTGTATGAATTTAACTATACCCAAAAAAAATTTACAATTTATAATTTATTAGTCAATGCAGTCATGTATTTGAATTTAATGAAAAACTTAACGTAACTACTTTTTATTTTCTTTTTTGCTGAGAACATAAGTACTTTTTATTTTTATTTTCATGAGAAGTTCTTTTTTCTTAATGCAAGCATGAATGCCACTTTTTATTATTATTATTTTTTAAAACTTTAGTGGGTTAAAAATTCTTTGAGAACCTGATATTATCCCTCTTTCCATACAGAATATGTCATTTAGCTCCTCACAAAAAGAACGTGGATTGTGGGACACAAAGATTCTCCTTAATTTTGAATAATAAAATAAAATATATAGTTTGATATATAATCAATTATATTTTTTTTTTCTAATAATAAGTGACATTTTTTTTTTTTGGGGATCAAGTGACACATTGTGATAAGTGCATAATAAAAGTGATAGTGGTGATGTTGAACTAATCATAATCTATCATTTTAATATTGTTAGGACATATGTGATTTGATGTTAGGAACATATGTCAATATTTTATGTAATTGGCTAATCCTTTAACAAAACGCATTCTACTTGTAATTTGGTAGATCTAGGATGTGTTTAATACTTCAAGAAACAAGGTTTCAAGTTCAAGTGTTAAAGTCATGCAAGTTTGTTCAAGAATCAAGTCAGAAAGTGCAAGATTTTAAATCTTGATAGCTAGCTCGACAGCTAGCATCTATCGACGTTTAAAGAGAGTTGTTTCAGCCCGAGGCTCGACAGCTGTTCGACAGATAGGGTATTTGTCGAGAATTATGAAGTTCAATTTTTCAAACTGAATTTCATCCAATCCATGAATATATGTTTGGGCTTTCTTTTCTCACAACCTTAAACATATATAAGGATTATTTAAGGGCCGAAAAAGGTTACACACAATTGCACAAGAGCAAAATTCCACAAGTGTGAAGAAAGGTGTAACCAGTCAACTAGTTTTGCCCTAGTTCTTCTTGTAGAAGTTGTTGTGTTTGTACACCGTAGGGTTTGTGACCAATCAACTTCATGATCTTCATCGTGTGATGAACTAAACTTCTTTGCAACCAACATCCTTCTCAAGTTGGTAATCAAGTTGAGTACTGGGATCTGCCCAATTGGTTAGTCACGTACTGGGAGTCATATATTGAAAATGAGAGATTGTCACTACAAAATAAGTCTAATTAGGTATTGAGGTAAGGGTTCAACTATAAGTTGGTAGAATGTACTATGATTCATTTACTTGTAACTGCTTGTTTTGATAATAGTGGATTCTCGGGAGTGGTGACCTTAAAATCACCCAGTGGGTTTTTGCCGTGTAGGTTTTCCCCATTCGTAAACAAATCACCATGCCAATTCAATTTCCGCTGCATACTTAGTTTGATTGGTGATTTGTATGTGCTGCCACGCACATTGCATGTTAATTTGATTAATTAATAAACTTGACTAATTAATTAATTAATTTATCACAAGGGGTCAATACGTTTTTGGCCTATCAAATATTTTAAAAAACAAGTGTTGTAATAGACCCCATAATGGAATAACTATAACTTAAAATAATCATTCATTCATATATATATATATATATATAAAAGAATAATCATTCAATTTTTTGTTATGTTTTTATTAGAAGAGATAGTTATTCTTTATGAATAATTATTCTTCAAAATGAAGAATAACTAATCCTTGAAAAAAAGTGTTATTGTTTTTCCTTAACTTATACAAATTTAAGTTTCAAAAAACCTCTTACTCTTCATGGCCAAGTTCTCTCTCTCTCTCTTTCCTTATTTGAATTAGAATTTTTTTTGTAACTCATTTATTCTCTCTATAGTCTTTCTTGGCCATGTTCTTAATTGATAAGATTTCTTGTCTTAATTTTTCTGTTGTTCCCAATAACCTAAATAACCATGTTCTTCAAAAAATCATGCTTTATAGAGGGGGAATTAGCCAATGCCCTATTGAGCTGGTTCCATTTCCTAAGCTTTCCATAGAGGTGTCATGTTCAAACTTCAAAATCATATATATTATATTTGTTAAATTAAATTATAATTTTGATTCTTATAGTTTAGAGTTATTTTCATTAAAGTTCTTTAAAATCAATAATTTCATTTTTATCTACTAAGTTTGATTTTGTTTTCAACATGAGCATTTTGTTCATGTTTGTGACTAATTTGGTCTTTAAGAGAGAGTTTGAAAAAAAGAAAATGACGTAATTTTACTAACACTTAATAGCCAGATCAGTTATACATATAGGCAAAAAGACCATTTTGAAAATAAAATCAAACTTGAAGAAACAATATAAAAAATCTCAAGCTTAAGGGATCAAAATGAAAACAACGATAAGTTTTAAGGGTTAAAATTGTAATTTAGTCCATTTATTTTTAGTAGCATTTACGTACATTTTTTCTTTTTTAGAAGATACTTTTGGTACATCTTTATATGCTATTTAGGAATAAGGATCTACATATTGTGCCCAAAAAATAAATATAAAAAATTAAAACCCAACAAAGCAAAAGATAATTAAAAACAACTAATTAAATTGCAATTAAGACTTCTCATAATCACTTTATATATTCCATATCTATCTAGCACACATCTAATGTGGGATTAACACACACACAGACACAACTCCTTCATAATCTAAAATGCCAAATTCACACAATCTAGGGCCAGTTTTCATAAACCGCATTCCTCTACCCCCATCCAAAAAAAAAAAACATTTCAACCTAAATTGGTTTCTTCTTTCAATGATAATAATAGTACTTTCGTAAGATGGAGCAAACAAAACCCAATAATACTTTTGGATAACGAGTATAAATAGTATTTTTTTTATGAAAGTATAAATAATATTTGTGTAGTGTAGACAAAGCACATAAACAATTCAGTAATTATAAGCGGGGCTGTGAAGTGCAGTCCATATTGTGCAACTAAAAGCAAAGGCTGAGCCTACGAGGATAGGGTTTTTTTTTTTTTTTTTTTTTAACTTATAGTATGTGGGACTCCATTAAAATCTTCCAATTTCTCAATTTTAATAGAGCTTTCGAATGGCTTGAAAAAGGGACCATGAGAATGGAATTTCCAACAAGACACATTTTTCACACACACACGTGACAGACGCACCAATTGTGACCTCCCACTATTTTAAGGAAATATTTAACTCTCGAACCAAGCAGAAATCATTAAAAATCTCACATTATGTGAAAGCCTAGTTTGGTGTTTGAGACATAGACACACGTCTAACACTAAACTAAAAAGTGTTACATGGTCTCTTGCTATGGCGTGGCATGAATCTGTTTAAACTTTTTTTTTTAATTTTTTTTTTTATATAAAATCTTTTGTTAATGAGTGTGAAGTGCAACCATTCAACAGGAATCTATTTGGTCCCCATCCCACAGCCACTAAATGGGAAGATTAAAAAAATTAATAAACAAATATTCATTTAACTGAAATTTGCTCAACTCCCTAAAAATTTAGTTAGTCGATTACACTAAAAGATCAACCACGTTTGGTACACTGTAATGATGGTTACAGTATAACAAGAATAAATATTATAAGTAATAAAAGAAGCTGAAATGGAATAATAATTCTTATTTATCCATTTGGTGATAACACATGAATAAGGGGGGTGGAATGCTCTAATATTTTGTCAAAATTTCCTAACACCATTCTTACAAAATTATATGTTTACACAGATTGGATTATGTTTTGAATTAATTTTCAATTTTAAGGACAGCAAAATGGATGTAAACAATAAAACAAACTTGAGTTTCTCTATTTGAGAATATCAAACTAAAAAAAAAAAAAAAACAAACAAACGGGCTCTACTCTCCTGTTCACAATAGAGAATGAATAAATGCTGGCAATAGTTGGGTATTTTATCCTTTTTGTATTAGTTTTAAATTATAACTAATAGAATTGAAAAATGTAAAATGAAACTATTGATCTAGAATTGGTTTTCTCCTGACAGCCAAAAATAGAATAAAATAAAATTTAGGGTCTCTTTGTTGTGGTACTGGAAGTGGAAGGAACAACAGAAAAATTAAGACAAGAAATCTCATTAATTAAGAACAAAGCCAAGAAAGACTATAGAGAGAATAAACAAGTCACAAAAAAATTATTCTAATTCGAATAGGGAGAGAAAGAGAGAGAGAGAGAGCACTTGGCAGAGAAGAGTAAGAGCTTTTTTGAAACTCGAATTTTTATAAGCTAAGGAGTAACAATAGCACTTTTTTTTTAAGGATTAGTTATTCTTCATTTTGAAGAATCATCATTTATAAAGAATAACTATCTCTTCTAATAATAACATAACCAAACAATTGAATGATTATTATTATTATTATTATTATTTTGATGAATGAATGATTAGTCTTAAGTTATAGTTATTCCATTATGGGATCTATTACAATACTTTTTTTTTTTAGACTACTAAATATTTTTAACACATACACACGAGGAGAGGAGATAAGGTTTTTTAAAAAAACTTACAGTAGTATATGTGGGGGGAAAAGGGTCCAACCCAACATAGTGGGCCGAGAGCCCATATGAGAGCTACTGTGCGACCAAGAAGAGGGAGATAGTAAGGGCAAGGCCCATCTGGAAGTGGTATCCTCAGAGGGAAGAGTAATTACAATCCGAAGAGGTCATCTTCTGTCCGAGGAGGTTATATTCCTCTGACGAGAATAGTATAGATCAATTGAACGTATAAAAGGTCAAGATGATCTTTCGAGGACTCCTCCTGATCGAGATAAGCTCTGAGTACACTGGGAGATGATAAGGATGGAGAAATATTTAAAGGGAAAGCTGCTACCACCGTATTTAATGCTCTACAACAACTTTTCTGACCGCATTTATGTGGAGAAGACCCCTAAACAGTGCATCCTCACCTATTGCCACTCACACAGAGCTAAAGAAAATGCTTGACGTGACATATACACAAGTAGCCTCACGGATGAGGTACAAGTGGACGATGGAGAAGAAGAGAATGGAGGTTATATGAAGGAAAGAAGCTCCTAACAGAAGGGGGGGAAAGAAAAGAAAAGGAAAAACAGAGAAAGAGATAGAGAGAAAGAGAGAACTTGACTGTAACCTTAAGACCTTTGTTCATCAGATAAACAATAAGATAGCTCTTCAGATATTCATACTTTACGTGCAAATTCATGTTGGCTTGTGTTTGAAAGTTGTGATTCGTTGTTGTTGATCCAATACTTAACCTAGCTCTTTCACCCATACTCTACAAATTTATTGTTTTGGGCCTAGGCCACAAATCCCAACCCTACAATTGGCGCCGTCTATGGGGAGAGCTTGAGTGTAGAGGGAAGCAGCAGTAGTTGATCATGGCTGAACTAGGGCAACAACCGGCAGAATCTGGGGCGTCCCAACATATAGACCATTTTCTCAATTTGGAGCGGAGACAAGACCGTGAAGGCAGTGTGCATACTACACACACTGAACGAACTCAACCTCGTGGCGGAAGTCATGTTTCTCATGCAGAGAAAAACAGCATGCAAATAGAGATTGAAAGGTTAAGAAGGGAGTTGCGATATTGAATATTTTGTTCATTTATTCTGTTTAGTCTAATTTTGTTGTTGTTGTTTGAACTATTTTTATTATTATTTGGACTAATTTTTAGAGTTATGTCTAGGTGCATTATCAATATATTGATAGTGTTGACTTGGGTGGAGCAGCCACTACCGTCAATAAAGACTTCAGAGTCAACACTTGGTACAATCGCAGAGGCAAACCACTTTCAACTTTGATAATGTTTGTAATTATCATTCGTCATTACACACTTGAAGTTTCAACTTTGATAATGTTTGTAATTATCATTCATCACTACACACTTGAAGTCTGGTTTTCAACATCAAGAAGGGGCCTAACTCATCAAAAAGGACTAATCTCATGAAAGCTCTGTGGCTGTGGGTGTACTTAGATATTTCTTTTTCTTTTTTCTTTTTTCTTTTTTCCTTTTTCTAATTCTATTTTGCAATTCCTTGCGTTCGAAATGACTAGTAACTCATTAAACTTTCCAAGAACCATACTTATGCTTTTTTTCACTTCAATATCATGCAAGTTTCCGTGTGAAACCCAAAATAAGTCCATGAACATTGTAAGCACTACACCGGTCACTATGGACTGGTCAAACGGAAGGGTAATTTCATATTCGAAAGTGGGACTGAAATAACGAAGTGCCTATCAAACATTTCCCATGTTCTAGGAAAAAAGGGGTTAATTTTCTATGTTAGCATTTTGATGTCAAATGTGAGACCATGTCCTAAATATCCATCTAAGTGGGCAATTATTGGGTATAAAAACCAAATAATCTAGAATTATTTAATAGGAAAAACAAAAATTTAAATATGGAAAAATTACATTTTCTACCTAATAATATTCTTATAAGACTTTTTAAAGAGTTAAAAAAAAATATAAGAATGTTTATCAATAATATTTAATTTATATATTTAAAAATTATATTATGCATCTTAATGTATATCCATGCATACACATAGGTTATGTGGGGGGAAGAGGGCCCAGCCCAACATAATGGGCCGAAAGCCCATAGGAGAGCTATTTTGTGACCGAGAAGAAGGAAATGGGAAAGGCAGGGCCCATCTAGAAGTGGGACCCTCAGAAGGAAAAATTATTACAATCCGAAGAGGATATCTCCTATCCGAAGAGGTTCTAATCCTCTGACGCAAATATTATAAATCAATTGAGTGTGTGAAAGGCCAAAATGACCTTCCGAGTAGGAATGGCAACGGGTCGGGTTCGGGCCGGGTTTTTTCATACCCGGACCCGACCCGCGGGTCTTTCTTAGAAACCCAGACCCGGCCCGTTTATTAAACGGGTTTTTTTCTTAACCCCGAACCCGCCCCGTCGGGCCTCTGCGGGCCCCGCGGGCCCCGTCCCCTCATGCTCAGCCAAGCCCAAAATCAGAACCACAAATATCCATTATGATTTTTAGGCCCAAAATCACAACCATAAACATAAACACAGACCAAACACGATCAGATTTGTGATTTTCCCTTTCAAAATCACAAACCAAACACAAATTTAGATCTGTGATTTTCCCTTTCAAAATCACAAACCAAACACAAACACAAACTCACATTAAGACGAACTGAACCCAGAAAAAAAGAAAAGAAAAAAAGAAAAAACGAACTGAACCCAGAAAAAAAAAAAAAAAAAGAACTCAACCCAGAAAAAAAGAAAAAAGAAAAAACGAACTGAACCCAGAAAAAGAAAAAAGAAAAAAATGGAGATCGAGGTGGAGCGACGCCGGAGGCCATGGGCGAGGAAGATGAGAAGGGCAGAGGGCTGGGTTTCAGTGTGAGATCAACGACGGCGAGGACGAAACGGAGTTGAGAGAGCTGTGCTTGACTGCTTGTGCGCTCCGTGTGAGTGAGAGAGCTGAGAGATGAAGAGGGAGAGGCGGTTGTGTGAGACAGTGACAGTGAGTGAGAGAGACTGTGAGCTGGAGATGAGAGGCGGAGGTGTGAGGGTGAGGAGAAATGAAATGAGGGTGAGGAGAAACTGAGGGAGGCGTGAGATGAGTGATAGGGTTAGTTATAGTTATATATATATAGGGGGGNTCTCAACATATTGATCCTTTTCTCAATTTGGAGCGGAGGCAAGACCGTGAAGGTAGTGTGCATACTACACACACTAAACGAACTCAACCTCATGGCGAAAGTCATGTTTCTCATGCAGAGAAAAACAGCATGCAAATAGAGATTGAAAGGTTAAGAAGGGAGTTGCGTCATGCGAAAAGAAAACGCACTTCCTCGCACTCTAATGACGACTCGGATGACGGGCAAGACATCACCTATGAGCAGAGGTCTCGAACTCCAATCAACGAATCTTTTTCATATGAGGATGAGCACCCTCGTAAGAAGCAACCTCAAGGGCCACCACATGGAGGGGTGGGCAATGATGCCATGAGCAAGGCTTTGAATCAAATCTCCAGGTCACCTTTCACGCGCAGGATTGAAGGAGCGAAGCTTCCTTGGCATTTTAATCAGCCAACCTTTACTATTTACAACGGTAAAACTGACCCTGTGGAACATATGAGCCATTTTAACCAAAGGATGGCTGTCTACTCCAGAGATGAAGCTCTGATGTGCAAGATATTCCCTTCTAGTCTTGGACCCGTGGCCATGAGGTGGTTTAATAACCTGAAAGCAGACTCCATCGATTCTTATCAAGAGCTCACTCAAGCTTTTGGTTCACGTTTCGTCACATGCCGAAGGGTGGCCAGGCCCTTGTCTTCTCTGTTACCCTTAAGCATACGTGAGGGCGAGTCACTTAGGGCGTATTCGGATAGATATTGGGAGATGTTTAATGATATGGAGGGCAACTTTGATGCAATGGCCTTAGACACGTTTAAGCTGGGTCTCCCCACTGATCATGGTTTAAGGACATCCTTGTCCGGCAAGCCTGTCATTAACATGCGTCAGCTTATGGACCGTATTGAGAAATATAAAAGGGTTGAAGAAGATCAGCAGCAAGGGAAGGGTAAGGATAAGGTTACCCCCCAGGATAGGAAGGACTTCAGGTCGGATCGTTATAACAACAATAAGCCGAGGAGAGATTTCGCCGGGCAGTCAGGCTCAGTAAATGCTAAAGTAGTCAATATAGTGTTCAAAGAGCCCGTTCATCAGGTCCTGAAAAGGATCAAGAACGAGTCATTCTTTAGGTGGCCGAGCAAAATGGTAGGGAACCCTGAGAGACGCAATCACAATCTCTATTGTCAATACCACCAAGACCATGGGCATGCCACTGAAGACTGCAGAAGCTTATAGGATCATTTGGACCAGCTGGTCCGTGAAGGCAGGTTGAGGCATCTTTTGCACCATTCCAGTGGCCGAGGAGGTCAAGTGAATTTTGAGTCCGAAAAGAGAGATTCTACGAAACCCCCATTAGGTACTATTAATGTCATTTTCGCAGCGCCAGGAAGAACAGGGTCCTGGCCGACCAAGGTTATGTCAGTGGCTCGGCTGCCAGTAGGGGATATTGGCCAAGATCCGAGGAGCTCTAGACAGGCTGCCCCGCCTGTTTTAGGCTTTTTGATCGAAGATAAAGCTAGGACCATTCAGCCTCACAACGACGCTTTGGTAGTCACACTCGGGATCAGGGGATATGACGTGAAGAGGGTGATGGTGGACCAGGGCAGTGCGGTGGAGATCATGTATCCTGACCTCTTCAAGGGGCTGAATCTCACACTTGATGACTTAACTCCATATTGTTCTCCTCTGGTCAGCTTCGAGGGAAGGGTGGTTACTCCGAAAGGACAGATATTTCTGCCTGTACAGACTGGCTCAGAAGTAGTTGAGGTGGACTTCATTGTGGTAGATGTCTATTCTCCTTATACGGCGATTATAGCCAGGCCTTGGTTACATACACTAGGGGCTGTTTCCTCCACTCTACATTAGAAAGTCAAATATCCTTCCGAAGGGCGCGTTTGTGAGATCCGCAGAGATCAATCCTCGGCTAGGCAATGTTTAGTGGCTGCCATACGACACGAGCTTGAGATTGAATCCTCAGCCAGGGCGGAGGGAGACCTATAGCAGTTAAAGGGTCAGTTGTCACTCGTCGAGGGTCATGATGAAGGCGTTAAATGCGAGGACTTAGTACAAGTTTTAATTGGGACCAATCCTGAGAGATATTTTCAAATCGGATCTCAAATACCTCAACCAGAGAAAGAAGAGCTAATTGACTTCCTTAAAAGAAATATTGATGTATTCGCATGAAGCCCCAAGAGTGGACCCGGAGTTCATTTGCCATCATTTGAGGGTTAACCCTCTGAGTGTACCAAAGAAGCAACCTCCTCAGCGGCTATCCAAAGAGCATGCTGATGCAGTCAAGGAAGAAGTGATGAAGCTTAAACAAATTGGGGCTATTAAAGAAGTTTTTTACCCCGAATGGTTGGCAAATACTGTGGTGGTAAAAAAGAAAGGTGAAAATTTGAGAGTTTGTGTGGACTTCACAAACTTGAATAAAGCTTGTCCTAAGGATCCTTTCCCTATGCCGAAAATTGATCAATTAGTAGATGCTACTGTTGGCCATCCTCAAATGAGTTTCTTGGATACTTTCCAAGGTTACCATCAAATACCATTAGCCCCAGATGACCAGGAGAAAACCGCTTTTGTTACCCCCATTGGTAATTACCACTATAAAGTGATGCCGTTTGGTCTGAAAAATGCAGGTTCTACTTATCAGCGAATGATGACCAAGATGTTTGAATCACAATTGGGCAAAAGCATTGAGGTCTATATAGATGACATGGTAGTTAAAAGCAAGGTTATTTCTGAGCATTTGAAGGATCTTGATAATGTTTTTGAGACCCTGAGGAGACATAAGTTGCACTTGAACGCGTCGAAGTGCTCATTTGGTATGGGATCAGGTAAATTTTTGGGTTACATAGTAACACACAGGGGAATTGAGGTCAATCCTGATCAGATAAAGGCTATTCAAAATCTGCAGCCTCCTCGGAATCCGAAAGAGGTCCAGAAGTTAACGGGGATGACAGCTGCTTTGAACCGATTCATCTCCAGGTCCGCAGATAGATGTAAACCCTTCTTCTCGCTGATTAACAAGTGGAAGGGATTTGAATGGACTGAAGAATGTGCCTCGGCTTTCCAACAACTTAAAGACTACTTGTCTCGGCCACCAATTATGTCTAGCCCTGAACCAGATGAGGTCTTATTTGCCTATATCGCAGTGGTCCCCCATATTGTGAGTTTAGTGCTGATAAGAGTGGATCAAGGTGTACAAAGGCCGGTCTACTATGTAAGTAAGTCTCTACATGAAGCCGAGATCAGATACTTGCCATTGGAAAAAGCCATTTTGGTAGTAGTACTTGAAACACAAAAATTGTCCCACTTCTTCCAAGCACATACTGTCGTTGTGCTCACGCAACTCCCACTTAAGACAGTACTTCGAAGTGCTGATTACACGGGGAGGATAGACAAGTGGGGCACTATTCTAGGAGCTTTTGATATAAAGTATATGCCTCGCACTTCAATCAAAGGGCAGATCCTTGCAGATTTGGTAGCCGAGTTCATGGAGCCCAGTTTAGAAGAAATAACGATAAAGAGAGACATGGATAAAAAATCGGTTAGCATGATTTTTCAACAAGATCCTGCCCATTGGGAAGTGTACGTAGACGGCGCTACGAACCAAAAAGGTTCTGGAGTGGGGCTAGTCCTGATATCTCCAGAAGGAATCATCATTGAAAAGTCACTAAGGCTGGATTTTGGCGCGACCAATAATGAGGCAGAGTATGAAGCCCTATTGATGGGAATGGCTATGGTCCGAAGAATGGGAGGAAAAGCCGTGGGGTTGTTCTCGGATTCAAGATTAGTTGTGGGCCAAGTACAGGGGGAGTTTGAAGTGAAGGATGAAAGAATGCAAGGATACTTGAATCGAGTCAAACGTCTGTAGGCGGAATTCGAATTTTTTAGCTTGCTACATGTTTCTAGAAGTAGTAACACGCACACAGATTCTTTGGCCACACTAGCCACCTCTTTGGAGCAAGACTTGCCAAGAGTTATCCTCATCGAGGATCTCCATGAGCCCACCGGAGCAGGAGGGGATGCAGTCCGAGTGCACCAGATTTGAGAAAGTTTCTGCTGGATGGATCCCATAATCCAATTCTTGAAGGATGACACCTTGCCAGAAGAGCGAGGAGAGGCTGACAAGATCTAAAGGAAGGCTACTAGGTTTTGGCTATCCGAAGACCGAAAATTATACAAACGTTCCTACTCAAGACCATACCTGTTGTGTATTCATCCAGAGGCGGCTGAGTTGCTACTAGAGGAATTGCATGAAGGAATTTGTGGGAGTCACACTGGAGGCAGGTCATTGGCCCACCGAGCCCTTACTCAAGGGTATTGGTGGCCGAACATGCAAAAAGAAGCCCATAACTATGTAAAGCTATTAAAACTTTTCTTTTTACAAGAAAAACCATTAGAACCCTTTTTTTTAATGAGAAAAACCATTAGAACTTGTAAGGAATAAAAGTAGTCATTAAGTATAGGAACATACTCGTGCTTGTAATGCCAACCAGATATATTGGCAGCTTCATGTAAAGCTTCCCTCCAACTGTGCAGCTTCTTGTTATCCTTTATTTTTTCTTCATGTTTAGATAATGCTTCTCCAAACTTTCCTTTTTGGTTACGAACTTCTGATGGATCCACATTGTAAAGAAGTGTGATCAATGTCAGCGATTCACACTGAACATACACCAATCAGATGGAGTCCTCAACCCACTATATAGCCCATGGCCGTTTGCCCAATGGGGTTTAGACATAGTGGGTCCATTCCCCAAGGCTGCAGGAAACAGGAAGTATCTTCTGGTCGGTACAGACTATTTCACGAAATGGGTCGAAGCCAAGCCTCTGGCCAATATCCGAGACATGGATGTGCAAAAATTTGTGTGGAAGAGTATTGTCACCTGTTTCGGAGTTCCTCATACTCTCATTTCGGACAACGGCTTACAGTTCGACAGTAACGCATTTCGGAGTTATTGTAGCGAACTAGGAATCACGAACAGATACTCTACTCCTTCCTATCCTCAGGGGAATGGGCAAGCTGAAGCAGTTAATAAAGTCATAGTTAATGGGTTAAAGAAGAGGCTGGACGACGCGAAGGGTAAGTGGGTCGAAGAGTTGCCACACATGCTCTGGGTTTATAGAACTACACCTCGCAGATCTACTAGAGAGACTCCTTTTTCAATGACTTATAGGGCTGAAGCTGTCATTCCTTTGGAAACAGGTTTCCCAACTTTGAGAACTAGCTTGTTCAGTCCGGCCAGCAATGATGAGCTCTTAGAAGCAGGCTTGGATTTGATCGAAGAAAGAAGAGAAAGTGCAATGGTTCGGCTGGCGCATTACCAGAAGAAGCTTAGGCAAGGCTATGCTGCTAACGTCAAGCTAAGACCCTTAGAACCTGGTGACGGCACTGCGAAAAACCTAGCCTGGGGAAAATTAGGACCAAACTGGGATGGACCATATCGTATTACTTCATGTGCTGACATTGGGGCATATTTCCTAGAGGACTTGGATAGTCATGTAATACCACGCCCCTGGAATGTAAATAACCTCAAGAGGTACTATTATTAATCAAATCGTTTCTTTGTTCATTATGATAACTTGTCACTCATGCCTGTAGTCCTCGGACCAGATGATTTTAGGTTAGTTAACACTCCTTATTGGTTCTCTAAGTGTTTAAACTTAAACCCAATCATGCATATAGTCCTCGGACGAGATGATTTTGGGTTAGTTAACACTCCCTATTGGTTCCCTAAATACTTATGCTTAAACCCAATCGTGTTTGTGATCTTTGGACCAGGTGATTTTTAGTTAGTTAATAATGTTGTGCTGTTATTAATACTGAGTTATTTTTAGAATAAATCTTGCTTGGCATTACTGACTCTGTTTAGTGTCAACTTTAAACCTGTGTTAACATTCCTAAGTATACATGCAAAAGGATGTCCACTCTTATAATATTTGTTACGGCCATCCTTTAACAGTAACCTTTATGTATTGTCTTCTTCGGAACCAATTTTAATTGCATATATTGTCAACAAGACAGAGTAACTATATTTGCCTCCATTGCTATAATTACAAAGCGAAGTTACTTATAACAAAAGAAAACCACACAGCATGCAACAAATACACAAAAGCCAAAAGAAAAACTATTTTATTGATCAAAATAAGACAGTTTACAACCCCCTGCAAAAAGGGGGGGAAAAAAAAAAAAAAAAAAAAAAAAAAAAAAAAAAAAACAACAACAACAACAACAAAACAACTAAAACCTAAGTTTTTGTTGGGGCTTGGTCTTGGGAATTCGAGGGTGTTTTCTTTCCTTCCAAGACCTCGCCCTTCTCCTGATGTGGCTCAGTAGGGGGACCTTGATCACCTAGCTGGCTGGAATCCTTGGTAGGCTTAAGGATGACTAGGGGAGCTTGTTCAACCAAAGGCTGCTCCGAGACCTCTGGGAGTTGTGTTGGAGGAGGGGCGTCAGCCTCTAGAAGCTGTCGGATGTTTGCATCATAAAAGACATATTCAGGTAGCCTCAGCTCCGAGTCAGCAGGCACTCCAACAGCATCCAGCGCCTTGCCCCAGGTCATGTCGCAGTAGTCCCTAGCGACTGAAGCGAATTGCTCAGTAAGACCTTTCTCCGTCGTCTCCACTCCTAGTTGGTAGGGCGCTTTCATTTCGGCCTCGGTCGCCTCCTTGGCCAGCTGGGCGTCCCTCCGAGCCTCCTTGGCCTTCAGGAGTTCAACGCGAAGCTTCTTCACAAGCCCCTTTTCAGTTGCCAGATTTTTCTGAGTTTCATTCAACAGTTGCGTTGGGCTTCGGCCTGGGTCTTAGCATTTCTAAGACCAGCATGGAAGCTATCCCTTTCTTGGGTCACTCCCTTTAGCTGGTCCGAGATCTGAGGGACCTCATCCTTTAGGCTGCCCAATGCCCTTTCCGTCTCGGACCTGGCCTGGGCCTCCGCTTGGGCTTCCACATAAGCCTTTCGATTCCATTCTTCGGCCACGAAGACCTGCTAGGTAATCTGAACAAATAAGGTAATAGTGTTAGCATAAAAATATAGGAAATTAATACTCTAACCGAGGACCCGAATGAGCATGCTTACCATGGCTAAGTCCCTCTTCAGGGACATAAAGAGATCATACTGGCTGAAGCACCTGTATGACTCCATGTCTCGAGGGAGGACCAGTGGTTGCTCCAGCGCTTCAGCTATGAGCCCAGCTCTACCCCCATCGTAATTCCTGACAGAGGTCTCCTAGGAAAAAGGAACGCCATCAAGTTCCAGCCTGGGAGACCAAGTGCGTTGCCCTCGGCGCACGTCGGCCACTAGGGGCTTCTCCCTACTCTCCACAGAAGAGGCCCTCTTGCTGCGGTAGTCCTTTCCCACCTTCTGCTGCTTGGCCTTTGGTGGTACCACCACCTCCCGCTCCTCGTGCTCGATAGGCCTCTTTTTCTTTAAATCCGGTATCGGTTTCAGAGCCGGATCAGAGACCTGTGGTGGGGGTGGAGGTGGAGGTAGATTCACCGCTGGCCGAGAGGTCCCCGTCCCCTTGGACTCAGCTTTATTACCCCTTTTCTTCAGAAGGAGCTTCAAGTCAGACATTTCTTCTTCTTCCTCTAAAGAGTCCTCAGGGACTGTAGTCAGCAGCAGGGGTGGGCGGATGCAAGATTGCTTGTTAGGTTCCTCCTCGAAATCTGAAGAGGGTATTATCTGAACTCCCTTTAGAGTGTCCCCTTCAAATCTAAACTTGTCAATCTGCTCCTCTAATGAAGTGGATGAGGAGCCGACCCTTTTGCCTACGGCTGCTAATTCGAGAGGGACTTGTTGAACTGGTCGGATTAGCAAAGGAACGCCCTGGGGGTTGGGGTGTGGAACAAGTGCAAGGTCGTATGGGGCCAAAAAGTTTTTCCGAGCAACGTCTATTCGCCGTAGCCGGTGATCACCTTGCGTGATGGCGTTGCCAGCTGGCTGGATGTTTGCTTTCTTGGGCGTGTAGCCGAGTATGAGTGGGATGGACTGCAGCTGTCCATCCTCGCTTATGAATATCTCCGAGCGTAGTAGGTAATTGAGGGCGGGGGCGTTAATAAGGCTGAGCCAAGGAACAGTATGTGCCTTATCTGTAAAACAAACAAACAGGTCGGGTCAGAAAACTGAAACAGGATGATATAAAAAAGAGCAGGCTATGGAGAATGGAGGCCCTAAGACTATTGTTAGAGACCCTAAGTCTAAGAAGTCACACCTGGCTCTCCTGGCTCGGTCGGATAATGTAGACCGTCATGCCATGCGCCCGAGACGATCAAGTAGTCATCTTTCATCCCTTTATTCGATTTGGGAAGGCAGGAGAACAGTCTAACGACGTCGGATCGGGATTTGAGATAGTATCCCGCCCCTTTTTGGCTATGACATTCATACATGTATGCTAAGTCATGCCAGGTCTGCCCTAGTCCTAACTGTTCGTTCAAGGCATCGATGGCCCTTAATATCCTAAAGGTGTTGGGAGCGCACTGCTCAAGAGAGAGCCTGTGGTTGCGAAGATAGTTTAAAGTGATGGAGCCCATTGGGAGGGTCATTCCCCCTTAAATGAAGGCTATCATTGGAACTACGACCTCTCCTTCTCTTCGGGCCGTTAATATCCTCTCTGGAGGGCAATACCTCAGATTTACCCCCTGCGGGATACCATAATTTCGCTTGAAATTCCTCTATCAACGCTGGACTATTGACGAGATGTTGGAATTTGCCCATTTCTAAGAGAATGACTGAAGCAATGAACAGAAGAAGGGTTTTGAGGGAAGAAAATGTTAGCCGAGATGAAAATAAAGGATTAGGAGGCGTCGAAACTTACACAAACAGGATTGGAGTAAAATCCCTAAACTCGAAATGAACTCTTTGTAGATCCTGGAGGCAAAGAACGCAGAAATCCAAAGAGGCGTGAAAGGCTTTCGAAGGAAAGGACTCTCTGGGTGCTCTGAGAATGCTCTGGGTACTCTGAAAATGTGTAAAGTAAAGAAAAATAACCTCCTTCAGAGGTTTATATACGGAAACAGATGAAACAGTGTCATTCATTCTGCCCAAATCTTGAAGAAGAACCCTGGCCATTTGATCAACAACCTACCGTTGGATGCAAAGGACAAAAAGCCGCCTGGAGTAATTAATATAGTGCTTTGGGAATATGGGACTGACAAAGGCAACAATGAAGAGCGCGTCTCTATGCTCGCGCGCATGTAAACGGGGGTATTTATGACTTCCCCCTTTTAAATTTCTTTATTTTTCCTTATTTTTATCTCTTTTTCCTTGCATGGCAGATCAAAATCTTACCTTTTCTCCTTGGATGCGAGGGAAAAATTAAAATTTTGAGGGGCTATTGTGGGGGGAAAAGGGCCCAGCCCAACATAATGGGCCGAAAGCCCATAAGAGAGCTATTTTGCGCCCGAGAAGAAGGAGATGGGAAAGGCAGGGCCCATCTAGAAGTGGGACCCTCAGAAGGAAGAATTATTACAATCCAAAGAGGATATCTCCTGTCCGAAGAGGTTGTAATCCTCTGACGCAAATATTATAAATAAATTGAGTGTGTGAAAGGCCAAAATGACCTTCCGAGGACTCCACTTGATTAAGATAAGCTCTGAGTATGCTGGGAGACGATAAGGATGGAGAAATATCTAAGGAGAAAGCTGCTACCACCGTATTTAATACTCTGCAGCAACTTTTCTGGCCGCATTTATGTGGAGAAGACCCTTGAACAGTGCATCCTAACCTACCGCCACTCACACAGAGCTAAAAGAAGATGCTTGACGTGACATGTACTCAAGCAAACTCGTAGATGAGGAACAAGTGGACGATAGAGATGAGGAGAAGGGTGGCTATATAAAGGAAGGAGGCTCCTAACGAGAAGGGGGAGGAGAAAGAACAAAAAAAGAAAGAAAGAGAGAACTTGACTGTAACCCGAAGACCTTTGTTCATCAGAAAAACAATAGTATAGCTCTTCGGATTTTCAGGTTTTACGTGTAAATTCATGTTGGCTTGTGTTTGAAAGTTGTGATTTGTTGTTGTCAATTCAATACTTAACCTAGCTCTTTCACCCATACTCTACAAATTTATTGTTTTGGGCTTGGGCCACAAATCCTAACCCTACAGGTTATATTTCCTATAAAAATTATGTCAAAACTTTCCTATTATGGTTTATTAACCATTACCCTAAAGGTGTTTGTTAACATGACTCATGTCTTTATAGATGAGAAATGAACAACCAAAGTATGTGATTTGGGGTTATCTACTTATCTAAACAGGACACGCAAGACTTTTATTTATATAAAATTTATAAATTTAATTTAAAGAAGTCCATAAAAATATCTAATTTAAAGACTATATATAACTTAATTCAGCTTAACAGTATTTATTTAAACTTTTAGATTATAAATACTTTATTTAAAATCCATTATATTTTCTTTTAGATATGCAAAAGTACTAATGATTTTTTTTTTTTTAAGGTTTTCAATTGATAAAATGATTAATGAAGTAAATCTTCATGTAACAATTGATTTGAAGTTTCTCTTTCACTTAGTTTTTATTTTTTAAATAAAAATATTAATAAATATGTAGATAATTTCATACTATAGACTTGAAAAGCAAAAAATATAAAATAAAATCTCCTTTTGCGATTGTATTGAAACGTTGATGGGTCGGGTTGTTCAGGTCCTTACTCAGCCCTACTTTGAATTTATGAAAATTGGTTGCAAGAGGATGTGTATTTTCCAAACACCTCTTAGGAAATTCAAGGTGGTCCTATATATCTTCGAGATGGTCGTTTCCAGAATGAGATATATTGCAAGTCAAGTCTAGAGAAAGAGATTCGTGTTGTGGCTTTGGCAAGTCTCCCATCTTTTCTCTTGCAAAATAACAAATGTTGATAACCACTTTACGTCATGGAGTTGATGACTTGACTAATAATTTGATTCCCATTTTATAAGATAGTGTGCACTCATGAGAACTCGATCACTGGGGCCTTGTTTAATTATTATTAGAGGTGGATTCATTTTCTCTTTTTATTTTCTAAACTCTTTTTTTGTTTCTCAAATCTTGTATCCATTTTCTCTACCCAACCCATTTCATGTTTGGCATTATTTTCTAGTCTGGTTTTTGCTTCTTCTTTTTTTTTTTTTTTTTTTCACTTTATATATTTCAATTAAAAATTTATCACAATTGAGAGAGTGTGTTTTTTTATGGGACAAATCAATGTTAGAGGGACCCACAGATTTGGTTTTTTACGAAAATGCCACTGTATTCAATTTCAAGAAAATGAAGGCCCTGTTTGGTAGACTATCTAAACAACATATTTTCTGTTTTTAAACAACATTATACACATTTCTACACACTTTTTCACACATAGGTATTTCAAAAAATTACAAACAACATTACTTAAACTACTCTACCAAACGAGCCCGAAAACACCAAAAAGTTGTATTTAGTTTTTGTATTCAAATCCTACATTTTTTTGACATTGAAATTGAAAACTGAATATAAATATAAAGTTAAAAAAGTCATTTAGTGGTGGGTCCCAAGAAAATTGAAAATGAATATAGAATACACCCATTTTTTGCTCAAACCAAACTGGCCCTAGATTTGGGTATTTTTGTCATTTTTACTTCTTTTTTTTTTTTTTTTCTTTGCATGAGAAGTTAAATTACTAAAATAAAGGAAAAGGCACACAGGTTAAACAGTCTCATTACAACAAAACACTGGAGCTAGACTACCAACTACAACAAACTATTCGACTAAAACAGACCGAACTTCCAACTACAATCAACTAAACATAAGAAAGATAACTGGAGATAATTTATTTGTCGTTTTAACTTTTAACTTACTTCCCAACGTTTAATTTGTTTTGTTCGTTAATTTTTGTTAGATTATATGCTTGACAAAGATTAATTCAAATTCATTTTACAATTTGCAATCCTTTGATAGTGCTTATGAATTTCTATGATTTCAAGCGAATTTAGATTTTTGAATCTATTAGTTGTAGAGTGGATTCATTAAAGTTTACTAAAAAAAACTTGAATATTTCAGCATTAAAAGAAAAAAAAAAGTTGTAAGCACATGAAATTTTATAGTTTCTTTTACTGACAAAATGAATGCAAAAAGTTACTAATAAGAGATAAAGTAAGAATTAATAAGAATGTTGAAATGAGAGTAATAAAGTTAAAGAGTCTAATCATGATGGGAGATAGAGAGAGCAGCGAATGATAAGCCGAGTCATTGAGGAGAGTAAAGCTTTAGATGGGAGATAGAGAGAGCAGCGGATGATAAGCCGAGTCATTGAGGAGAGTAAAGCTTTAGCAATTGCAAAGCTTAGGAGAACTCACTACCATAGTATCTCTCTCTTGGTATCAATTTTTTTTTTTTAGGAAAAAAAAAATGAAATTATAGTTTATTTTAATACAATGGGTTTAATGGATTATTAATTTCAATGATTCTTTTTTTCAATGAGTTTTATTGAATATTTTGTTCATTTATTCTGTTTAGTCTAATTTTGTTGTTGTTGTTTGAACTATTTTTATTATTATTTGGACTAATTTTTAGAGTTATGTCTAGGTGCAGTATCAATATATTGATACTGTTCACTTGGGTGGAGCAGCCACTACCGTCAATAAAGACCTCAGAGTCAACACTTGGTACCATCGCACAGGCAAACCACTTTCAACTTTGATAATGTTTGTAATTATCATTCATCATTACACACTTGAAGTTTCAACTTTGATAATGTTTGTAATTATCATTCATCATTACACACTTGAAGTCTGGTTTTCAACATCAAGAAGGGGCCTAACTCATCAAAAAGGACTAACCTCATGAAAGCTCTGTGGCTGTGGGTGTACTTAGATATTTCTTTTTCTTTTTTCTTTTTTCCTTTTTCTAATTCTATTTCGCAATTCCTTGCGTTCGAAATGACTAGTAACTCTTTGAACTTTCCAAGAACCATACTTATGCATTTTTCATTTCAATATCATGCAAGTTTCCGTGTGAAACCTAAAATAAGTCTATGAACATTGTAAGCACTACACCGGTCACTATGGACTGGTCAAATGGAAGGGTAATTTCGTATTCGAAAGTGGGACTGAAATAATGAAGTGTCTATCAAACATTTCCCATGTTCTAGGAAAAAAGGGGTTAATTTTCTATGTTAGCATTTTGAAGTCAAATGTGAGACCATGTTATAAATATCCATCTAAGTGGGTAATTATTGGGTATAAAAACCAAATAATCTAGAATTAGTTAATAGAAAAAAAAATATTAAATATGGAAAAAATACATTTTCTACCTAATAATATTCTTACAAGACTTTTTAAAGAGTTAAAAAGAAAAATGTTTATCAATAATATTTAATTTATATATTTAAAAATTATATTATGCATCTTAACATATATCCATGCATATACATAGGCTATATTTCCTTTAAAAATTATGTCAAAACTTTCCTATTATGGTTTATTAACCATTACCTTAATGGTGTTTGTTAACATGACTCATATTTTTATAGATGAGAAATGAACAACCAAAGTATGTGATTTGGGGTTATCTACTTGTAGGGACCGGTTTTGGACACTTCTGTTATTGAGCGAGTGGACCCAAGCCCAACTAGCCCTGCAATGAATTTATAGAGAATGGGTTCAAGAACTAGGCCCTAGTGAGGAATGTAGCGACCATGCATGATTGCATGTGGGTTTAATAACCTAAATGTGAATTGGGATGCACAATAATGCTCCTCGGACTTGCCTTTTAAAGCTTGGAGTTCTTATTATTTCTTTGAAGATTGATTACAAGGTTTGGGAGAATACAAGTCACTACAGTACTTCTTAATTCAGGTTTTCTATCCGTCCTTTTCAAGAGGGACTCCTTACATTATATACATCTCTCTCAGTTGATCTTGACCCTACATTTGTTGATTAGTTAGGCCACCACTTGAGAGCCTGTCCCATCAGCCGCATTCCCAATCCTCCTGTGGGTTGCAGCACCCAAAACAGCACTGTTCAGGAGTCCTATCCTCATTAATGCGGCCAGGGCGTTAGTTGAGGGCATTTAATGTGGAGGTGACAGTTGATCTGGGACTTGCTCCTCCACCATGCTTCCATTGCTGGCGCTTGGTACTTGCTATTTGCTTTTTGGATGCTCAGGAAGACTCCCTTTGATGGTGTATTGCTTGTCCACTTTATGGTCTCGGCCGTCCGAGGAAGGAATCGTCCTCGGCACTGTTTCTTGGGCAACTGGGCTTTTTACTCTCATCCTCGGACCATAGATACCTCCTCGGCATGGGCCTTTGGGCCTGGTACGGAGTGGACCGGGGCTGTCTGACTCTCTGGCCCCACAATAGCCCCTCAAAATCTTGCTGTCCGCATCCTCGGGCGGAGAGGAGGATTTTGACGTCCTTGGGCCTGCTCATTGTCTTGTCGAGTCTTGTCCCCTATCAGCGCTAGGGTCTTTTCATCTGCCTAAGGCACGTTCCCGACGCTTCGGTGCGCGTAATGTGTCCTTCATTAAATTAAGACGGCTCTATGCTCCCCACGTTCAACGGGCACATGACAATGTAACGGTGGGGATTCATCTAGCATTTATGGGCGGAAAAACCCGCACGGTTCCTCGATTTGGGGTATAAATACCCTCTCGAACTGCTTTTCCCTTTCTTTACTCACAATCCAGAGCTCTTGCGCATATATATCCTGAGTCCAACAAAGTTTCCACCTACATCCCCAGCATAAAAAGCCTGTCTGAGGAGCTTCTCCTCATTTCTGTAAGTTGCTCTATCCCTCTCTGAGCTTTCTTTCTCTCTAGTCCTCCTTCTCTTTCATTTGCTCTTTATTTAGTTCTCTTAGGCGTCACTTGGGATGGGTAGACTTAAGAAGTATGTCTATACTGAGGAGGCGATGGAGAAATTCATCGCCGATTATAAGATACCTACCAACGTAGGCTTGAGGTATTGTGAGGAAGGGGAGTGGCTCCTTCGGAGGCAGGAGGGCGAGGTGGTGATACCCATCATCGCCTTCCTCGAAGGTGGCATGAGAATCCCCATAGGGTCGGTGACGAGGGGCTACCTTACATTCTTCCGGTTAGCCTCCACCCAGTGCGCCACCAACATCTTCAGAATTCTGGGTTGTGTGGATGCTTTTAACGAGAAGATGGGGCTAAGGTTGACCCATCACGACATGAACTGGTGTTACAACCTTCAGCACCTGAAGAACAAGTTGTACTACATAAAGACAATGGACGATAGGGTCCAGCTTATCCAGTGCCTCCCTGAGTCCAGTAAGGGGCTGAACAAGGATTTTCTCATCGTGTCTGGAGAGTGGCACGATGGCCTTTACTGCCCGACGACGGAGGGGACACCAGGTGGGGTAGTGGGAGTAGGAAGGGCTTCAAATTCTTTTTTTTATTTATTGCGGGTGCGATCTGCTCTGTTTGGTTACTAACATGAATGTGTCCTCTTTCTGCAGATCTGCACGCCCACGCACGTCACTTCAGCCTGATCAACAGGGAGGATTTGTAGAAAGTGCTCAGGGCGGCGGTTTTTGAGAACGAAGCTGACCATCAAGTTAGAGCCACTCACAAAATCTTGGGGTACACCCCGGTCCAGAAATCGTTCGCGGCTCCAAAGCACGTAATCAGAGCAAAAGATCCTCGGCTGCGAAAAATAACTGTGACCGAGGACGGGTTCCAGTTTCCCGATGAGCCCTCCACTTCAGAAGGCGTCACATTAGCAAGCCCCTCTTCTGCCCACAGATTTGCAGAGCCCATAGAAGAGAACCCAGAGAGGGAAGAGGAAGTTACTAATTTTGGCCCTGCCAAGGACGTGTTTGACGTGTTTGAACAAGTCCACCAGTCCGAGGACCCTCCTGGAGACTTGGGTGACCCACACTTGACCGAAGCCGACTTCCTAGCCTTAGAGTCCTCTTCTCGGCTTGAGATGGGTTATAAGAAGAAATCCCAAGCCAGTCTGCTCGACCTAATAGAAGGACAACCGGGGAAGTCCAAGCCAAAGCTTCCTCCTCCTCCTCCTAAGACTCATCTTGCCTAGACCAGGTCGGCCTCTACCCAATCCAGGCTTCCTCCTCCTCCACCTCAGAAGAGTCTGCCATCCAGGCATGAGCCTATTGATCCTAAGCAGAAAAAGGATAAGGGCAAAAGGCTTATTGAGGACAAGTTTGGGTCCACGCAGGAGGGGGACGACACTCGGCGGCCCACGAAGCAGCTGAAAATAGGCTCCCGAGGCCAAGATAAACAGGTCGATGCCCAGCCCGAGGTTCAGGCCTGGCTCTCCGCCCTAATGCTCCATGGGGGTCCTTTGAGGGATGACTCCTCCCTCAGGGATTTTAGAGAGGGCGAAGGTGCATATGTGGCCGACGCGCTAGAGAGGTGCCTGTTATTTCCTGTGGACATGGCGGAGCTGGGGACTATGAGGAGTAGGGAGGTCTTTCTTGGCCTCAAGCGATACTTGGGAATGGTAAGACCCTCAACACTTGTGATTTTTTCTGGCTTCAGTTTTTCTGCTTTTTTTTTTATTATTTTTTTTATTTTTTTTTTTAGCTCGGCTTATTATGTATCTGTTTTGTTTGGCAGGCCGTCTAGGCCACCTATAGGCTGGAGGAGGCGGCCCATGACCAAGGAAAGGCCATGGATGCAGAGCGTGAGAAGCGCTTGGAGGCCACTCAGACCCTCAAGCACTCCGAGGCTGACCTTGCCAAGGCTCGGGAGGAGCTAAAGGCAATGACTAGGGCTCAGGACAATGCTGTGTCAGGCCTTGTTGGTTTCCAGAAGTAGGCTGAGGATCAAACGAGGCATCTGGGTGAGGCAGAGGAACAGCTGAAGATTGCAAAGGAGCTGATTGCTGATTTGACGAAGAAGGCGGCCGTTGCCGAGGAGGCCAGAAAAGTGGCTGAATGGGCCAAGGATGAAGCTGTGAGGGCCAAGTTTGAGGCAGACTAGGGTAGGGAGGAGGCCTGGATCTCTAAGGAGGAAGTCAAGGAGGCTGCTTACGCTGCAGGGGTAGTCGAGACGGAAGCTACCTACAAATCCCAAGTCCCTGAGGTTTGTAGGCGTTATTGCTCCCAGACTTAGGGTGAGGCCCTCAAGCAAGTTGTGGTCGAGGCCTCGTCTGACCTGTGGAAGGAGGAGAGTGTGTACTACCCCCCTGCCATCCGCGAGGCTGCCCTAGATGGTTTTGAGGCCGAGGAGGCTGAAGGAAACTACTGCTACCCCAGGTGAAGGAGCCTCGGTCGCTGGACCTACTGGTAAGCCAGTTCAAGGGAGTGATCCTCCCGGGGTGGTTGAACCGAGTGAAGGCCCCAATGAGGAAGTGCCCCAGCAGGTTGTAAAGCCCTCCTCTGATGCCCAGGCTTTCTCTGCTGAGGAGGTAGCTATTCCTACCGTGCCTCTGCAGGCTATTCCGCTCAGTCAGAGCTCAGAGGATCCTAAGGCTGCCATGGACCAGCCACCTACTGGGGCGGGCAATTAAGTGGAAGGAGTAGGTTCCTCGGTGCCTCTGCCTGCCCTGTTTTTGGCCGTTTCTTTTGTCTTTGCATTTTTTTTTTTACATTGTAATGTGAATCCTATCATGTAACTTCTATGGACTTAATGCAATGTGATTCTCATTTCTTTTTCTATTTGTTCTGGCTATTTGTTTACTTGCACGCTATCCGTTTTTTTTTTTTTTTTACTTGTATAATTTTAACTTCAATTGTATCTCGGCCAATCGCGGCATCAATCATTATAACGTGAGGGCATGTATGCTTGGGCGGACCTTTCATGTCTTAAGGGCTAGGTAGAATTTTTTCGAAGTAAACACTTAGGATCTTTTTGAAGTAGTTAGTTTCCCCATAGGCTTGAGTCCGAGGACCATGCAATGTCTTGGTTCTGTCTAACACTTAATCTTTTGAAGTAGTTAGTTTCCCCATAGGATTGAGTCCGAGGACCATGCAATGCCTTGGTTCTGTCTAACACTTAGTCTTTTGAAGTAGTTAGTTTCCCCATAGGATTGAGTCCGAGGACCATGCAATGCCTTGGTTCTGTCTAACACTTAGTCTTTTGAAGTAGTTAGTTTCCCCATAGGATTGAGTCTGAGGACCATGCAATGCCTTGGTTCTGTCTAAAACTTAGTCTTTTTGAAGTAGTTAGTTTCCCCATAGGCTTGAGTCTGAGGACCATGCAATGCCTTGGTTCTGTTTAACACTTGGTCTTTTGAAGTAGTTAGCTTCCCCATAGGATTGAGTCCGAGGACCATGCAATGCCTTGGTTCTGTCTAACACTTAGTCTTTTGAAGTAGTTAGTTTCCCAATAGGATTAAGTCCGAGGACCATGCAATGCCTTGGTTCTGTCTAACACTTAGTCTTTTGAAGTAGTTAGTTTCCCTATAGGATTGAGTCCGAGGACCATGCAATGCCTTGATTCTGTCTAAAACTTAGTCTTCTTGAAGTAGTTAGTTTCCCCATAGGCTTGAGTCCGAGGACCATGCAATGCCTTGGTTTTGTCTAACACTTGGTCTTTTGAAGTAGTTAGCTTCCCCATAGGATTAAGTCCGAGGACTATGCAATGCCTTGGTTCTGTCCAACACTTAGTCTTTTGAAGTAGTTAGTTTCCCTATAGGATTGAGTTCGAGGACCATGCAATGCCTTGGTTCTGCCTAACACTTGGTCTTCTTGAAGTAGTTAGTTTCCCCATAGGCTTGAGTCCGAGGACCATGCAATGCCTTGGTTCTGTCTAACACTTAGTCTTTTAAAGTAGTTAGTTTCCCCATAGGATTGAGTCCGAGGACCATGCAATGCCTTGGTTCTTTCTAACACTTAGTCTTTTGAAGTAGTTAGTTTTCCCATAGGATTGAGTCCAATGACCATGTAATGCCTTGGTTCTGTCTAACACTTAGTTTGGCCGTCAGGACGCGAGACACATAATCATGATAGGCTAAAAATCTGAATCAAAAGAGACTTCTTCATTAATAGTAATACCTTTCCAAGTTATTTACATTCCATGGACGAGATACAGGTTTGTCATCTAAATCTTCTAAATAGTATGCTCCTATCCCTGCTACTGAGGTAATTTGGTAGGGCCCTTCCTAGTTGGGTCACAGCTTTCCCCAAGAAGGGTTCTTGGCAGCCCCTATGACTTTTCTCAACACCAGGTCCCCCGGTGCTAGTGGTCTGAGCTTTACATTGGCGTCATATCCTTGCTTGAGCTTTTGCTAGTAATAGGTCAGCTGGGTCATTGCTCGTTCTCTTCGTTCGTCTACCAGGTCCAGGCTCCGCCCCAGCAGTTCATTATTGCTGCTTGGAGTGAAGGAGCTCGTCTTTAGCGTCGGGAAGTTTGTTTCCAGGGGGATCACCGCCTCGGTACCATAAGTCATGGCAAAAGGTGTTTCCCCCTTTGATCATCGGGGCGTAGTCCGGTACGTCCAGAGAACGTGGGGCAGCTCCTCTACCCATCTCCCCTTGGCATCATCTAGTCTCTTCTTAAGCCCATTGACGATGACCTTGTTGACAGCCTCGGCCTATCCGTTTCCCTGAGGGTAGGCTGGCGTTAAGTATATGTTTGTGATCCCAAGTTCACAACAGTACCTCCTGAAGGCCTTGCTATCGAATTGGAGCCCATTATCCGAGATGAAGGTATGAGGGACCCCAAATCGTGTGACAATGTTCCTCTAAAGGAATTTCTTTGCGTCTACATCCCTGATGTTGGCCAGTGGCTCGGCCTCGACCCACTTGGTGAAGTAGTCCGTGGCCACCAACAGATACTTCTTATTCCCTGGCGCTCTAAGGAAAGGTCCTACAATGTCCAAGCCCCATTGGGCGAACGGCCATGGACTGGACAAAGGATTGAGGACCCCTCATGGCTGATGGATATTTGGGGTGAATATTTGGCACTAGTCACACTTCTTGACATACTCTTAGGCCTCTTGCTGCATCCTCAGCCACCAGTATCCTTGTGTGACGGCTCGGTGAGACAGGGATCTCCCTCCTGTGTGGCTCCCACAGATTCCCTTATACAGCTCTTCGAGCAGTAATTCTACTGTTTCGGGGTGGATGCACAGTAGGTATGGCCCAGAGTAGGATCGCCTGTATAGTTTGTGATCCTCGGACAACCATAACCGAGGATCATTTCTTCGTACTTTCTCAGCTTCTGACTTATCTTCGGGCAGGATATCATTTTTGAGGAATCTCACAATAGGGTCCATCCAGTTGGGACCCACCCCGACCTGAAGGATGGGGATCGTTTCTTTTGCCATCTCACTTGCCTTCTCCAGATGCTCCACAAGTATGATCTGAGGTCGACCGTCTGCCGAGAAAGTTGTGAGTGTGGCTAATGAATCGGCATGGCTGTTCCCACTCCTGGGAATATGAGACAAACTGAAAGGGTTGAAGTCCGATTACAAGCGCTTGACCTGGCTCAGGTACTCTTGCATTCTCTGATCTTGGGCCTCCATCTCTCCCTTTACCTGTCCTATCACCAGTCTCGAGTCTGAGAACATCTCCACCGACTTTCCTCCCAACTTCTGTACCATGACCATCCCCTACAGTAATGCCTCATACTCGGCCTCGTTGTTTGTGACCGAGAATCCGAGCCTCAGGGACTTCTCTATGACGTGATCTTCAGGGGATACTAAGACTAGTCCCACTCCAGACCCCCTCTGGTTTGCCGCGCCATCAACATATACCTTCCAACATGGTGACCCCGGGATGTAGACTGCCCCAACTGACTTCTCATCAACGCTCCTCTCCTCGGCTGCCACTTCTACAGCGGGCTCAGTGAACTCGGCTGTCAAATCTGCCAGAACCTGGCCTTTTATGGAGGTCCGAGGCATGTATTTGACGTTGAAAGCCCCTAGAATTGTGTTCCACTTCGCGATTCTTCCTATGTAGTTAGCGGTTCGAAGTACAAACTTCAAGGGCAATCGGGTTAAGACAACCACCGTGTGAGCTTGGAAGCAATGGGGGAGCTTTCGCGTGGCGTGGACCACAGCCAGTATGGCTTTCTCTAAGGGTAGGTATTTAACCTCCACCTCATGCAGCGACTTACTGACGTAGTAAACTGGCTTTTGAATGCCATTGTCTTCCCGTATCAGTACTAGGCTTATTGCGTGGGGTGCCACAACAAGGTATGCGTATAGGACCTCGTCGGCCTTAGGATTGGACATGATAGGCGGCCGGGATAGATGCTCCTTGAGTTGTTGGAAAGCTACGACACAATCCTTGGACCACTCAAATCCTTTCCACTTGTTGATCAGGAGATAGAAGGGCCTACACTTGTCGGCCGACCTGAAAATGAATCGGTTCAGCGCCACGATCATCCCAGTAAGCTTTTGGACCTCTTTGGGGTTCTGCGGAGGCTTCAAATTATGAATGGCCTTGATTTGGTCAGGG
Source organism: Quercus suber (assembly GCF_002906115.3). NCBI lineage: Eukaryota > Viridiplantae > Streptophyta > Magnoliopsida > Fagales > Fagaceae > Quercus > Quercus suber. Next base: position 1,638,964 of record NW_027069478.1, read on the forward strand.
TCGACTTTGATCCCACAGTGGGTGATCATGTATCCCAAAAACTTGCCAGAGCCTACGCCAAACAAGCATTTTGAGGCATTTAGGCGCAGCTTGTGTTTTCTCAAGACGTCAAATGTGCGGCCAAGGTCCCCCAAGTGTTTGGACACCAGTTTGCTCTTCACCACCATATCATCAACATAGACCTCGATGCTCTTGCCCAGTATTGGCTCGAACATTCTCGTCATCATCCTTTGATAGGTGGACCCTGCGTTCTTCAAACCGAACGGCATTACTTTGTAGTGGTAGTTCCTGACGGGCGTCACAAAGGCTGTCTTCTCCTGATCTTCCAGGGCTAATGGTATCTGATGATAACCTTGAAAGACATCTAGGAAGCTCATCCGAGGATGGACCGCGGTTGCATCAACCAGCTGGTCGATCCGAGGCATGGGGAACGGGTTTTTTGGACACGCCTTATTTAGGTCGGTGAAGTCCACGCAGACCCTCCACTTCCCACTTTTCTTCTTGACTACCACAGTGTTGGCCAGCCATTCCGGGTAAAAAACCTCTTTGATAGCCCCTGCACGCTTATGTTTATTCACCTCTTCCCTGATGGCATCGGTGTGCTCCTTCGAAGGGCATCGGGGTGGCTGCTTCTTGGGCACTACGGATGGATTGACGTTGAGATGGTGATAGATAAAGGAGGAGGCAACGCCCCCCAAGGTGTGGAGCCAGGGCCTCCTACGATGGCTATGTAAGGGAAGTGTGTCCACTACCACAAAGTTCACCTCCACCACTTCTGGGCCAGTTTGTATGGGTAGCCTGATCATGCCCTTTGGGATGACGAGTTTCCTATCGAAGCTCATCAGGGGGGAGCTATACGGCGTCAAGTCCTCCAGTTTTAGCCCCAGCCCCTTGTAGAGGTCTGGGTACATGACCTCGGCCGCACTACCATCATCCACCATCACTCTTTTCACGTCGTACCCCCTAATTCTGAGGGTAAAGACCAGAGCATCATCGTGGGGCTGGGTGGTCCCAATCTTGTTCTCCTCCGAGAAACTCAAGGCTGGGGGAAAACTCCTCCTGGCCCTCTTCGGCTCTGTCCGAGACTCCTCGACAGGCTGTTGGGCTACAGACAACACTCGCAAAGGGCGCGTGCATATTCTTCCTGGTGTTGCCAGGATTACATTAATCGTCCCAGTGGGCTGCCCCATGGCGGTGTCCCTTCGTGGCTCTTGGTAGGTCTGGCCTTTCTGGCTGCTGGAATGGTGCAGAAGGTGCTTCAGTTTTCCCTCCCGGACTAGCTGGTCTAGGTGGTTCCAGAGGTTCCTGCAGTCCTCCGTAGTATGCCCATGGTCCTGGTGGTATTGGCAGTAGCGATTCTGATTGCGCTTCTCAGGTTCCCCAGCCATCCTATTCGGCCACCTGAAGTATGGTTCGTTCTTTATCTTTTCCAGCACCCTACGTACTGGTTCTCGAAACACATCGCTGACAGCCTGGGCATTGGTCGCTCCAGATTATCCTGCAAAATCCCTCCTCGGATGGGCGTTGCTATACCGGTCCGACCTGAAATCCCTCCTCTCCTGAGGGATAACCTTCTCCTTCCCCTTATCCTACAGTAGATCTTCCTCTACCCGCTTGTATTTATCGATCCGATCCATCAACTGCCGCACGCTGGTGGCGGGCTTACCAGTTAAGGACTTCCTCAGGCCGTGCCCCATTGGTAGTCCGTTCTTGAATGTATTGATGGCGACATCGTCATACTTGCCTTCCAGGTCATTGTAAACCTCCCAATACTTGTCCGAGTAAGCCTTGAGAGTCTCCCCGTCATGCATGAATAGGGACAGTAACGTGCTCATGGACCGAGGAGGTTTGCTATTCGTGACAAAACAGGAACCAAAAGCCTGGGTCAGCTGTCTGTACGAGTTTATGGAATTCGCCCTTAGGCTGTTGAACCGCCTCATTGCCACAGGTCCCAAGCTGGATGAGAAGACTTTGCACATCAGCGCCTCGTTCTTAGAATGGACAGCCATCATCTGGTTGAACTGGCTCACATGCTGTATTGGGTTCGTTTTGCCGTTGTAAACAATGAAGGTTGGCTGTTGGAACCGCCGAGGGAGCATTGCCTCCTCTATAAGACGCGTGAAGGGTGACTTGGAGAGCCGATCCAGTGCCTTGCTCATGGCGTCACTCCCTAAGCCCCTGGGAGTTGGGTTGTCATGCTTACGCCTCTAGTAGCGCTCATCCTCGAGAGAGAAAGTCTCACTCGGGGGTGTTCTTGACCTTTACCTGTATTCATCATCACTTTCGTCGTCAGAGGGCAGGTCAGGGTTGGGTTCGGACAGTCTTCACCGTGCACGGCGTAGCTTTCTCTTCAAATCATCTATCTCGCGCTGCATGGCCACCTTACCATCCTGTCTCTAGGATGCGTGGCTATGGGCCTCTTCCGACCGCGGGGCGTGGCCATCATCACGCCTCTGGGGTACGTGTCCATCCCGGCGGGTGTGGCTTTTGCTAGTTGTTGAGGTATGTGCGCTTCTCTCTCGAAATCTTCCGTTCTCCTCGTTTTGACCGCACCCGGGGTTGCCATAGTTACCCTGGTGCTGGGATTTAGCCGGTTCAGGTCGATGGGGATTTCCTTGGTGGGGGCCTGATCCTACCATGCTTGGCTGTTGTCCTTACTAACGCACAAGTTCTCCCCACAGACGGAACCAATTGTAGGGACCGGTTTTAGGCACTTCTGTTGTTGAGAGAGTGGACCCAAGCCCAGCTAGCCCTGTAATGAATTTATAGAGAATGGGTTCAAGAACTAGGCCCTAGTGAGGAATGCAGCGACTATGCATGGTTGCATGTGGGTTTAATAACCTAAATGTGAATTGGGATGCACAATAATGCTCCTCGGGCTTGCCTTTTAGAGCTTGGAGTTCTTATTATTTCTTTGAAGATTGATTACAAGGTTGGGAGAATACAAGTCGATACAGTACTTCTTAATTCAGGTTTTCCGTCCGTCCTTTTCAAGAGGGACTCCTTACATTATATACAGCTCTCTCAGTTGATCTTAGCCCTACATTTGTTGATCAGCTAGGCCACCACTTGAGAGCCTGTCCCATCAGCCGCATTCCCATTCCTCCTGTGGGTTGCAGCACCCAAGACAGCACTGTTCAGGAGTCCTATCCTCATTAATGCGGCCAGGGCGTTAGTTAAGGGCATTTAATGTGGAGGTGACAGTTCATCTAGGACTTGCTCCTCAACCATGCTTCCATTGCTGGCGCTTGGTACTTGCTATTTGCTCTTTGGATGCTCAGGAAGACTCCCCTTGATGGTGTATTGCTTGTCCACTTTATGGTCTCGACCGTCCGAGGAAGGAATTGTCCTCGGCACTGTTTCTTGGGCAACTGGGCTTTTTACTCTCATCCTTGGACCGTAGATACCTCCTCGGCATAGGCCTTTGGGTCTGGTACGGAGTGGGTCGGGGCTGTCTGACTCTCTGGCCCCACACTACTTATCTAAACAGGACATGCAAGACTTTTATTTATATAAAATTTATAAATTTAATTTAAAGAAGTCCAAAAAAATATCTAATTTAAAGACTATATATAACTTAATTCAGCTTAACAGTATTTATTTAAACTTTTAGATTATAAATACTTTATTTAAAATCCATTATATTTTCTTTTAGATATGCAAAAGTACTAATGATTTTTTTTTTTTTTTAAGGTTTTCAATTGATAAAATGATTAATGAAGTAAATCTTCATGTAACAATTGATTTGAAGTTTCTTTTTCATTTAGTTTTTATCTTTTAAATAAAAATATTAACAAACATGTAGATAATTTCATACTATAGACATGAAAAGCAAAAAATATAAAATAAAATCTCCTTTCGAGATTGTATTGAAATGTTGATGGGTCGGGTTGTTCAGATCCGTACTCAGCCCTACTTTGAATTTATGCAAACTGGTTGCAAGAGGATGTGTATTTTCCAAACACCTCTTAGGAAATTCAAAGTGGTCCTATATATCTTTGAGATGGTCGTTTCCAGAATGAGATATATTGCAAGTCAAGTATAGAGAAAGAGATTCGTGTTGTGGCTCTGTCAAGTCTCCCATCTTTTCTCTTGCAAAATAACAAATGTTGATAACCACTTTACGTCATGGAGTTGATGACTTGACTAATAATTTGATTCCCATTTTATAAGATAGTGTGCACTCATGAGAACTCGATCACTAGGGCCCTGTTAGATTATTATTGGAGGTGGATTCATTTTCTCTTTTTATTTTCTAAACTCTTTTTTTGTTTGTAAAATCTTGTATCCATTTTCTCTACCCAACCCATTTCATGTTTGGCATTATTTTCTAGTCTTGTTTTTGCTTTTTTTTTTTTTTTTTTTTTTTTCCTTTATATATTTCAATTAAAAATTTATCACAATTGAGAGAGTGTGTTTTTTTATGGGACAAATCAATGTTAGAGGACCCACAGATTTGGATTTTTACGAAAATGTCACTGTATTCAATTTCAAGAAAATGAAGGCCCTGTTTGGCAGACTATCTAAACAACATATTTATCAGTTTTTAAATAATATTATACACATTTCTACACACTTTTTTACCTACAGTTATTTCAAAAAATTACAAACAACATTACTTAAACTCCTCTACCAAACGAGCCCGAAAACACCAAAGAGTTGTATTTAGTTTTTGTATTCAAATCCTACATTTTTTTGACACTGAAATTGAAAACTGAATATAAATATAAAGTTAAACAAGTTATTTAGTGGTGGGTCCCACGAAAACTGAAAATGAATATAGAATACACCATTTTTTGCCCAAACCAAACTGGCCCTAGATTTGGGTATTTTTGTCATTTTTACTTTTTTTTTTCTTTCTTTGCATGAGAAGTTAAATTATTGAAATAAAGGAAAAAGCACACAGGTTAAATAGTCTCATTACAACAAAACACTGGAGCTAGACTACCAACTACAACAGACTATTCGACTAAAACAGACTGAACTTCCAACTACAATCAACTAAACATAAGAAAGATAACTGGAGATAATTTATTTGTCGTTTTTACTTTTAACTTACTTCCCAACATTTACTTTGTTTTGTTCGTTAATTTTTGTTAGATTATATGCTTGACAAAGATTAATTCAAATTCATTTTACAATTTGCAATCCTTTGTTAGTGCTTATGAATTTCAATGATTTCTAGCGAATTCACATTTTTGAATCCAATAGTTGTAGAGTGGATTCATTAAAATTTACTAGAAAAAACTTGAATATTTCAGCATTAAAAGAAAAAAAAAAAGTTGTAAGCACATAAAATTTTACAGTTTCTTTTACTGACAAAATGAATGCAAAAAGTTACTAATAAGAGATAAAGTAAGAATTAATAAGAATGTTGAAATGAGAGTAATAAAGTTAAAGAGTCTAATCATGATGAGAGATAGAGAGAGCAGCGGATGATAAGCCGAGTCATTGAGGAGAGTAAAGCTTTAGCGATTGCAAAGCTTAGGAGAACTCACTACCACAGTATTTCTCTCTTGGTATCAATTTTGTTTAGGAAAAAAAAAAGAAATTATAGTTTATTTTAATACAATGGGTTTAATGGATTATTAATTTCAATGATTTTTTTTATTTTTATTTTTCAATGAGTTTTATTGAATATTTTGTTCATTTATTCTGTTTAGTCTAATTTTGTTGTTGTTGTTTGAACTATTTTTATTATTATTTGGACTAATTTTTAGAGTTATGTCTAGGTGCATTATCAATATATTGATAGTGTTGACTTGGGTGGAGCAGCCACTACCGTCAATAAAGACTTCAGAGTCAACACTTGGTACAATCGCAGAGGCAAACCACTTTCAACTTTGATAATGTTTGTAATTATCATTCGTCATTACACACTTGAAGTTTCAACTTTGATAATGTTTGTAATTATCATTCATCATAATGTTTGTAATTATCGTTCATCATTACACACTTGAAGTCTCAACTTTGATAATGTTTGTAATTATCATTCGTCATTACACACTTGAAGTCTGGTTTTCAACATCAAGAAGGGGCCTAACTCATCAAAAAGGACTAACCTCATGAGAGCTCTGTGGCTGTGGGTGTACTCAGATATTTCTTTTTCTTTTTCCTTTTTTCCTTTTTCTAATTCTATTTCGTAATTCCTTGCGTTCGAAATTACTAATTGTATGGATGAGAAAGAAATCAAAGAATTTTGAAAGTTATAATAGTCATAACTATTTCCTCAAAAAAAAAAAAAAAAGTTATAAGAAATACGGATAAAATATGGGCCTTGAAGTTAGATCTATTTAGAAGTTTTAATCTCATTGGACTACTTTATCCCTTATCTTTTTTAATTTTTTCTAATTTGTCTTTTAACTATTTGTCAAAATATTATTTTGTCCTTAAATATATATCTATATGTTGTGCAGATAGCACCCCAGGACTCCAATCAATAACAGTAAATAAGCGGAAATTAAATAACAAGCACACACAAAAACACAAGAATTTACGTGGTTCGGCAAACTGCCTACCTCCACGGAGACGACGGAGAAATTTCACTATAAAAAATAGGGAGATACAATAGTGCACAATAACACTCTCAAGAAACCCAAATCCCAATTACACCCTAGCACTCTCTCACAGAAACAATAAGAATAGAAGCTGGCTGCCTCGCTTTTCTCTATTTTTCTCTCATGCGGCTGCTCACTAGGTTAATTGGAATTCTCTAATTCCACGGCTGCTTCTTTTTCTCATAACCTAAAATATATATATTTATATATATGTCAAAGTTGGCAGAAGAGGTTTCCTATTACAAATAGGATTCGGTCAACTTGGGCTTGTGGCAATTCAAGCCACACACAAGCCCACTTCAACAAATCTCCACCTTGGCTTGAATTGATCAAGCTACACGAGCAAACTCCTCCATCGCCTCCACCTTAGCCCTTAAGGGCTTACAAGCTGCAAACATCAACCAAGTCCAAGTAGCTCTTGAACTTGTCTGTTGGAATTGGCTTTATCAACATACTAGATGATTCCCAAATCTTATTCTTCTGTAGTGACCCCATCTCTTCTACATCCTTGTAAGACAATGGATCTCCACTGCTAGTTATGAGAGCAAAGCTAACCATATCTTCAAAGCCATATCTCTGTGGTGCTTTGTGAACCCGCTTCTCTCTACCTTTAGCAATTGAATAAGACTCTTCTTGTTGCTGCTGTGGATCAATCTCAGCATCACCCTTATCACTGGATGAACTATTCTCGTCAAACTCCACCTCAACAGTTAATTTCTCCTGTGGACTATCATTACATGTCTCTGCTTCATTCTGTTTCAACATAAAGGCTTCATCAAATATGACATCTCTGCTGGTCACTGTTTTCTTTGAGATTGGATCCCAAAGCCTGTAGCCTTTACAAAGTTTTCAAAACCAAGAAATACGCACTTTCTTGACTTCGAATCCAATTTAGAACGCTCTCCACTTTGCACATGCACATAAGCTGGACAACCAAAGATTTTTAGACTCGAATAATCAACTGGTCTACCTGACCAAACCTCTTCTGGAATCTTGAAATCTATGGCTGATGATGGAGATATATTAATAATGAAGCTTGCTGTGTTAACTGTCTCTGCCCAGAACACTTAGGCAACCCTGCATTTAATCTCATGCATCTGGCTCTTTCTGCTAAGGTTCTATTCATTCTCTCTGCAACCCCATTCTGCTGTGGAGTTCCTTTAACTGTGAAGTGACGAGTAATGCCTTCTAATTCACAAAATCTTATGAATTCTTTATCTCTATACTCTAGTCCATTATCTGTTCTAAGGTATTTTATTTTCCTGCCAGTCTGATTCTCAACCTGTGCTTTCCACTTTTTAAATATGCCAAACACATCAGACTTATGCTTCATAAATAAATCCATACCTTTCTAGAGTAGTCATCAATGAAACTGACAAATACTGAGCACCGCTATGAGAAGAAACTGACACTGGACCCCAAACATCTGAATGAATGTATCAAGAACACCCTTACTTGTATGAGACCTGTCTTGAAACTGACTCTATGCTGCTTCCCATACACACAATACTTGCAGAAGTCTAGCTTGCATGTCTTCACCCCTTCAATAAATTTCTCTTGTGCAGCTCTAACATACCACGTTCACCAATATGGCCAAGTCGCATATGCCATAATTTTGTGTCGTCAGTGCTGGACTCTATCGGAGTGGTGACTGCAACTCTTCCTACAACTGTGTTCCCAATCAATCTGTAAAGCGTGCTTACTTTCTGTCCTTTCATCACCATCAAAGCACCTTTGGTAATCTTCATGATTCCACCCTTTGATGAGTATGAATAGCCCAAATCATCCAATACTCCTAAAGAAATCAAATTCTTTCTAAGATCTGGAACATGTCTGACATTACTAAGAACTCTCACAACTCCATCAAACATCTTGATCTTCACGGTACCAATCCCAATAACCGGCATGTAGCATCATTACCCATTTGGACCATACCACGTTGTAAGGCTTATACGTGTCAAACCAATCTTTCTTTGGAGTCATATGATAAGAGCATGCTGAATCTAAAACCCAAGATTCCAATAGAACGTTGTTACTTGATGAAACTGAAAGTAAATCTGCACCAGCTTCACTGTCATCTGATTTTCTTCAACACTAGCTGATTCTAGGGCTTCTTTCCATTCTTCTTCTCCTCTAAATGCTCTTTCAACTCTTTACATTGATTCTTGTAGTGTCCTTTCTTGTGACAATAAAAGCACTCTACATCTTTCTTTGCACGTGATTTAGACTGTGATCTGTTCCTGTTGGAGTTCCGTCCTCTTGACCTGCTTCTACCCTATTGCTTGACTCAGACTTTACAATAAGTCCATCAGCCTGAGAACCATCACCATCTTGCTTCATCTTTATGTGTGACAAGAGAGCACTAGTCACCTCCTCGAGTACTATAGTCTCTTTCCGTACATCAACGTAGTCACTAGATGATCAAAAGAAGTAGGAAGCGACGCTAACAAGAGTAATGCTTTATCTTCGTCCTCATAATTCACCCAAAACTTGACAGTTGGGTGTTCAACATGTTAAATGTGTTGAGATGCTCCAACAGATCTGAACCTTCCTTCATATGCAAACTATACAGTTGCTTCTTCACGTACAACTTGTTCGTCAGTTCTTTCTCATATAAAGACCTTCTAGTTTTTCCAACCTCCTTANCACAAGAATTTACGTGGTTCGGCAAACTGCCTACCTCCACAGAGACGACGGAGAAATTTCACTATAAAAAATAGGGAGATACAATAGTGCACAATAACACTCTCAAGAAACCCAAATCCCAATTACACCCTAGCACTCTCTCACAGAAAAAATAAGAATAGAAGCTGGCTGCCTCTCTTTTCTCTATTTTTCTCTCATGCGGCTGCTCACTAGGTTAATTGGAATTCTCTAATTCCACGGCTGCTTCTTTTTCTCATAACCTAAAATATATATATTTATATATATGTCAAAGTTGGCAGAAGAGGTTTCCTATTACAAATAGGATTCGGTCAACTTGGGCTTGTGGCAATTCAAGCCACACGCAAGCCCACTTCAACACTATATATATATATATATATATATATGTAAGAACTAATTAAAAAGCAAAATAAAATAAAATAAAATGCAATAATGTTTTCCTTTGTCTCTCGGATGCAAAGCTGATAACAAAATCCTTTCATTTCCTCAAATCTAAACAAGTTTGAACTTCTTACCACGAACTTAGATTTAGAGAGAGCATATTTTGAAATTTGATAATGTCTTGTACATGTAGTGGAAGGGTGTCAATGACCAATTCAACTGTCCTACAAGGGGCCTTCGTTAGAATTATATTCTATCTCCTTCTCTCATTTCTTTGATGAGATATTTTGATGATAGCAATAATTAAGATGATCCTAGCTAGTATGTGATTACATAACCCACAGGACCAAGGAAGTCAATACCGTACCGGAGGCTGTACCGGTTTGGCCAGCGGTATTATATATTTCGGATACCGGTCAATACCGGTGTACCGTTTCGGGTTTATCGCTATAATTTTATATATATATATATATATATAGACAAACTTATTATTTATTTAAAATTATTTATAAATTTATATAAGAATCCTTAAATTTATGCTATTAGCATATTTCTCTAAATTAATTGCTTATTTTAATATGATTATTTCTTGCTCAAATATAAACCTATTAATATCACTTGACATACTATATTGTAATAATAATAAAAAGCTAAAAAGATGCTATTAATAATTATAAAAAAAAAAACAATAAAAAAAAAAAACAAAAGAAAATGAAAAAGAGAAATGATATTCGAGTGGCAGCCAGCTAAGTCAAATATGTTTGAAATTTGAACTCAATTGCAGTTCACGTGGAGTGTCAGAAGACTCAGAACTCACCCAAAACAATTCAACAAGAGCCACACACATACAACTAAAACTCACACAAAACAACAGCCACATACAAACAACTAAAACAGAAGGCACAAAAAGGGAGGTTCACAGTCTCGGTCAAAACTGAAGAACAAGAAGAAAAAGCAAAAGAAGAAGAAGAAAAAAGAGAAGCAACTGGATAAAACAGTAGGAGGAAGGCTGAGGGAATGGCCGACAACATGGGAACAACCAGTACTGAGGACGGCATCGTGAGCTTTCTGCTGCAAACGTTTTCCATTTTCTTCAAGTTTTTAGTACCGCCCGGTTTTCATTTTTCGGCCGAGATGTCCGATATTCGATGGTACGTCCGGTATAGTCCGGTAAGGACCGGTATTTTAAGCGGTATGAATCATGGAGGTTTCTGTACCGGTGCACCTGTCGGTACGATAAATTTCGGCCGTACTGGACAGTACGGTACGAAATTGACTCCACTGCATAGGACCCTCCATGATCATCTTTACAACACCAATAATTCACCTTTTTTGTGGAAACAATTGCTCAAGATTGGTATTATTATGGATAAAAATAAATAGTTCATTCCCAACAACCTAGTGGACTTATTGATTATTATGAAATATCTAAAATATATGTAGAATTAAAAAAAAGTTTAACTTTTAGTTCACCTCTTAATATTTTTTTAGATAAGATTTTGAGAGCCCACATATTTTTACATCCTTATTTTAATATATATATATATATATATTAATTGAGTTTAAATTCAATAAGAGTTCCTATAAAGCCTCTTATATTTAAACTATTTATTACAATCTTGTCACCTCATATTTTTATTAAGGTCACATGTGATATTGGTACTGTTTAATGTGAGCCTAAAACCATCAAATGTAATACTAACAGGCAATCTACTTGTGATTATGGTGCTCCCAAAAATAGTGCACTGGAGAATTACCTTTTAAATACTCGTTTATTACCTTGTTAAAATCAATTTCATCCATTATCACAATAATTTGTTTGATTTTGTCATAAAATTTGTATTAACTTTAACAGGCTATCTACTTGTGATTATGGTGCCCCCAAAAAAAGTGCACTGGAGAATTACCTTTTAAATACTCGTTTATTACCTTGTTAAAATCAATTTCATCCATTATCACAATAATTTGTTTGATTTTGTCATAAAATTTGTATTAACTTTAACATTTTTTTTTTTCGAAAAAGATAATGGATGAACTAAAATCAACCCAATCACAATTAGGTAAATTAATCCTATTAAAAAGGCAAGAGTAATATATTTTAAATAAATAAAAAATTTATAAACTAAATATTATGTAAATAATATTTAATATGGAAAGCACATTTAATGCAATTACATTAAACCTTAATTATATTGAGTCGGTCTTGCTTTCAATCGTTAGCATTAACTAGAGTGATCATAAGTACTTTTTAGCTCAGTCATGGGCTCACTTTTTTTTATTTTTTTATTTATGATAATATTGAACTTTCATTAAACTTCAAACCACAAGAAATACATCATGCATTAAAGTTTGCTCAAGAAAGCGAGGACTATCTTCCATCCAAGTTTCATAATCAACAATGCTTATAGCATGTTTAGCTAATAAATGGGCTGGTCTATTACCTTGTCTCTTAATAGGGGAGAAATCAACCTTATAGCAATACCCACAAGCCATTAAAATCCCTCTAATAACAGGTTCCACAGAAGAAGGTGGAGTAGAGAGTCCACCTTCTTCCCACGCCTTTACCTCAACTTCCAACGGACCCAACGGAGCATTGATTTTTTTGCTCATCGCAGCCACCACCTGACCATGCGAGTCACGAATTAAGACCCCAACTCCAACTATTTTCTGCTATGCGAAAACCGCTCCATCCACATTGACCTTATACCGAGATGCAGAAGGAGCCCAGGCCACCACTTGAGTTCGAGCAAGCTTTGGAAGACTCACATTTACTTCATTGAATTCCTGAAGGTACTGCTTCACCGAATGGAAGAACTTCGAACCCGTTTTCTTCCTACCTCCATGTCTGACTTCATTCCGGTTATGCCAAATCACCCAAGCAATTATCACCACCACTTCAGCTGAGTCCTCATCTGGATTGTCCGACATCAGTAATAGCCACATAAGATCATGGAAAGACTGAATCTTGGACAGCTCAAAGTGAAAATGGAGCTTCGAGTTTTGCCACACTTCCTGAGCTCGACTACACGACCACAACAAATGTCCCTTCGTTTCAGCTTCAATGTTGCACTCATCGCACTGATCATCATGTATCACTCTATGCTTCAACAGGTTCACTTTTGTGGGCAAAATTCCTCTGACTGCTCTCCAGGAAAAGTGACAAACCTTGCGAGGTACGTCCAAATGCCATAGGGACCTCCAGAACTTACAGACTCTTCTATTATCTGAGCTTATGCCACTTTGTTCTGCCCTTGCTTGATCCATTGCTAACCTGTAAGCACTACGCACACTAAAAACACCGTTAGAAGTTAGAGCCCAAATCAGCTTGTCCTCTGGTAATTGTATGCTTATAGGAATGCTTTTAATTAGCTCCGCTTCATGAGGTAGGAACACTGCATCTAAAGCTTCTCCCTTCCAGCTTGCCAAATCCAGATCAATGAACTCGCTGACCCTTATGTCTTCATGTAGGAAAAGCTTTGGTGAGACCACCTTGTATGTTGACGTGGATGGAAGCCACTTATTCCCCCAAACCCGGATAGATTCACCATTCCCCACAGACCACCATAGGCCTTGCTGCAGAATGAATTGAGCTGCCATAATGCTCCTCCAAGCATACGAAGGATTATGACCAATAGTAGCATGAACAAAATCAGTTTGGGGGAAGTATCTAGCTTTGTATACTCAGTACACTAGGAAGTCCTTGACAAAACCACAAGAGTACATTGAATGTCCTAGAATTCATTCTACTCAAGATTATAGAATCAGGGATTGCCAAAGGGGGAAATTGTTAGGGACATATTTTTATGTAATTGACATATCCTTTAACAAAACTCACTTTACTTGTATTTGGGTAAATCTAAGTAGGTTCAAGATGATCATTACAAGTGGTTAAATTGAAGACATAAAGACTACTCAAGAACTGCTTAAAAAAAGTGCAATCTGCAGGTCTCGATACCTTCTCAACAGAAGCTCGATTTGTCGAGATTCATTAAAGCTCGATCTGTCGAGATTCATTAAAGCTCGACAGATTTCTCAATTGATCGAGATTACGGGTTTTCAGATTATAGCAAGCAACGTTTTATTCTAAAGGGCTATTTGTTTACGGTTTGTATAATCTTTATAGGACTAAGAAAGCCCAAGGTTTGTGTAAACCTATTTGGAATAGGAGTGCCCATTAAACTCCTATTTAAAGGAGGTGGAAAAAGAAAAACCTGACCCTAGAAAGCTTCATAAGGTTTTCTTTTTGAAACCCTAGCCTCCTCCTACATAAGAAAGAGTTGTTGCTGCATTTTTTGTACGCCTTTGGGTTCTGTAATCAAGCAATGTCTCCTGCACCAACATTGAAGATCTTATTAGTGTTTCTATGTGAAGCTACTGCAAATCAACTACAACAATCAAAGGAGTAAGCCGCATACTGAGATCTGCACATCAAATTGGTTAGTCACGTACTTGGAAGCCGTGCAACAAAAGGAGGAACTGTCACTACAGAACAAGTTCAATTGGGTATTGGGTAAGGGTTCAACTGTAAGTTGGTATAAGGTACTGAGATTCCTTTACTTGTAACTGCTTATTGTGATAATAATGGAGTTTCGGGAGTGGTGACCTTAAAATCACCCGATGGGGTTTTGCCTCGGTAGTTTTCCCCATGCGTTTGCATGATTAATTTGATTAATTAATAACTTGGTTAATTAATCAATTGATTTAAATCATAATGGGTCAATTCGCGTTTGGCCTATCAAATCCTATTGTGAAAGAAGGGCCCAAACAGAAATCTCAGGTGGCAACAAAGAATGTTCTTAAGGGGAGTGTGAGAAGGAGGTCAAAATTGATGAGGAAGCTAAAAAGTTGAGCTTGTTGATGGCATCAGAATTTAGAGCGGCGGAGGTTGCTAAGTAATCCTGCTGGGCCCAATGAGTCTTTTAAGCTAGAATTGCCGGGGGCTTGGAAACTGCCGGACAATTAACGCCTTGAAAGAGGTGATAAAAAGAGAAGATCCCAAAATTGTCTTCCTTATGGAGACAAAGTCTAATGAAGATTGAATGGTCATGGTTAGAGATAAATGTGGATTTAAACATGGAAATTTTGTTTCTAGTAATGGTTCTAGTGGTGGTTTGGCTATGTTGTGGAAAGAAGAGGTTCAATCACATGTTCAATCTTTTTCCTTATCACATATTGATGCTTTGGTGGATGATGGGAATGAGATTGGGGGATGGCGTTTAACGGGCTTTTATGGGAATCCTGAGACTTCAAAGAGGTTTGAATCATGGGAAAACTGAAGCATTTGAGGCACACATCTACATTGCCATGGTCGGTAATAGGTGATTTTGATGAGATTATGAGGATGTTCAAGAAGGAAGGGGGGAGCACAAGGCCAAGGCAACAAATGGACAGCTTCATTGAAGCTATAAATTGGAGTGGTTTAAGGGACATTGGTTTTATTGGTCCTAAGTTTACTTGGTTGTATGAGAGTAAGGATGGTCTTCAAATCCGAGAAAGGCTAGATAGATCTCTAGCTACTGTGGAATGGGTTACTTTGTTTCCCATGGCTCACCTTTATCACCTCACCTCTGCAGCTTTAGATCAGTCACCATTGGCTTTACATTTTTGTTGGAAAGATATGGGAAGGAGGAGAAAGCGACTGTTCAGATTTGAGTTGATGTGGTTGAAGGATTCAAATTCTGAAGAGGTGGTTCTTGAAGCTTGGAGGGAAGGGTTGATCGTGTCAACTGATTTTCCTTTGAATATGTGTTTAGAGAGCTGCAAATTGCGACTAGATGCATGGAATAAATCTGAGTTTAGCCATGTGGGGAGGAAGATAGCAAACTTATAGAGGCACTTAGAATGGTTGGAGCTACAACCGGCCTCTCCAAGAAATATAGGGGAGATGAGGAATAATAGGATTGAATTAAATTGTTGGTATGAAAAAGAAGATGCTATGTGGTACCAAAGGTCCAGAATAAATTGGTATCAATTTGGTGATAGGAATACTAGCTATTTCCATGCGAAGGCATCTGCAAGGCACAAGAAGAATCATATGGAGGGCTTAATGGATGACAATGGGCAGTGGCATACGGAGGAAGATAAGATGGGAGAGTTGGTTATAAACTACTATACAAATTTGTTTTCATAAAGTAACCCAATGGAATTTGCTAAATTTTTGCAGGCCGTGCAGCCAAAGGTGACCATAGAGATGAATCACAGGTTGACTATGGATTTCACTGGTGAAGAAGTATGGATGGCTTTGAAACAAATGTACCCTCTCAAGGCTCCAGGTCCTGATGGTATGTCTCCTTTGTTCTATCAGCACTTCTGGCAGAAAATAGGTAGTGTTGTTACTCAAACTATATTAGATTTTCTCAATAATGGTGTGTCTCCCATTAATTTTAATGAAACCCATATTTTCTTATTCCTAAGGTGAAAGAGCCTAAGAGGGTGACAGATTTTAGACCTATTAGTTTATGTAACGTGGTATACAAAATTGCATTGAAAACTATAGCTAATAGGCTTAAAAGATTCTTACCCTCAATTATTCGTGATACTCAAAGTTCTTTTGTGTATGGAAGATTGATCACTGATATGGCTCATAAATTGGATATGAGCAAGGCCTATGATAGAGTGGAGTGGGCGTGTTTGGAGAAAATTATGGAGAAATTGGGTTTTGAGGAGAAGTGGAGGAACCCTGTTATGAGGTGTGTTTCCTCGGTGACATATTCCATAAGGATAAATGGGAAACTAAGAGGGCATATTATTCCTACGAGAGGTATTAGACAGGGAGATCCTTTATCACCATACTTATTTCTGTTATGTGCTGAAGGTCTTTCTTCATTGATTAGGAAGGTAGTGGAGAATGGTGACATGGAAGGATTGGCTATTTCATGTGGTGGCCCTAGGCTTTCACATTTATTCTTTGCTGATGATAGTCTTATTTTCTGCAAAACTTCTATGGATGAGTGCAATTCCTTACAAAGAATTCTTCAAGTTTATGAACAAGCTTCTGGACAACAGTTGAACCAAGCAAAAACCTCTCTCTTTTTTAGTAGCAACACACCAGGTGAAGTCCAACAGGAGATTAAAAATATGTTTGGGGCACAGGTGATAAGACAACACGAAAAGTATTTAAGGTTACCTTCATTAGTGGGGAGGAGTAAGAGGGATTCCTTTAATGATATAAAGGAAAAGTTGAGTAAAAAATTAGCCGGGTGGAAAGAGAAACTACTTTCAAAGGCGGGCAAAGAAGTGGTCATTAAGGCTATCCCTGCTTACACTATGAGTTGCTTTAAAATCCCTGATTCTCTATGTGACAATATGACTACTTGTAATGATCAGGGAGTACAGGGTAGTTCTAGAAAACCTCGAAATCTCCCAGTTCGCGGAATTATTACAAAAGGCAAGAAAAACTGCCCAATCCGTAAAGCCAAGCATGGATAAAAGAAGTGCCTCACAAGCCATGGCGGTGTCCACCGATGAGTGGAGGAGAAAGACCGACGGGAGAGAGTACGATACTCCCCCACCAATACCATGCACCGCGAAAGAGCTAGACATACTGCTAAACAAATGGATAGCAGATGGCATTTTCAAACCTAACCAGGTTGCGAGGGAGCCCACAGAGGAGGAAAAGAGGGACCCACATTTTTGTCGTTTACACAATTATGTCCAACATCCCACCGCAAAGTGTTGGGCACTCCGCAGACTAGTGCACCGTAGGATAAAGGAAGGGACTTTAGAACTGTCCCAGCAGGAAGTCCAAAGAAACCCACTTCCAAATAACAAAGGGAAGGGTGTAGCAGCAGCAGTGATTTGTGCGGATTCAGGGGATGATGAAGAAGAGAATTCGGCCTTGCCTGCCGCAGCGATTACTACTTTGCGGCAGAGCTCCAAATTCAAAAACTTATTTGACCAACTGGGCCTCACAACAAAAGAAAGAAAAGTAGCCACCGAGGCTCTAGTGAGCATTGCCTCTGGGGCAAGAATAGAATGTTTATCAGCAAAAGTCCAGGATAATAAGGCTCTCTTACAGGAGTCAACCGAAATCACCTTCAATAATGAAGATATGAAAGTGGGGTACCCAAACCACAGGAGACCTCTCTACCTGGCAGCATCCGTAAATCAAATCCCCATAAAGAGAGCCTTAGTAGATACAGGTGCTTAAGTAAACCTCATCCTGTTGAGCACTCTGCAAGCTGCGGGGATTTTAGAAAGAAAGATCCAAGGGTGTCCAATGGAAGTAACGGGATTTGGTGGAAGGGGAGAGTACACCGCAGGCCATATCTAGTTGTGGTTAAAAGTGGGACCCATAGCTTCTCTAGCTCGGTTCCACGTGGTAAAATCGGAAGTCTCGTACCACGTTCTCTTGGGGAGACCATGGTTACATAAACACAGGCTAGTTCCCACATACCACCAATGTGTGAAAGGACGGATGAACGGTAGAATGATACGTATAGCAGCGAACCACTCACCATTTGAGTAGGCCGAAGCTCATTTAGTGGAAACCATGTTCTACGATTAATGGGCTCCATCTAGGGAAAGTTTGGTATCGAGACCACAAGGTACCTTCGTGCCTAAATGGAGAGACATCCAGAATGGTCCCGAGCCCGACCTGATAGAGTTGTTGGCCCAAAAAAGGAAGAGGAAGGAAGCGCCTACCGCAGGATCAGAGGATACACCTCACTGTGTCAGGATCTAAGGTCCTAACGGCAGGATTGTGTATAAATTATGAAGGCATGCGGGGCCTACGAGTAAAATGCAGGAGGGCCTCACCCAGGAATGGCAACACGAGAACTGGGCGTATTGCGTGGTTTAAGAAAAATCAGAGGAAAAAAGTAATGAAAAGGAGAATAAGGGAGTTGTGACAGAAAAGGAAGTACAGGTTGCGGCAGAAGAAGAAATGGAAGAAGTTGACTTGGGATCTGTTTCATAGGGACCAAGACCAATCCTAATTAGTGCAAGTCTGACAAAAATGGAAAAAGCAGGACTGATACTGCTTTTGAAAGAATTCAAAGACGTCTTCGCATGGGAATACAATGAAATGCCGGGGTTGGACCTTGGACTAGTGGCACACACGTTGAACGTGGACCTAGAGGCTAGGCCAATAGCCCAGCCTGCCAGGACATTCCACACGGAGATAGAAGGGCAAATAATCGAAGAAGTGTAGAAATTGCTTGCCGCAGGATTCATCAAGCCTATCCAACGCCCACAATGGCTGTCCAACATCGTGCCTGTGAAGAAGAAGAACGGCCAGATAAAATGTTGTGTAGATTTCAGAAATCTCAACAAGGCCTATCCAAAGGATGAGTTTTCCTTGCCAAACATGGACTTACTGATAGATTCTGCAGCAGGAAGTGCCATGTTTTCGTTTATGGATAGGTTCAGCGGGTACAACCAAATCAAGATAGCGCCAAGAGATGCAAAGAAAACCACTTTTAGAACACTCATGGGCAACTTCTACTACACTGTAATGCCCTTCGGGTTGAAAAATGCGAGTGCCACTTATCAGAGGGCGATGAAGGTCATATTTCATGACATGATGCATCGTGAACTAGAGGACTACGTAGATGACATAGTAGTAAAATCAAGGAAGAGAGAAGAACACTCCTAAGTGTTGAAAAGAGTATTCGAGAGGTGCAGAGCCTTCAAACTGAGAATGAAACCTCTCAAATGCGCATTCGGAGTGTCCTCTGGGAAGTTCCTAGGCTTCTTAGTTCATAGCAGGGGAATAGATGTGGACCCGGCCAAAACTACGGCCATTGTAACCATGAGACCTCCAAGTATGGTAAAGGAATTAAAGAGCTTCTTGGGGAAAGTCTTGTACATCCTTAGATTTATCCCTGGATTGGCATTAATCACCTCTGCTTTCATCAAGCTGCTCAAGAAAGGGTAGGATTTTGAGTGGGGGGAATCGTAGTAGGCAGCCTTCAAAAGGCTACAACAGATCATGATGAACCTCCCCACAGTGCAAGCCCAATTCACAAGAAGCCATTGTTGCTCTACTTGGCCACCAATTCGTATGCCATTGGCGCGTTGATAGCCCAAGAGGATGGGGGTGGCATTGAGGAACCAGTATATTATATCAGCCGCATCTTGAAAGATGCAGAAAACTGTTACCCAAAGGTAGAGAGGGCGTGTTTAGCCATCATATATGCTTCACAGAGGTTGCGCCATTATTTCTTGGACT
Organism: Quercus suber; assembly: GCF_002906115.3. Classification (NCBI taxonomy): domain Eukaryota; kingdom Viridiplantae; phylum Streptophyta; class Magnoliopsida; order Fagales; family Fagaceae; genus Quercus; species Quercus suber. The sequence goes on from NW_027069478.1 coordinate 1,658,737, forward strand.
ATGAAGTATGGCTGAACACCAAATCCTATGCCATCAAAGCTTTGCTACAGCAACCGATCCTCTCTGGCAGGATATCCTAATGGTTGCTACAATTGTCGCAATATGATTTAAGAATGGGGACACCCAGGGCGGTGAAAAGCCAGGCTATAGCAAACTTATTGGCACAATTTCCAGGCGAGGAAGAGTTCCCACTGGATGATGAAGTCCCGGGGGATGTGGCCATGGCAGAGAAAGCCAGAGAGCAATGGGTGAAATTTGATGGGTCTTCTACCACCCAATCTAGAGGGGTGGGAGTAGTTTTGTACCATAAAGAAGATGAAGTGGTAGCATTGTCGTTCAAGCTGGAATTCCCCTGTTCAAACAATACCGCGGAATACGAAACCTATCTAATCGGACTGGCCACAGCTCTCGAAATAGGAGTTAAACACTTAAGAGTATTAGGCGATTTAAATTTGGTGGTCTGCCAGGCCAACAAGAGCTTCTCCTTGAAAGAACCTAGCCTAGCCCCATACAAAGCTATGGCCCAGAAAATGGAGGAAAAGTTTTCAACTTTTGAAATAGAGCACGCCCCCAGGAATGAAAATCGGTTTGCAGACGCATTAGCCGCGCTAGGCTCACAAATAATGTTCGAAGGAGATAGCACCAGAGTAGAGGTCAACAAAAGGAGAGAATCGATAATTGATACATTGAGGGAGAAATTCCAAGAGGAACAGTGCGACGGGGACTGGCGGACTCCCATAAAGGAAGCCTTGATGAATGAAGATGATGCTGCAAGACTAAAGGTGCTAAAAGACTACACACTGGTGAAGGGGGAATTGTACCGCAGGATGCTAGGTGGTGTCCTGACCAGATGTGTGAGACCAGAGGAGGCCTAGAGAAAGCTGAAAACTTACACGACAAAACTTGTGGATCCTACAGAGAGGTCAGCCTTTACCATAGACTTCAAAGGGCAGGATTTTATTGGCTAAACATGGGCAAAGATGCGGACCAAGTCCAAACTCAGTGTGGGGTCTGCCAACTTACGGCAGACAGGGAAGAAAGTTACGTTGTGTTCACATGCGAAGATTGGAGAGGCCCATTTATATAGTACCTGACAGAAGGTATCCTGCCGCAGAAGCACAGCAAAGGGGACCCCTTGAGGTGTCTGGGTCTTGAAGAAGCGGGAGAAATGGTGAAAGAAGTGCACTTAGGAGAATGCGGGGAACACTAGGGAAAGAAAAGACTTTACAGGTGCCTGCTGCAAATGGGCTACTACTGGCCTACCATGAAAAAATATGCGGCAGAATTTGTAAAAAAGTGCCACAGTTGCCAAGTACAGGCCAACTTAATTCACACCCATTCGTAGAATTTGTACATCATGGTGACCCCATGGCCTTTCCTCAATTGGGGGCTTGATTTAGTAGGACTGGTTAACCCACCATCACCATGATATATATGGATATTGGTGGCTACATAATATTTTACTAAATGGGCAGAGGCAATACCACTTCGCAAAGCCACCGGATGAGCGGTGGCAAATTTTATCAAGGAAAACATAATTGTGAGGTTCGGGGTACCCCACAGAATCATCAGTGACAATGGCACGCCTTTTGTCAACATTGAAGTAAGGAAGATGTTAGAATTCTACCAAGTCAAGCACCACCGGTCATTACCTTACTACCCTCAAGGAAACGGGCAAGCGAAGTCAACAAATAAAACCCTTATAAAAATTATCAGTAAAATGAGCCAGGAGTATACGGGAGGACGGGCAATGCACCTGCCAGACGCTCTTTGGGCTTACAGAAATTCGCCTAAGTCAGCCACAGGTTTTTCACCTTTTTCCTTGGTCTATGGGACTGAAGTGGTGAGCCCAGCGAAGATAATGACCCCATCCCCTAAGGGTCATGAAGATGCAAGAAAAAGGAAGGGAAGAAGAAGAAGTCTTTGCGGCAGAAAGGTGTGAAGTCCTAGAGGGACTTAATGAAAAAAGAGAAGAGGCCCAGGAACGCAGCCGTAGATATAGGCAAAAAATGACTGAAGCTTATGGCAGGATGACTAGAGAGAGAGTGTTCGTGAAAGGACAACTTGTTCTGAAAGTGGCAGATTTTGTTAGAAGAGGCCTGGCAGGACCGTCTAAGTTTGCACCAAAGTGAGAGGGACCCCTTATGATAAGGGAGGCACACCCAAGTGGGTACTACCGTTTGACTCAGATGGATGGCAAAGACTTAATGGATCCCATCAACGGGAAATGGTTGAAACGATATTATGCCTAAAGAGAAAACTTATATGATTGTCTCTTTTTCCTTTGTTTTGTTTAAAAAAAAATTATTTTTTTTTTTTTTTTTTTTTTTAAAGAAAGAGAAAAACCTTTATGTTTCCTTTTTTTTTTTCTTTCCACCTTTCAAATGACCATGTCACAACACGAAATTGTAACTTGCTTTCAGAAGGATGTAATGAAAAGCACTAAGTATTATCATCATATGTCATAGCAAAAAGTAAAGTGCAGCATCACAAAGTTAAGTTACAAACCCAAACCATGGCAAACTAGCCAAATAAGTGCTATAAGAAAGCATAATGTACTAGATAGAGTCACAAGGAAAAAGAAACAACAAAATAAGGAAGAAACTGCATCATCATCAACGAAGTCCGGAAATGAGAGACTGAAATCCAAAACGATCAGACCCACCAATACTGGAAAGAAGACGCTCGCGATGGCCCTCCAAGTCTGCCACCTCCTTTCTCAGGATCTCAAGGCGCAAGTCAATAGCATTAATAGTGGACCGAACCCTCCTCATGAAAACGGCCTGGGCAATCTCCCGAAGGTAATCCAAAATGAACTCCACAGTGAAGCTGATGCTAACAAGCTCCTGCACTGCAGTCCTCTACTGCAGGATCCTCTCGGTAGAAACGGTGTCAACAAAGCTATGCTCTATGTCATTCAACACACTCCCCAACATCTTCAAAAAATGCTCCCTAATGGATCAGCCAAGTCGGAAGCCCTACATAAAGTCCCCACGGTTGTTATAGATCATCACCAAATGAGAAGCACAATCCTCAGGGACTCTAAAGCCATGAAAGTCCATGTAAGGAGGCCCGGAGGCCCAGAAAGCTGCAGGATCAAGGTCATTGACCTCAGGCTGGTCAAAGCGAGTGAAAAAGGCAACAGCCTCCCCCACAGGACCTGGAAGGGTGGCAGAATTGTTGCCTATTTCAAACTAAGGTGGGACTATGGGAAAAGGCCCTGCTAAGGAAAACACAAGGCATGAGATGAGGAACTAAAAGAGAAAAGAGGAAAGAAACAAACCCACAGGGAGCAAATGAAAAATAGACAAGGGGAAAGAAAGCTTACCAAGACTGGTAACAATGGGGGCTATGGGAAAGACCGAAGCAGGCATAGAAGGAATGGTAGAAACTGACACTGTAAATATGGCAAAAGCTGGTACAGAAAATACGACATGAACGGGTGCTATGGGTGCGGCAGGAGTAATTGCCGCAAGCACCCCTACGCTTGCTGCAATGTCTAGCCCTTCAAAGGTCTCTCCAAACAGGAAAAATAGACATGCAAATGAAAAGAAAAGAAGAGTGGGCCCAGTAAATAAAGAAGAAAAAGTGAACTTAATGAAAAGAGGGAGAGAGGACATACTCGTGAATCCAGCCTCGAGTGGACCACCCTTTTCTTCCTCGGACTTAGAAATCCTCCTCGGCAGGACAGGCTCATTATCAAGATCCTCAAGAATGTCCTCGGACTCCTTGGAGGACAAATCAACATCGGGCCCGCGAGTGGCCGAACTGGGAATGGAAGAAGTAGTAACTACCAAGGAAGAACCGTCCTTCACAGCCTGAGACAGAGTCGCAAAAGGATCACTAGTAGAAATGACAAGAGAAGCGACGGGTGAAACAGCCTTGATCTGAGTTATGGCAAGAGGAACAATTTCCTTTGGAGGAGTAGGCATCTCAGCTGAAACCCCTTCAGTGTGAGTACCCTCTTCTCTGGGTACCAATCCGGTGGGAGGGCTAGGAGCCTCGGCAGGAATCCCATGTGCAGCAGCAGAAGTAACAGGCGTCTGAAAAGCTTCACCAGCCCCATCAAAAGAACCCACCATAGGTGAGCCCATGGAAACAGGCAGCTCCTCGGCTGTGGGACGATAGATGGAAAGGGGCTCGAGCTGATCCTGGAAAGCAAAAGAAAAAAAAAAAAAAGGAGGAAAGAGGAAGGTAGTGGAGATTACCTCAAATTCGGGCTCATCAAGCTCAATAGGATAGGCGGCTGACGTATCCTCCTTATGCTTAGACTACAAAGAAAAAGGAGACAAGAGGCAATGTTAAAGAAAGAAATTAGTAGGTAGGGCATGGGTTAGCTACAGAAAAGTTAAAGTCAAAACAAAGAAGACAAGGAAAAATTTTTCTAACATAATGTACCCTTCGCTCAGTGGTAGACATAGGGTAGGCAGTTGTTTTCCTCTTGTTACCCCGTGTCCTGCTAGAGAGGGGAGCACCTGTGGCTTGCTGTGGAGCAACAGACTTGGGCTTGCTTGTGGACTTGTGCTTGGCTGGAGTTTTCTTGGTCGGCGCAGGAATATTGGTTACCTTAACTTTCTTCTTCCAACCCGGGGGAAAATCACCTGTGAGCCAACACCATCCTTTCTTCTCCTTGTCCTACTCAAAGATGGCAGAACGGCTCTGTTTCTGGGCATAAGCTAAAATTAATTTGGAAGGCAGGAGCAACCGAGGGTTGGGAGAGACAAGCATACTTAGCCCGTCATGAGGGATAAGGGAGAAGCCACGACTACCTACCAACTCTTGCCCAAATGAGGTCATCACAGCCTGCCAATAGCCATGCATGGCAGGAATGCAAAGACCCTCTCTCAACCAGCTAGGAATGGTAACTACACTGAAGCGCACTCTCCAAAAGTCAAAAGTAGTCTACCGCAGGAAAGGCCGAATTGAAGTAGGAGATTCCATGAGATAGGAAAGGTCATCAAGAATATCCTGGTCCAGCCCAAACTGCCTCCTTACCCGGTTGGCAAGGTAGTGAACAAATTTGATACCCTCATCGGCCAAGTATGGCAGCCATCCAACATTGGTGGCCGCCAAATAGGTGATCCCCATCTCATCAAAACCGACCAAAGGGGTGGTGGTCCCAATGACATCAATAAACGAACCCATAGTAGAATCAGTACATGTGTAACCCCTACCTAAGTTTTTATAAGCTCTCCAAGTAAAATCGGTACCACTATCAAAGGACTCAATAACTAAGTGACCGATGGGCTTCAAACCAGACCAACGAAAAGCTAAAGGGAAATCGAATTCAACCTGCCGCAGAAGTCAGTGATCACTTGCGAACATGATTGGTACTTCTCCTTCGCGAAACGAACGGGCCTACATTTTGCCAAGTATTGGGCACTGCGCTCAAACAACAATTACTGCAGGATGGTGCTGTGAACAGAGGAAGTGACAATATAGCAGGAGCCTGCCTGGCTTTCGTCACTCCGTAGGATGTCCAGTTGAACATACAAATACCCCAAGAACATGGGGGCTAGTGGCAGACTCACTCCGGCAAATATTTTAATGGCCAAACGGAAGTACAAAGGCTTGATGGCATAGTGGGGGTGCGAACCAAAGACGAACTTGCAAAGCCAAAAAGCAACAAAGGCCGTGCGGTGGGCGGCAACAGAAAACTTAGAGGAAGAACTAACCCAATATGATAACTTAGCATTCCCTATCATTCTCTTTCTCAACTCGGCGTCAATGGCTTCTTCCTCTGAAGAAAGCTCTATGGTGGCAGGATCCACATCACCAAGGATTGGCAGGAGTAGTTGGTTAGCCACATCTTCAAGAGTCACGGTCAATTCGCCGCAAGAGAAGAAGAATGTACGAGTGGTGGCGCACCACCGGCAGACCAAGTGACGGAGGTTATAGAGGTCTCGGAAATTAGAAAGACTCCGGGATAAAACGATGGCCTTCAGAACGCCGGCCCATTGCAGCAAACCCATAAAAACTGTATCGGATAACTCTCAATTAACCCACTCCTTCCAACCCAAGGCCGTTCCTGACCCAAACTCAAAATGAATCGGCACGGGAAGAGAGACCCCCTGCCAGATGACCAAATCGAAAATAGAGGAAGACACCAGAGCCCAAGAAATATTGGGGTTTCGTCTGCACATAGAGAGCCATACGCGGCCTAGCAGCAGCGGCACATAATCGCCGGGAACTTCGGGGAAGTGAGGATAGGCATTATACCAAGGATTAATCAGAGGGGCGCACTCACTGTCTGGGTCATGCGACGCATCTTCCTTATCGGAATGATCAGATTCAGAGTACATGGCCTCCTCACCCATTTCTTGTTCGGCGGGAGGATCAGAAACTTTCTCTTTCCCTTTGCGACGGGAAGAACTTTGACTTTTCACTGGTGCCATTGTACGATGGTTCGATCGAAGCAAAAGAGGTATGGGTGTTCGAAGAGAAGAAGACGGTAAAGGAAGAGGGATAGACACGATGTTTTGGAAAAGAAAGTATTTGTGTTTGATTTTCGAAGGGACTCTCTTCTTAAATACCTGAGACATTAATACTGGCCTGAAGGAAGGCGACTTATCAGCCATCGAAAGAAGAATGAAATAAATGAAGCGACAGTTGTGTCTTAGGATAACTGCCATTTTGGGAAATTCGAAGAGTCATCACTGTTCACGGCAGGAAAAGAAATATAAGTATAAATGAAGGGGTCCACAGTTTCAAAAAGCCCGCGAAGGAAAAGAAAGAAGGGAAACATAAAGGACAGAAATGTCTTTTATTCACATATGGACTGCAGGAACGCTCCATATGTTTAGGGGGCTAAATGTTGAGGGTCATTTTTTTTGAAATAGACAGAAGGCAGCCCAACCCAGCAACACGGGCAGCAGAAAAGCGGTAGGCTAAGTAAAACTATTAGGCCCAAGCGGCAGAAACAATGGATCACAGGCCCTTAATACAAACAAATGGGTCTTGAGGAAGTAAATGGGCCTAAAAGGCCTGAAAAGAGAGAAAATAGCACCCACGAGCAGTATATGGTATGGAAAAGTGAGAATGGGCCACGGCAGGCCCAAAGCAATGTAAACAAAGAAAGTATGGGATAATAGCAAGCCCATGAACCCCAAGGATGAGAATGAGAAAATTGGGCCAGGGAAGCCCAATTAAGTTAGTAAAAGCCCATGGGATGCAGAGTTAGTAAATGGACCGAGAAAGTCCAAAGGAAGTAAAAGGGCCCAAGAGGCCCAAGGGAAAAGAAAGGGACATTGGAGCCCATAAGTGAGAACACTAGTGGCCATATTAAGCCATTGGGGGAAAGAATGGAATGGCAGGCCTGAGAAAAAACCCAGTAGGAACAAGTCACCGCGGCAAGAAATGCTAAGTAATGCGGTAGGAAACCAAGGCAATTAAAGAATTGGGTTAAAAAGAACACAAAGCCCAATACTGGGTAAAGCCCAGATCCTAAGGGAGTGGGAAATCAGAGTAGTAACTCATGAAAAGCCAAAAACGGATGGCAGGCAGTACAAGCAAAGTCTCCAGTCCACCAGCCTATACCCAGCCAATACGGGACATGGTGAGGTCATGGGTCAGAAGTAAGAGGGCATGGTTTGGTGGTGGGGAGAGGGGAAGACCTATTTTGAGGTTCTTGCTTAAGCTCTTTCGGGGGATACGTCCTGCTGGGATGGCATACCTCCCAAAAGAGGCAAGGCTGAGTTGGAACCACTAGGTGCATGTCATGAGGGATAGAGAGAGAGAAACATCACCGCGGCAGGAAGAGGTGCCACGGCAGACTAACAGACAAAATAGTTCTCTGTGTCTGTAATAGGGGGACTCGCAGATGGAACAGTGATGGTCAGCAAGTACGCCCAGACCAGACAAAGGTGGTTAAGGGGTAGAATAGTAAAATTCGGTCACGGCAGGCACTATAAGAAGGAAGCCTCTGTCGTGTACAAAATGGGGGAAGGAAACGAAAAAACAGGGCAATACAACACAATGTAAAAAGACTCTGAGATATGCTTAGGAAAACGGGGGAAGCACAATACTAAAAACCACAATTGTGGAAATCACTAAGGAAAGAGTAAAAAGGAGAGAAAGATAGAGAGAAAAAGAGGAAGAGTTAGTGGCATGCACCAATAGGTTCCCTCCCTTCTCTCCCTCTCAAAACCTTGCTCTCTTCTATAATTATCTTGGGCATTGTCCATTCGGGTCCGCCTCCCTCAAACCCATTAATTTCCATGGCATGAATTCTTTTCCTCAGAGGTTAATCGCGTTAAGAAGAGGCGTTCTTCCTCTTTGGCCTTGCTCCTGCGGACCGAACTGAACTTATTTCCTTATCTGTTGATTAATCTTTATTACCATTTGCCCTTACTATTTTATTTGTCAAAAAACTGTTAATATTATTGTGATTATGGATCATTTGGTCATTTCCTATTAAAAGAACTAGCTAGTCATTCCAGAACACACAGTTCTGTTTTATCAATTATATCTGCCTACTGCAAGCTTCTCTGAAACAGCTCTGCCTGCCGCAACAGCTCTGCCTACCGCAAGCACTCTCCTGGCAAACGAGGCATAGTTTGCGCACAAGCCAGCCAAGTTGAGTTCCAGTTAGACCGGTCTCGACTCCTATAACCCAGAACACTTGGGCCTACAATCACAAAGGGACAGCCCAGCCCAACATAGCAAAAAAGGCCCCCATACTCTTTATGCTGTGTGTGTGAATCTTCTATGAGATCAAGAGGTGGTTGCCTTTACACATACTTAGAGTTTCCAAAATTCAAGATTATGTCAAGAACTTGATGATCAAATCAGTTGTAGATTCAAGAACTTAAAGATACACAAGCGGGAGTGCTTGTACTTGCTAGGAATCCAAGGAAAGAAGTAATCCATGGACTCGGAGCTATCATGGGGTCATGGTGGTAAGTTTCCTACTCGAGGTAGCAATAGGATGTTAGTGGTCTAAGTCGCTATTGTGTAAATTTCAATTCTTTTATAGTGAATTCAGTTTTACCTTGAGGATAGCTAGGTTAAATCCTCCCCAGGTTTTTTACCAGTTTGATTTTCCTGAGTTATCATATTGTTGTGTTCTTTATTTTCCGCACTTTACAATAATATGATATATGTGTGTTAACTTAGATTTGATAATTTGACTAAGAAATCACTTCGCTAATTACCTAGGTTAATTTGGTTATGGTTTTAAAGGGTCAAAAAACAAAAAATGGCTAACTCCTACTTGCTTGAATTCTCATCTTGCAAGGCTTCATCATAACACTCTAGCTTACCACCATCAGTCAATAGAAGATAATTTAGAGCGGGTGAATAACGCTGTGGAGGTCTATTGTTCCTGAAAGATTTGCGGACTTCAACTACAGGTGTACTCTGATCTACCTGTGAATTTACATTCTCCTTATCTTCTTCACCCCTTTTCTGGACAGTACTTTCAGTAAATTCATCTAAGTTAACAAACTCAGATTTCTTTTGATCTATCTCTGTAATATCTGACACTACAGTTGACCTGTCGTTGTACATAACCTGTTCATTAAATATCAAATTTCTACTTCTGATGATTTTCTTGTTTTGTTCATCCCAAAACCTATAACCAAATTTCTCATCACCATAACCAATGAAAAAACATATTTTAGACTTTGTATCAAGTTTACTACGAGTATCGGAATCAATATAAACATAAAAAACACAACAAAAAATTTTTAAATGTGAAAACTTTACCGCTTTATCACTCCAAACCTCTTTAGGAAGTCTGAACTCCATAGGAACTGATGGTCCTTGGTTTATCAGGTAAGCTGTAGTGCTAACAGCATCAGCCCAGAAAGTTTTTGGTAGTCCAGCATGCAACCTCATACTCCTAGCACGCTCATTGAGAGTTCTGTTTATGCGCTCAGCCACACCATTCTGCTGTGGTGTCCTAGGAATGGTCTTCTCCATCCTAATTCCCTGTGCAGCACAATACTCACTAAACTCTCCATCTATGTACTCTCGTCTATTATCTGACCTCAAACATTTTACTTTCAAACCTATTTTTGTTTCAACCATGGCCTTCCACTTCTTAAAAGTTTCAAATACTATGCTTGAGTCATCAATAAAAGTGATGTAGTACCTTGAACCTCCAAGGGATGCAACCAGAGAAGGCCCCCACAGATCAGTGTGTACTAATTCCAATTTTTTAGCCTTCAGTGTCCTGCCAATTTTCAAGAAGCTCACCTTTTTTTGTTTTCCTAATATGCAACTTTCACACATGTCAAAATCAATGGACTTCAATTCTGGTAGTTTTCCTTTTGATAGCGGTATCTTCATCCCTTTCTCACTCATATGACCAAGTCTACAGTGCCATAGGCTTGTATCAGTACTTGCATCAGCAACTGCAATTGTGTCTCTTGGACTTGAGGTCATATATAGAGTACCAGTCTTCTTTCCACGAGCCAATACCTAGCTCCCTTTGTAACCTTCCAAGTACCACCAACAAATAGTATTGCATGTCCTTCATCATCAAGTCATCCAATAGAAATCAGATTCCTCCTTAGGTCAGGAATATGTCAAACCTTCTCCAGTAACCAAACAGATCCATTGGGCAACAATATCCGATTGTCTCTCATACCTACAACATCCAAAACTGAACCATCAGCCAAATACACCTTACCAAAATTACCTGCAACATAATTCTGTATGATTTCTCGGTGTGGAGTGGTATGAAACGAAACTCCTAAGTCCAAAACCCAATCATCAAGTGGACTGTCTACTGCAAGAAGTAATACATCCTGTACCTCTTCTGTTAGAACATTTGCAGAATCATCTTCATTCTTCTTCTTAGGACTTTAGCATTGCCTCCTAAAGTGACCTGTTTTCTCACAGTTCCAACATTGTACTTGTTGGCCTGATCTAGATTTACTTCTGTTCCGATTAGAATTTCTGGATTTTGATCTACCCCGATTTGAATTTCTGTCATTACCTCTGCCTCTTGTCTCAAGGTTTAGGGCAGAACCAGATTCTGAGGTTTCGCCTGCATCTCTTCTGTGAATCTCCTTTGCCAGAATTAAATCTCATATATCATTGTACTTGAACTTTTCCTTTCCTGTAGAATTGCTCACTGCCGTCCTCATTGCCTCCCAACTGTTTGGCAAAGAAGCCAAGACAATCAGAGCACAAATCTCATCATCAAAATCAATTTCTACAGACGACAATTGATTTGTGATTGTGTTAAATTCGTTCAGATGTTGTGCTACTTATGCATTCTCTGCCATCTTCAAATTGAACAATTTCTTCATCAGACACACCTTGTTGTTTACTGACGACTTTTCATACATACTAGACAAAGCCTTCATCAAATCTGCTATGGTCTTCTCCTTTACAACATTGTGTGCAACAGACCTAGACAAAGTTAACCTGATAACTCTTAGTACATGTCTGTCAAGAAGAGCCTGTTCCTCAGCCTTCATAGTCTCAGGTTTTGTCCCAAGAAAGGCAGATGCAATTTCCTCCCATAGAAATAATCTTCAATCTGCATCCTCCAATACGCGATGTCTGTGCCATCAAACTTTTCTATTCCAAACGCCTTTCCTGCTTCCTCTGCCATTGCTTCCACTCAAACCTAGCCCTAGGCTCTGATACCAGTTGTAGGGAATTAACCCGAAATTCCCAACCTGTGAAAAACAAAAATAGAGAAAACACACGCTAAAAAAACAATCACAAGCACAAGACAATATTTACGTGGCTCGGCAATTTGCCTACATCCATGGAGTTGCAAGGATTTCACTATTATCAAGGAAAAAATACAAAGTGCGGCTACAGTGTTTTTAGTCTCTCAAGAACAACAACAACAACAACCCTAATCACCAAAAAACAATTTCTATATCCTGCACACAGGATTCATAATGTACTACAAAACGGGCCAAAGAGGCTTGTCCATAAGCACTTCGGCTTGGGCCTGTCAGCCCAAGCCTCTGCTCAATGGACTAAACCTCAGTAAATCTCCCATTAAAAATCACGCAACATTATTCGGGTTGGGTCGGGTCGTCAACCGGATCAAACACAACTAGGCTCCACAAAGCCCAACAGGAACCCTTGATGTAAGTATGAATTGCTTCAGTTCTAGGCTCTAATTTGTTTGGCTGAATCACCAAGTGAGCAAACGTAAAAAAAACACTGCAAGAATTATTGTTCATACAGATGATTTATGACAGAGTTGGAATACAAAACAAGAGAAACAGGTAGGATATTTTTATGAAGGTACGTCATATCATGGTAAAAATTTAATACCAAGTATATGTTTTGCTCGTTTATTTCAATTTTTGATGAGCTATGTGCATGTTAAAGTAATTTGTATATCTAGAGCTAGAAGAGTTTATAATAATATTAGATGTATGTACTATGTGATAAAATCAGACATCAGCCTAAAAACTATAACCATATAAACAAGAACCAACTATATATCATTGGTTGTTTGAGTGAAGTTTGGAGTTTAGCATGTAACAAGACCCAATTATGCAAGGGAATTCACTCATTACAGTTCCCTTCCTTATTTCATAGAGTCGTTGACTCTGTAGGTAAATTTTTTTCTTTTGTATTCTCTAGACTCCTCTGCCTATTTCACATGTGTAAAGTTGTGATTTACAACTATGTGTTTTGTTGGCTTTTATTCCGTGCCAAATTTGATTGTAATTTCTATCAATCGTTTATACCCTGTATTTGTTGTGGGAATTGTTGTAAGGGATGTGTGATAGAGAGTGTGTGAAGACTCAAGCAAGTTGGAAGCTGATGGAATCTCGCGGGTATCTCGCGACTAAGCTTCCCGCGAAGTGAAGCACGTGCCCTGCACATGCTGGAATGCGAAGAGTCATGACAGATGGAGATAGCTGTCTCTCGCGAGTATCTCGCGGGTAAGGCCTTCCCGCGAGACACCCGCGAGACATGCTGTTCTGCCAGCCTGTACTGACTGACTCACACATTTTGCACCTATCCTATATAAACCCCCATTACCCACAAATGTTGAGGAATGCTTCAGAGAGAAAACCCTAGCCAAACACATTTGTAATTAGAGATTGTCATCCCCACCTTTCTCTATACACTTGCTTGTGGTATCTCCTCAACCCTTCCAAAGTTTCGAAAAAACCCAATTTTGAAAAAACCTAACAAAAATCTCTGCAATAATAAGACAAACTTGAAAGAGAATGCTTTAGAAGACATACCTTGAAGATGACAATGCAGAAAGGATGCTTGAAGTGAAGGGTTTTGGAAAAATGACCTTGGGTTGAAAGAAAATTTGACAAAGGTTGAGCAGAGGAAGTTTTTGTGTTTTTGAAACACTGTCACATCAGCAAGATAAAGACAGAAAACACGCGTTTTTCGCGGGTTAGGGAGTGGCGACACAGTCGCGAGAAGGGCCACTGAAGCACAAAATTTCGCGAGAAGCATTAGGTCGCGAAACAGTCACGAGACAGTCACGGTAGCTTCTGTCTGAAATTGGAAAAATCCAATTTTAGCCAGACAGCATTTCGCGAGAAGCTGTTGGTCGCGAGACAGTCGCGAAAGTTTCTGTGTGACATGATAAACTAAAAACTTTCCTCAACTCCTTTTCGCAGGAAGCTCTAAGTCGCGAGCTTCTCGCGAAACTACCCCTGAACCAGTTTTTGAAGAAACACAAAAACATGCACTTTAATAAAAAACAAACGACAAGAAAGTATAAAATCACTTTAAAAAACAATTAAAACATTCAAAAATCTTTTGGGTTTGATCAACAAAGATTGAGCATGTGAAAACACATTTAAACAAGTACAATCACACAAATGAATAAGGCATTCATTGAACATAGACTTGTGTGTTGTGTGTGGATATCAAAAGTGAGATAGTCCTTAGTCCAATGTGAACTTCAATGTCAATTCAATCAAGGCATACACAACTAGCACTAGATTATGTGACTATCTCAATTATAGAAAATGCATATATGACCTCCCACACGTACTTGATAACAATTCAATGAAGCTTTTCATTTGGCTCCATATTTAACATATCATTTGCAACTTTTGAGCAAGAGAATCTCATTTAGAGAAAGATGCCTGAAATTTTTGATATTTCAATTATGAGTTAGCCTTTGGCTTTTTGGGCATCATACATTTTATTTTGGTCGCTTTCCCTTTTTCCTAGTCGAATACTAGTTTGTGCGACAGGCTTTTGCAGCTCTATATCTCTTTTCATTTGGAGATTTACAATTAGAGAGCTCTTTTAAGCAAAAAAAAATAAAAGTGGGAAGATATATAGGCATGAGTCTATGCATGTCTCAAGATCAACAAAAACATTCACTAATCATTCATGACAAGGTTGAAGATCTATTTACAACAGTCACATAGATTTCAGAATTTCTTCCACAATGATATGAGTGCATGAGAAACAAGCTAAGCTCGTTAAATGCACAAAGCCATAAGTACAAAGGTACAAGGCAAAACATGCCTTGAGACAAAAACTCAACAAAGTGATCAAACTTTTTGGATTTCTATTTTATGTGTTTTTGAAATTTTGAACACACCCAAAAACAGAACAAGAAGAAAAAAACAATCACACATGTAGCAGGTGCAAACCAAAAAAAATTTAGACGTGTTCACAGCTTCAGCCCAAAACTTCTGTGGAAGATTTTTGTTGAGTAACATTACTCGAGCCATTTCTTGAATCACCCGGTTCTTCCTTTCAACTACTCCATTCTGTTGTGGAGTCTTTGGGGCTGAGAATTCCTTCTTGATACCGTGTTCATTGCAAAATGCTTCAAACTTTGCATTTTCAAACTCTTTCCATGATCACTCCTGATTTTGATGATAGGTACTCCCTTTTCATTCATCAATCTCTTGCACAATTTCTCCATCTTATCACATGCTTCCGATTTCTCTCTAAGGAAGTCCACCCAAGAATACCTTGAGAAATCGTCAACTATCACCATGATGTACCGCTTTCCACCCATGCTCTCTGTTCTTGTAGGACCCATCAAATCCACATGCAGTAATTCTAACGGACGAGAAGTTGCAACCATATTCACTTTAGGATGGCTTGACTTTGTTTGTTTTCCCAATTGACATGGACCACACACATTCTTTTCAATCTTCCCAAACTTAGGTAAACCATCCACAGCCTCAAGCTTCGAGACTTTCGCCACTTGTTTGTAATTTGCATGACCAAGCCGTTGATGCCACAGCTCCAAGAGATTTACCCGAGCACTTCGACATGCTATGCTGGGTTTTGGAATGATCCCATAGCAGTTATCAGTGGTCCTTAGTCCCTTTAGAACTTGTACACCTTCTTCATTCAAGATCAGACATCCTTTCTTTGAAAATTGGACCAGGAAATCTTCATCACAAATCTGAGTGATACTTAACAAGTTCACTTTTAAACCCTTAATGTATAGCACATCAGTCATCAAAGGCAGACCCGGAATATCCACTGTTCCTTTTCCAAGTACTTGTGAATGACTTCCATCCCCAAATGTCACAAATCCATCTTCCTTCTCTTTAAGAGTTTTGAATAGAGATTTTTCTCCAGTCATATGCCTAGAACACCCGCTGTCAAGGTACCACAAACATGAGTTAAACACTTTCAATGCGGTATGAACAAAAAGGCATGCATGAGAGAGACATTCTTGATCATCAAAACAAGACTCATTTTTCTTTATTTCATTCAAGGATGAGTGAAGTTTCCCTTTTAAACGACCAATTTTATCACTTAACTGTCTATTTCTTCTCTCATATTCATAGTTTAAGGACTTTGACTCACATAGGCTGTTGTGTATATCATGGTTCCTATGAACTATGATTTCAGCATATGACAAAAATTCTAGCATGTTTCTTGGATTTAAATAACTCTAAGACAGCATTGCTGGAACAATCTTTAAATATGCTCATTGAGTCATTTTCACAAACACTTTTCAAATCCTTCATGGTGGTTTAATCAAACACACTTTTCAAAAACACACCAAGGGGTCTAGGATCACACTAAGGTATTTAAACCAAGCAAGTGTACCCGCTCTGATACCAATTGAAAGCTCGAAAACGTGTTGAAAAACACAAGAGCTGTTTAGACCCCCGATTAAAATTACGGCTCGATAGATTTTACACAACTTTAATATAAAGTGCGGAATAGTGTAAAAGCGAGCGGATGAACAATATAGCTACTCTAATCCATAAACTAAACAACACAGCAGTATAATGGAATATAAAAGAGTAGGGAAGAGAGATGCAAACACAGAAAACACCAAGACGTGTTTTCGAAGAGGAAACCGAAGAACTCGGCGAAAAACCTCTCCGCCGCCCTCCAAGCGGAAATCGATCCACTAGACAATCAGTTGGGATACATGAGTAAGCAAGAGACCCTCCAAGCCTAATCTACCCGATGTACCTAAGCCCTCCAAGCTCCTACTCCAACAAGGCTTCTCGGAACCGTGTCTTGTCTTAGTTATCCGGATCCCGCAACAAGCTCCATGTTGCATCTGCCATTCCAGGCTTCTTCCAATGCTTCCCAGCAGCACCAAAACGTCACACAACACTCTCCAAAGGTGTGGTAAGTGTTTGGGCTATCAACCTCTCAATGGTGTGGAAATGGAGAGGGAAGGGTTGAGGAGATACCACAAGCAAGTGTATAGAGAAAGGTGGGGATGACAATCTCTAATTACAAATGTGTTTGGCTAGGGTTTTCTCTCTGAAGCATTCCTCAACATTTGTGGGTAATGGGGGTTTATATAGGATAGGTGCAAAATGTGTGAGTCAGTCAGTACAGGCTGGCAGAACAGCATGTCTCGCGGGTGTCTCGCGGGAAGGCCTTACCCGCGAGATACTCGCGAGA
>NW_027069478.1:1676747-1713778 GCF_002906115.3 Quercus suber
ACTAAGCTTCCCGCGAAGTGAAGCATGTGCCCTGCACATGCTGGAATGCGAAGAGTCATGACAGATGGAGACAGCTGTCTCTCGTGAGTATCTCGCGGGTAAGGCCTTCCCGCGAGACACCCGCGAGACATGCTGTTCTGCCAGCCTGTACTGACTGACTCACACATTTTGCACCTATCCTATATAAACCCCCATTACCCACAAATGTTGAGGAATGCTTCAGAGAGAAAACCCTAGCCAAACACATTTGTAATTAGAGATTGTCATCCCCACCTTTCTCTATACACTTGCTTGTGGTATGTCCTCAACCCTTCCCTCTCCATTTCCACACCATTGAGAGGTTGATAGCCCAAACACTTACCACACCTTTGGAGAGTGTTGTGTGACGTTTTGGTGCTGCTGGGAAGCATTGGAACAAGCCTGGAATGGCAGATGCAACATGGAGCTTGTTGCGGGATCCGGATAACTAAGACAAGACACGGTTCCGAGAAGCCTTGTTGGAGTAGGAGCTTGGAGGGCTTAGGTACATCGGGTAGATTAGGCTTGGAGGGTCTCTTGCTTACTCATGTATCCCAACTGATTGTCTAGTGGATCGATTTTCGCTTGGAGGGCGGCGGAGAGGTTTTTCGCCGAGTTCTTCGGTTTCCTCTTCGGAAACATGTCTTGGTGTTTTCTGTGTTTGCATCTCTCTTCCCTACTCTTTTATATTCCATTATACTGCTGTGTTGTTTAGTTTATGGATTAGAGTAGCTATATTGTTCATCCGCTCGCTTTTACACTATTCCGCACTTTATATTAAAGTTGTGTAAAATCTATCGAGCCGTAATTTTAATCGGGGGTCTAAACAGCTCTTGTGTTTTTCAACACGTTTTCGAGCTTTCAACATGGAGTAGCCTTTTTGCAACAGAAAGGACTATATGGCTATCATTTTGTCATTTCAATGCAAAAAACATATTGTAGTAGTTAGAGTCAAATGTGCCATCCCGTTGAGGTGCCTACTGTGTAGGAGTTCTATGGGTCAGACACAATATACCTTATTCATTTACAATTACATTACTTTGCTTGGGCTGCTTTTTGGTGTATGATACCTGTTTTAGAGACTTCTTTAATTAGATTGTCCCAAACTAATCAGAAAATAAACCATAGACAAATTATCCAAAAATAGATTTTTAACGAGAATTATTACCGTGTTTTGTATATGTGACTGCATGTCATTATTCTACATAAATCTTTGATTTTCTTCACAAGAGAATGCAGACACTGTGAAAGAATCTGCAAACCATCTTAAGAATTTTCTAGGGAAATGATCATAATGGAACTTGAAGTTTCTGGTCAATTTTCTGTCACTTCTTTGCTTTTAAATGTTAATGTATGATCTGCAGCTAAAACATGTTGAAGTATTCAGGGCATAGATACTTTGGTTTATATGTATTAATTTTGTGTTTCCATATGATTTCCTTGTACCCACTCAAACTTGTGAGTTTACTGCCACAGATCTTCAAGAGGTTCCTTAGACTTAGAGTGCCGAAGTTCTTGTGTTGGTGATGGGGCTCGTTCAAAAAGAAAGTTCTATAAAATAATTCTAGTCTTCTAGAGTTATAAGACATCTACACTGGGAAGGCAAAATTGGACGTTTTCAGATACAATTGAGTGTTTACATTTGCAAAGAATTTGTAAGTAGAATATTTTTAATTCTTTTTTTATAGTGAATATTCTACGGAATTAGATCACTCATAGTAGTTTTCTACTTTGTCATCAAATCTGTGCGAGTTTTCATTGTTTTATAGAGCTTATTGTTACTATCAGATTTGGTGTTATTTATTGTGTTTGAATTAACTATTTGTACTATTTATTGGAATAAATCACAACCTAGTCATTCAATCTGCAGCCAAAGTAATCAATATCAATATCTATAGTCAATATCTATCTATATCAATATCATATCATATACTATATATAATAGCAGAAGCCCAGAGAAAGTTGATTCCTACAATAAAGGAGGTGCTGCCATGTAGGAAAAATGCCATCTAAAATTCAGCCACGTATAAGTTAAAAAGCGATAAATTACATTGTTTGGTAATATTACAACACCATTTAAAAGCGATAAATTATAATGTTTCACAACGTAAAAACACTGTTTAAGAGCCCCCTTGGTATAAAAGGAAACTAACCTCTTAAAAAAATAAAATAAATAAAATAAAAATAAAAGATTGCTACACGAAGAAAGGAGAAAGAGAGATCGAGAGAAAAGAGAGACAGAGTAATAGAGAGGCAGAGATAGAGAGAAGAGCGCCACCCAGATCTTCTGCCATCACCGTAAGGGCGCCTTCCATTTCTCCTATTCAGATACTTTCTTTTTGCTTCCTTTTCAATTTTCTTAACACCGATGCTTGCGATCCAGAGATAGAAGGAGGAAAAAATAAACCTTGCGATACAAAGATGAGAAGGAGACAAACATTGAGAGAACTACCACTGGTAAGTTTTTCCTTTTTTCATTCTTTCTTAGATCTAGGTATGGGTATGAAATATGAATTGTTTTGAGAAATTTGGTTGGATTGATTTTTATTTAGGTATTTAGGTATTTGGGTAACATTAGGTTTTGATTTGATTTTTTGAAATTTGGGGTTATATATGATTTAGGTTTGGAGAGGGCAAAAATAGAGAAATAAGAGAGAACATGAGTTCATTATTCGGAAAGAGTAGAAACCTCTATCAGTATTTTTTTTTTTTTTTTAAATATTGCTTTAAACATTTGAATTGATTTAGTTTTAGGTTTGGGTATTTAATTGAATTGATTTTGATTCAAGATTTGTCTTCCTTTTTACTTTTTCCTCCTAAACTACACTCTTAGATACCATTTAGAGGACAGGAAAACAGACATCTCCTTCCATTAGAGAGCAATAGGGTGATTGAAGAAGTTTGATTTTATTAATTTGATTTTGATTGTCAATTTGTCATATACATACTGCTACAATTATTATTTCTTCATGTCTTATTGTTATTTTCTTTTATGCATGTTTTGATCTGATGTTGGGTTAAAATTATAGGAAAAATTAATTTTGTTAAGTTCTTAAAATTTTCTATTGTGTATGACTAATTGTTAACAATGTTCTATTCAGTTTTTATCTATTTTAGATTAGTTCTATGACAGATTTTGTTTGATGTTTCTGAAATAATTTCAAATTGCAGAGTGAATATTTGTGGTGTAAATTCGAAATTATTTTCTAGGATGTTTAAACTCTCAGTGTGATTCTGTTTTTGAAAAACTATCTCCTCAAACTAATTTTCAAACAGAATAATAACTGAAAACATCATCTTTTAAAATAGTCTTTCTCACAATGAAAAATCTGGGTAAAGCCTTTTTGCCCTTTTGACACTTTAGTAAATTGTAGTTAATCTAGGTCAAATATATTAAGTGGTTATAATATTATTTACTTGAATGGTTTCAGATAAATGCCTTCACATATTTATATGTATAATATTCAATTGTAGAAGAAAATCATATAATAACATTATTGCAGTAGAATATGCTATTACTTTACAATTTGATTCAAAATTTAGTAATGAAAAGTGAAAAAAAAAAATTCATTAATAGATATTGATGAAAGATCATTAAAAAAAACTTTTAATGTGATTCAGTTAGCAAATAATTTTTTTTTTTAAGGTCTTTTTAAAAAAGAGAAAATTTCATGCCCTGTCTAGGTTATTTCTGTTACGAATATTTATATGAAGAAGAAGAGCATCAACTTTACTGAAATGTTATAGTACTGTTACGAATTACTAAATTATATGCATATAAAAATGCACTTAGTAGTTTGCTATTGAAGAAACAAATAACATACTCTTTTTTCAGTTTATGTAATGTATTTAACTTCTTATTCGCAACTATTTAATGCTACAAAAGGGCTCTCTCACTGATAAGACCATTTATTATACTTCAACATGATTTACTGAATTAATTTGAAAGGTCAGAATTGCTTCATTTGTCTTATGTTGCATTTGTTTTTAAATGAATTCCTATTTCATTTGCTACTGCCTGATTACTAAACAAATAAACAAAGAATAGAGTCAGTATTAGGCTGTCTTCACACTTACATCAAGCCTCTTGCCACTATCATGCCAGAACCACTACCAGTAATTTTTTCTCTTCGCTTTTAAGTTTGACCATTAAACAAGATCAGAATTTGATATATATTTGGGCAATTTCGATGTAGGTCTTTAAGTTATGTTTTTCTCTTAGCTTTTTAGTTTGTGCATTAAATATGATCAAGTTTTTTTATATTTGTTTGGATTGGTTTTAGTTTAGGTCTTTAGGTAATATTTGGTTTTGATTAAGGTATTTGAGTAAAATTGATTTTAGTTTAGTTATTTGTGTTAATATTTTCGTTTTTATCTATCTATGGTGGCTAGGTTAAAACAGAGAGCAAATTTAAAGAACTTAAGTGAGTCTTAGTCTCTTTTAGGCACTTTGAATATTGAAATAGAGCAAGAGAATATTCTAGACAAAGTTATAAGCAATACAAATCAAGTGGGAATGAAAAAGTAAATTAGGCATTCTCCCTTAATCTATATAAGTAGTTGATAGGCCAAGAATGTATTGACCCTTTGTGATGAATTAACCAATTAATTAGCTAAGTTAATTAATTAATTCAATTAGCATGCAATAAGCATGGTAGCACAAACAAATCACCAACTAAGTTAATATGCAGCGGAAAATAAATTGCCACGGTGATTTGTTTACGAATGGGGAAAACTTATACGGCCAGTATCCTTACCCCAATACCCAATTGGACTTGTTCTGTAGTGACAATCTCTTCTTTTAATGCACGTCCCAGTACGTGACTAACCAATTCGATGTGCGGATCCCAGTACGCAGCTTGAGAAAGATGTTGGCTGCAAAGTTCTTCAATTCATCAACATGATGAAGATCACAAAGCTCCTTGGTTACAAAACCCTACAATGTACAAACACAACAGTTTCTTGAATAGAAAGATGAACTAGGGCATGTCTCTAGTTCACAATATGCTTGTGAAAAACTTTTGCATTAAGTTGCATCAGCTGTGACGACCCTTAAAACAATCCTTATATATGTTTAGGGTTGTGAGAAAAGAAAGTCCAAACATCTATTCACGGATTGGAGTGAAATCAGCTCTGAAAAACTGATTTTCATAAACCTCGATATATACCCTTTCTGTCGAGCATCAAGCTAAAACAACTTTTAAAACCTCGATAGATACTAGCTATCAAGCTAGCTGTCGAGCTTTAAAATACAGCACTTCTCCACTTGATTCTTGGATAGACTTGCATGGCTTTAACACTTGAACTTGAAACCTTATTCCTTGAAGTATTAAACACATCCTAGATCTACTCAATTACAAGTAAAGTGCATTTTGTCAAAGGATTAGCCAATTCTATATTAACATATGTTCCTAACATAATTCACGTATATCCTAACAATCTCCCTCTTTGGCAATTCGTGACAAATCCACAATAAACAAATGAACATATGAAAGAAATCATAACTCACTCAACTTATACTTGTTAAATACAATAAAATCTATCCTAACACAAATTCTTGAAAAACTTTGCAAGAAGAGAGTTCATGACAAGAAAGATTTTTACAACCTGTATTTCTGAAAAACTTTAAACAAAACTCATCAAAGCATCTTAGTGTGAAACAGAAATAAAAGACTGCATACAATATATAAGAAGCATGTGCATAAAGAGAGAAAAGAAACAACACATGTAAAGATAGGTGAATAACATACATCAACATTGTAAGGTTGAAATTTATCAACTATCTTGTTGGCTTTATTTCGTGCCAATTTGCTTGTAATTTAGCACTTAGTAACCTTGTATTTAGGTGGGATTCGTGTAAGGGTAGTGTGTGAAGAGAGTGTGAAGAAAAGCTCAAGTTTGTGCAAAGAAGCAGAGTTTCACAGCTAGGACTCGCGGCTGACTCGCGACTGGTAAGCCGCCAACTGCAGGCACGTGAGAAGCACACAGGGGAGCTGAAGGGTCGCGCCAGCTATCGCACTACAAGACAAAAGTCCCAGGCTAGCCAAGCCGTTACGTCGCGACTTGAACTCGCGACTTGGACAAGCCGGGAGGCCAAGCTGTCAACCAACCCTGTTTGGCAAAAACTGTCTCTTCGTATTCCAAACACACACCACTATATATAGACCCTTATACCCACTAAATTGTGAGAGCTTCCAGAGATAATTTTTAAGAGAAACCCTAGAAAAAAACAAAATCGATTCATCCACAATCTTTACCTTAGAGTCTCTACAAATTCCTCTACTCTCTTCATCTCTATTGTCATATCCTTGAGAGGTTTTTGACCAAATCCTTTTCTCACCACACCCACGTCTGTGAGAAGGTTTATTTGGTGCTAAGGGAAGCAGTTTGGGAAGGAACCAATGGTGATTGGTTGATGCTATGGGCTATAGTGGAATCCGGTAAGCTAGAAAAGAAAAAGGTTCGGTGCAACCTCGTTGGAGCAGGAAGCTTGGAGGGCTTAGGTACTTGGGTAGATTAGGCTTGGAGGGTCTATTGCTATTCATGTATCCCAACTATATTTTCTAGTGGATTATTGACCGCTTGGAGGGCGGCGGAGAGGTTTTACGCCGAGGGCTTCGGTTTCCTCTTCGATAACACATTGCGTGTTGTCTTTGTGTTTGCATCTCTATTCCCTTTATCTTTACCATTTCATTACTGTTGTGATTGTGATTTTTTATGGTTTAGATTGTTTATCAATTCTGTTATAAGCTTGTCATCATTTTCCGCATATACATTGTTTGATATAAAGCTTGAATTGGTAATTTTGTAATTGGGGGTCAAAACGTTCAAGGGTGTTTCATACCCATTTTGAACTTTCAATTGGTATCAGAGCGGGTGCACTCTTTGTGGTTTGATTACCTGAGTGTGATCCTAGACCCCTTGGCTATGAATGCAACTATAAAAAGGGTCATGCTGAATTGTGGTTTAGGTATTTGTGATAATAACTCTATGAGTATGTTTGAAGGGTATTCTAAAAATGAACTCTTAGAGTTAATTAAATCCAGGAAACATGCTAGGATGTTCATTCACATGCTGAAATACTTTGAAAATAAGAACCACATTCTACACAATAGTCTACGTGAGTCTAACTCTTTGATTGAGAAATACAAAAGAAGAAATAGAACATTGTGTGAAAAGGTTGATAATCTAAAAAAGAAAATTCAATCTGGAAAAAGCATGGAAAATAAAGATGAATTTCTATTTGATGGTCAAGATTGGTTGTCTCATGCTTGTATGTTGTGCACACCTCATTGAAGGTATTTAACTCGTGCTTATGGTACCTTGACAGTGGATGTTCTCGTCATATGACAGGAAATAAATCACTGTTTAAGACTCTTAAAGAGAAAGCATGTGATTATGTGACTTTTGGTGATGGGAGTCATGCTCAAGTTCTCGGGAAAGGGACGGTTGAAATACCGGGATTACCTCTACTGAAAGAAATGCGATACATCAAAGGATGGAAAGCAAATCTCTTAACTCAAATATGTGACGAAGACTTTCTTGTCCAATTCTCAAAGAAGGGGTGCATAATCATTGATGAAAAAGGGGTTCAAGTCTTTGAGGGAAATAGGAATTGCTATGAAGTAGTTCCTACGGCACCAATTTCGTGTAGAACTGCTCGTGTTGATATGCTAAAACTTTGGTATCACAGGTTTGGACATGCAAACTTCAAGCAAGTATGTAAAGTCTCTAAACTTGAGGCAGTTGAGGGACTTCCAAAGTTTGTAAAGGTGGAGAAGAGTATATGTGGAGCATGCCAAATGGGAAAACAAACAAAAGCAAACCATCACAAGGTGAATGTGATTGCTACCTCACGGTATTTGGAGCTTCTTCACGTTGATCTAATGGGGCCTACAAGAACTGAAAGCCTAGGAGGAAAGATATACATTATGGTGGTAGTTGATGATTTCTCAAGGTACTCTTAGGTGGAATTCCTTAGAGAGAAGTCCAAAGCATGTGATAAAATGCAAAGATTATGCAAGAGACTGCAGAATGAAAAAGGAGTTCCCATAGTCAAAATCAGAAGTGATCATGGGAAGGAATTCGAGAATGCTAAATTTGAAGCATTTTTGTGAAGAGCATGGTATCATGAAGGAATTTTCAGCTCCAAAGACTCCACAACAAAATGGGATGGTTGAAAGAAAGAACCGACTGATCCAAGAGATGGCAAGAGTCACGCTACTCAACAAGAACATACCTAAAAGGTTCTGGGTTGAAGCTGTGAACACATCTTGTCACATTTATAACAGAATCTATTTCTGAGCAGGGACAAAGAAGACGTCATATGAGATATGGAGAGAAAAGAAACCCAAGGTGAAGTATTTCAGAATATTTGGGAGCACATGCTACATTCTAAATGACAGGGAAAATTCGGAAAAATTTGATGCTAAGAGTGATGAAGGAATATTCCTAGGTTGCTCCATAAATAGCCGAGCTTATAGAGTGTACAACAAACGTACTAAGACAGTGATGGAGTCAATCAATGTGGTTATAGATGACACCATATCAGAAAAGGAAATTGAGGATGATGGAAAAGTGCTAAAACTCAAGGAGAATGAGGATGATGATGATATGCCTCTAAGTGATGATGCTGAGAAAGTAACACCCGGAAAGGAGTCCACACCTCCTTTATCAAGAAGAGAGACTAGATCAACACAAGAAGTCTCAAGTCCACTCACTCCTCCAGAAGTTCAAACCCCAATTTCTCGTGATGAGAAACTCTCAACTTCCAAGAAACCTTCATCAAGAGTGACTCTCAATCACCCATCAAGTAATATTATTGAGGATGTGAACGAGGGACTTCGTTTGAGAAAAGGGCCAAAGTATACTGCTAACCATGTAACATACAACTGCTATCTTGCTCAATTTAAACCTAAAAAGGTAGAATAAGCACTGAAAGATGAGAATTGCATAGAGTCTATGCACCAGGAGCTACACCAATTTGTTAGAAATGATGTGTGGGAATTGGTTCCAAGGCTTGAAGATACACATGTGATCGGCACCAAGTGGATTTTTAAGAACAAAACAGATGAAGATGGTGAAGTTATCCGAAATAAGTCTAGATTGGTGGCTCAAGGGTATACCCAGGTGGAAGACATAGATTTTGATGAATCGTTTGCTCTGGTAGCAAGACTAGAGTCCATTCGAATTCTCTTATCCATAGCATGCATCATGGATTTCAAGTTGCACCAATTGGATGTAAAGAGTGCCTTCTTAAACGGCTTTCTAAATGAAGAAGTCTTTGTTGAACAACCAAAGGGGTTTGAAGATCCTCACTTTCCGGGTCATGTACTAAGATTGAAGAAAGCTTTATATGGGTTGAAGCAGGCACCAAGAGCATGGTATGATCGTCTCACTACTTACCTATTGGATCGTAGGTTCAAAAGAGGTCAAACAGATCGAACATTGTTTGTTAAAAGAGATGAGAAATCCCTTCTTGTCGCTCAAGTGTACGTGGATGATATTGTATTTGGATCCACAATTGATCAACTAGCTCATGAGTTCTCGGAAGAAATGAAAAGGGAATTTGAAATGAGCATGGTGGGAGAGTTGAACTACTTCCTAGGGCCTCAAGTGAAACAACGGAGAGATGGAATATTTATTTCTCAAGAGAAGTATGCCAAAAATCTTGTCAAAAGATTTGGTCTGGACTGTAAGAAACATACTTCTACTCCCATAAGTTCCTCGGCATAGTTAAGCATAGATGCAGCCGGTGTTGACGTTGATCCAACCCTTTATCGAAGTATGATTAGCAGTCTTCTCTATCTCATAGCAAGTAGGCCAGATATTGCATTTAGTGTCGGAGTATATGCACAGTTTCAAGCTGCTCCTCAAGAATCCCACTTGACAGCAGTTAAGCGAATCATTCGCTATGTAAACAACACATCTGACTATGGGATTTGGTATACAAAAGATTCGAATGAGTGTTTGGCGGGATATTCAGATGCTGACTGGGCAGGGTGTATTGATGATAGGAAAAGTACTTTTGGTGGGTGCTTCTATCTTGGAAATAACTTGGTTTCATGGATGAGCAAAAAGAAAAATTCAGTATCCCTATCAACAGCTGAAGCTGAATACATTGCAACAGGAAATTGTTATGCTCAATTGTTATGGATAAGAAAGCTATTGCATGACTATGGAATTTCTCAAGACACTATGTGTGTGTTCTGTGATAACACTAGTGCCATAAACTTGTCAAAGAATCCAGTTCAGCACTCCAAATCAAAGCATATCGAGATCCGCTATCACTTCATTCGAGACTTGGTAGAAGACAAGACAATATGTCTAGAATTCATCAATACTGACAATCAAAAGGCAGACATATTCACCAAACCTCTTGATGGCCCGAGATTTGAATCCTTGCGTAAGACAATTGGTGTCAGTATCATTCCTTAAACTCAATCTTCCATTATATCTTATTGTGTTCTTGGTTGCTTTGAGTGTCTTATGTTTGTCTTCATTTTTTTTCTTTGTGGATACTTTTTATCAAAAAATTTTCTGCCTTTGTGTCAAAAATCTAAAAACACATAAAAAGTAGAAAATCCAAAAATTTGATCGACTTTATTGAGTTTTGTCTCAAAATCATATTTTGCCTTGTACCTTTATACTAATGGCTTTGTGCATCTACGAGCTTAGCTTGTCTCTTATGCACTCATATCATCTGTGGAAGAAATTCTGAAATCTATGTGACTGTTGTAAATAGATCTTCAACCTTGTCATAAATGATTAGTAAATGGTTTTTTTGATCTTAAGACATGCATAGACTCATACCTATATATCTTCCCACTTTTTATTTTTATGCTTAAAAGAGCTCTCTAAATGTAAATCTCCAAATGAAAAGAAATATAGAGCTGAAAAAGTCTGTCGCACATACTAGTATTCAACTAGGAAAAAGGGAAAGCGACCAAAATAAAATGTATGATGCCCAAAAAGCCAAAGGCTAAAAGTGCAAATGATGTTGAATATGGAGCCAAATGAAAAGTTTCAAAGAATTGTTATCAAGTACATGTGGGAGGTCATATATGCATGTTTCTATGATTAAGATAGATCACATTATCTAGTGCTAGTTGTGTATGTCTTGATTGAATTGATCATTGAAGCTTCACATTGGACTAAGGACTATCTCATTTTTTATATCCACACACATCACACAAGTCTATGTTCAATGAATGTCATATTCATTTATGTGATTGTACTTGATTAAATGCGTTTTCACATGCTCAATCTTTGTTGGTCAAACACAAAAATATTTTTGAGTGTTTTGATTTGTTTTTGGAAAGTACTTTGTTTTTACAAAAATGTCAAAAATTTCAAAAATAGTGTTGCCCTGTTTTGGCGACTAAGTCACGGGTTGGCCTAATCGCATGCCCTAGTCGCGAGCTCACTCAGAGATTTTTCGTGGCTCACTGGCGAGTCAATGCTCTAATTGTTAAAAAGACTTAGAAAATTTTTTCGAAATTTGAGTTTTATGTTTTTCGCGGCTCAGTGTGGCGACTTGTTCGCGGGTGGAAGGTCCAGTCACGAGGGGTACTCAGAGATTTTCGCGGCTCATCTCACGACTATCTCGCAGGTAGACCTTCCAGTTGCGAAAAACACTTAAAGAAACTTTTCAAGTTTCTTATCTTCACAGTGTTTCGCGGCTTAACCTGGTGACCTACTGGCGACTTACTCCAACCGCAAAAAATGCGTGTTTTGCATTTCAAGTTTAGTTTAAAAACCTTTTAGTTTTTCCCTCATACTTTTGTGACTGGTCATTGTCTTCCTCGTTTCACTCCCACAATCACTCCGAGTATATCTTTGAAAATACTCCATTTCTGCATCATCTCTTCTCAAATCTTCAACAAAAAGGTATGGGTTTTTCTTTCTTTCCCTTCATACTTACTGATTTGGGCATTTTTTCTGATTTGTGAAGGTGTTATTGTGGGTTGTGATTTATCATGTTCAAACATGGGTTTCTAATTTTCGGGTTGTATTGTATGTTTGTGATGGTCCATACACTTATCTTCTCTATCTTGTGTGCCTATTGTGGTTTTGGTTGTATACACACACTCATTGTCATGATTTGAACCTAAATCTCAAGTGTTTAGGGTTTTCTTCATTATCCATGGTGTGAAACTGACACATTGCTAATAATGTGTGGTATATTGTTTGGTGTCTCTTGTGTGTGTTAAATCATGTTGCAGTGTCAAAATGTCTCCATTCAAGAGATCAGTTGTGAAAGGAGATAGCAGCAAAGGGAAGGAGCATATCATTGAAATTGATGATTTCTCTCCTAAACCAAAATGAGCCTGTTCCCCATCTGGTGTGTTCGATCCCAACAAGTTCCGATCGTATGCTACTTTTCAGACTCATGAAAATTATTTCAAAAAGGCTACACCACTGATTGAAAGAGTCTTTGACCAACATTCTCTCTTTGACACCAACAATCCTCAATGATTTGCCCGCAAGGATTGAAATTATCTCCTCTCCGACCTTGATGATGCATATGAAAATCTGGTAAAAGAATTTTATGCCAATGCAATTGTTGAAGGAGATGAACTTAAGTGTTGGGTTAGAGGAAAAAGTTTATCGGTCTCTCCCACATACCTAGCAGAGATTTTGCACATCAACCGGCTAATACTTAGGGTCTCACCAGTTTATGATGATCTACATCCTGATGAGGAATTACTTAAAGCAGTTCTTGGAGAAGATCTGGAATTTTCATCAAATGGGAGCTCAGTCAGTGTTTCATCTCTTCCTCTAAAATTGAGGGTGCTTACGATCGTCATGTTTCACAACCTATATCCCCTATCCAGCACAGGGTATATGAACCTCGGACGTGCACTGTTTCTTCATGATCTGATTTCTGATGTAGAGATTAACATTTGTGCCCATATCTTTCATATCCTTCATAAAACTATTCTA
Source organism: Quercus suber (assembly GCF_002906115.3). Taxonomy (NCBI): domain Eukaryota; kingdom Viridiplantae; phylum Streptophyta; class Magnoliopsida; order Fagales; family Fagaceae; genus Quercus; species Quercus suber. The sequence continues at coordinate 1,689,711 of NW_027069478.1, forward strand.
TGAATAGAATCAAGAATATGCATTCCTTTGTGTTGTCTCATCTCATGGATTCTAAAGCTTAAAGGGCTCCATCCTTCTGAGAATGAATTTCCCTGCACAAAACCATGTCCAATCAACATGCGCACATTCAACGCTAGCATTGGTCATAGCAAGAAGGGAATCAAAATAGAAACTTTCGCGTCCCACAGTGGTTTGCGCTCCAGTTCACTCCTCGCTGACAAGAAGCTAGACTCTATTGTAGCATCTGTTCATGAACTGAGTTCAAAGATGTCCGGACTTACTTCCATCTTGCACCATCTCAATATTCAATGGGATACGAAGTTCACTTCTATTCAAGCTCAATTGGATCAAATTCAAAGAAAGCTAGAAGATGATGAAGAGGGGGGAGATGCTATTGGCAGGAGGAGCTCAACGAAAGGGGGAGATTTCAGCTAACAGGGGCTTTTCTTTATTGCTTTTGTCTATCTTTAGCTTTTATCATATTTCAGTATCCATTTTATATTATTCAGCACATGTACTGTTATGCTTTTGGTTTGTACCTAGTACTTTTGTAGGTTGTTAAGGTTTCTGTTTTTGGTTTGTACCCATGTTGCTTCTGTAAGTTTTAAGGGTTTGTTTCTATGCACTTTGTAGGCTTTTGTGATTTGTACCATGCTTAATACAGCCTTTGTGCTTTGTTAAATCAGTACTTCTAACTAAATGTTATGCATTTCCTTCTAAGTACTATCACTCTTGTGCCCTTGTAGGATTTTTCCTAGATGCACATACTTCATGTACTGTGCATTGGTTAAGTGTTGGTCATTCAAGTGATTAGCCTTGTGTTTGTCATCTTGAATGTCCAAATGTTCATTCCAAGTGTGAATGAGCATTGTGATCACTTGGTTATAGTGATTACCTGTTTTGGTCTTGCCATGGTTTATTGCTTTACTCCATTGTGCTTGATCGTATTGTGCTTGCTCCATATGCACTACAAGTTTCTGTATACAATGAACTTATTATGTTGTTGTGTTTCAGGAAATACTTGTTCTTATGGCTCTAAAGCTTCACAGATTCTAAAGTTAGGTGTGAGTGAGTTTTCCAACTGTTCCCAACTTACGCGTTAAGTCTAGAGTTTGTTTTAGGGTTTTGTCACGGAATAGCCAAAGAGGGAGATTGTAAGGTTGAAATTTATCAACCATCTTGTTGGCTTTATTCCATGCCAATTTTCTTGTAATTTAGCACTTAGTAACCCTGTATTTAGGTGGCATTCATGTAAGGGTAGTGTGTGAAGAGAGTGTGAAGAAAAGCTCAAGTTTGTACAAAGAAGCAGAGTTTCACGGCTAGGACTCGTGGCTGACTCGCGACTGGCAAGCCGCCAACTGCAGGCATGTGAGAAGCACACAGGGGAGCTGAAGGGTCGCGTCAGCTATCGCACTACAAGACAAAAGTCTTAGGCTGGCCAAGCCGTTACGTCGCAACTTGGACAAGCCGTGAGGCCAAACCGCCAACCAGCCCTGTTTGGCAAAACCTGTCTCTTCGTATTCCAAACACATACCACTATATATAGACCCTTATACCCATTAAATTGTGAGAGCTTCCAGAGAGAATTTTTGAGAGAAACCCTAGAGAAAAATAAGATTGATTCATCCACAATCTTTAACTTAGAGTCTCTACAAATTTCTCTACTCTCTTCCTCTCCATTGTCATTCCCTTGATAGGTTTTTAACCAAATCCTTTTCTTACCACACCCACGTCTGTGAGAAGGTTTATTTGGTGCTAAGGGAAGCAGTTTAGGAAGAAACCAACGGTGATTGGTTGATGCTATGGGCTATAGCGAAATCCGGTAAGCTAGAAAAGAAAAAGGTTCAGCGCAACCTCGTTGGAGCAGGAAGCTTGGAGGGCTTAGGTACCTGGGTAGATTAGGCTTGGAGGGTCTATTGTTGTTCATGTATCCCAACTATATTTTCTAGTGGATTATTGACCGCTTAGAGGGCGGTGGAGAGGTTTTACGCCGAGAGCTTCGGTTTCCTTTTCGATAACACATCGTGTGTTGTCTTTGAGTTTGCATCTCTCTTCCCTTTATCTTTACCATTTAATTACTGCTGTGATTGTGATTTTTTATGGTTTAGATTTTTTATCAATTCTGTTATAAGCTTGTTATCATTTTCCGCACATACATTGTTTGATATAAAGCTTGAATTGGTAATTTTGTAATTAGGGGTCTAAACGTTCAAGGGTGTTTTATACCCATTTTGAACTTTCAAACATATATATATATATATATATCCAAAGATAAGTACAATGTATGTCAAATGGTCACAAGACCGATATACATGAGGTAAATGTAAAATAAAGAAAAGAAAATACATAAAATCCTCACTACATCCCTTAAAGTATAAACACTCTCCCTATCACAAAAATATCCTATGCTAACTCTCCCCCTATGTATATAACTACTCTCATATCAAAACTACTCTCCCTTTTTGTCACGAGTGACAAAGGGTAAGTAAATCAAGTAGACATCTTATTATACCTAGGCAAGTTAGCAGCATCGTCCTCATCAGCATCATCACTGTTGGAGCCATCACCACTCTCATCCTCTAAAGCCGATGGAGATGGACAAGTATAAGCAGTGAAACCACCCATGGCAGCCTGTCGTCACGCAATACGACCAACACGAGTGTTCACCTGACATAACTCATCACTGAGTGTGTCAAGGCGAGCATCCATGCGCACAAGCTGTGCCATAATGGCCTCGAGAATCACTCCACCCGTAGAAGACAAAGGAGCAACGGTGGAAGGAGCAAAAGAACCTAGAGGAATTGCCATCTCAGTCCATGGCCACCTCAGTTGAAGCTGAGCCTTGCTCCGTTGAACGGTAGCAGCGTCTATGGCACACATAATGAAAAAGTGTGTAGACTCTAGATAAAGGACAGAAAAATAGCGAAGGATCCACGTGATAGCCAATGGAAAAATAAGCTTACCCCAGGTTGCCGTATCCCTATAGACATTTATAAGAGATAAAATGAATTGAGAAGGGAAGTCAATAGAAATGTCCTCTAAGAGGGATAACAAAAATCGAGCACGAGGCTCTGTGATAAAGTTATAATGAGACAATGGATTGAGAATGAATGTCATCACCATGTTAAGGAATCTTGGACCTTTTGCAAAGCCCAAGCAAGGGGTGGTTTGACGGTCACCCCAAGGTGAAGGTGTCTCACAGAAAAGAGACGAGAGTTCGTCTTTGGATATAGTCCCCAAACGATCTCAACCAGGGTAGTTAGGATGCGCTATCCTCGATACGTTTAGTACCTCGGATATAAGATCCGGAGTAACTACAATGCGCGTACCTCTAATGCAAGTGACAAAATGAGGTACTGAAGTATCAAATCTGTGCATGTTGGAGTAAAAATCTTGTATGATCACAGAGGGACAAGTGACTGGGATACCACACAATGACTTCCAACCCCAACTGTAGATGATAGTGGGAAGGTCAATATTGGAAAAGTCCAATAGAATGACTTGGCATTCTGAATGAATGTCTTGTTGTGAGAAGTTCTCTGAAACTTCCTTTCGAGCTTTATCATCACAAAATCGTACGTGAGAAGGAGTGGTGTCAGAAGAAGAAGATGCCCTAAAACAAAGAGGGTTCTAGGACGGAATGGATTTTCGTTTAGGTTCCATAGAGCAACTAACTGAAAGAAAGAGAGAGAGAAAGAAACACACAGAAAAGTACCAACACAGATCAATATCAAAATAAAGATAAATGAAGGTACGTATGCATGAAAAATGCATGAACATGTGACATGCAAACTTAAAAATATCATAGGCTCAGCCCAATCCAAACCTACTAGCAGACATCATTGCAACAAAGTAAACACACATCTAAAATGCATGAAAAATTGTTATAATGTAGATGTGATGCAATGCATGATGTTTTAAACTTATTTAAACAAAAACTCATCCCATAAATTTTGCAAAAACCTCATTAATTTTGAAAAACCCCTAAAAGTTAGGTAAAAAATGCATGAAATATATTATAAAGAGATGGAAAAGAGATCATACCTGTGAAAATGCAAGAAAAAGACCGAAGAAAGAGTGAGGAAGATGAAGAAGTTGAGATTGAGGTGTTTGGGAGATGGAGAGACACTTTTCTGTAGAGAGAGATCAGGGAGAAATGAGAGAAATTCACGCTGACCCTTTATATAGAAAATCATAAATCTCGATGGATCAAGAGGTGTTGAGCTTTAAAACGCAAGAAATAGCTATCGAAGAGCTATCAAGGATCTGTTGAGAGGTGTCCACAACAAAAGGGGCTCTAAGGATCAAGAATCTATGAAGCATCCAGAAACTTCCTCGATGGATCGAGTAGTTGTCGAGTAGCTATAGAGATTGAATCTTAAGAATCCCGATGGATCGAGATTACGATAACAGCTATCGAGAAAGGAAGCTCAAAAGGCTCGATAGATAGCCTAGCTATCGAGAGGTATTGAGAAGCTGTCGAGATTGCTTAAAAATAGTTTTTCAAAGAAGAGAAAAACACAGACATGAATGCAATCAAACATGCTAGGGGTGTGCATGGGTCAGGTTGGGTCTGGTTAAGGGGATTTTTTAACCCAACCCACCATGGTGGGTTAAAAAAAGTCCAACCCAAACCAGGTGGGTTGGGTTGGGTCGGGTTGAACCCATAGGTTGGACAAGAGAAAATATTGATCCACCTATAGGTTGAGACAAAGCAAAAACAAAAATCAGCCAAAAGAAAACTAAGAAATCAACAAAGCAAAAGCTAAACATTGATCCACCACAAAAAGAGAGATAAACAGATAAAGTGAGTGAGAGAAAACATTAAGAAACTTTACCTAACACCGGAAGAGATAGCTACCACCGAAAAGATAGAACCACCACCGAGGTGGTGATGATAGCTGATGGACGGCAGTGGCTCAGCAGAGGGAGAGATTGTTAATGGGAGTGAAATGTGACTGTGTGAGAAACTGAGAGGAAAGGGAAAGAGGGAGGCGGCACATTAGGTTTGTCATTTGTGTGATTGTGAACTAATAGGATGTTATATATAATAGGAGGAAACCAAAAAAGTGTTGGACAACTGGTTTTTAAATTTTTTTTATTAATTATATAATATATTTAAATATATATTAAAAGAACTAATAGCCATAGGATTTTATATTATATAAAATATATGATAGTATTAGTAGGAACCAAAGTGCTTTACAGGCTGATTTTTTGTTAAGGAATTGAAATGGAACTAAAACTCTCTAGTCATAGTCACCACCCAGGTCTTTTTACTAGACTTTTAAAAATATTAATATTTTTCTCCAAAGTACAAGTTGACATTGTACACATTTATGGCTGGGAAGCATTCCACTTTTTTCAATGCTAAGAGTTATCATGTCAATATGCAGAAGTTATCAGAAGTCAAAAGTCAGAACTCATGTGAATTGCAGACTATAGTGTTACACGTTTACATAAAGCATTCCACTTTATTTTAGTGTAGTATAGCTAGTTTTTTTTTTTTTATTTATTAAATATATAATATATTTTAAATATATTAAATATGGTGGCTGGGTCGGGTTTAGCAAGTTTGTAATTTTATGACCTAAACCCAACCCAACCCCCTATAAAAAAAATTTTGTAACCCAACCCAACCCACCAAACCTTAAAAAATGACCCAACCCGGCGGGTCAGGTTTGGCGGGTTAGTGTGTTTTCTGCACACCCCTAAAACATGCTACTCAACCAAATATCCAAACAACATTTTAAGCTCTCAAAAACATCTCTCATTAAGAAAAATTTCAAGCATTTAGATCCAAAACACACAAACACACTAAACAAGTCTAACCAATTTTATATTTCAAAAACAAGTCAGGATAGTTTCGTGAGCATACATTAACACATGTATTCTTTGTGATGGCCAAATTACATTGTACCTGCACATGTATCAAGAGTAGCAAAGAATATTGCGTGTTGTGTGTGAAAAACATCACAAGATTGCATAAGTGTCTATATGTTATGACGATTTGAAATATGAGAAAATCACTTTAACTCACATACAATCATAACTGTTTGATGGGGACTATCACCTTCGAGATACATCCTATAACTCCCACATCTCCTAGAAGCCACGCTTGCAATCATATATAAAGCATTTTATTTTTTTTGCTTTTATTTTTCTTTGCATATTTTTCTTTTATTAAGCATATCATGCACGGGCATATAAGAGAGAGAAAAGAAATACCCGATGATGTTAAGTTTTTGACATTGCACTTTTGCTATGCCGAAGCATACAGATGTCATTTCATGATTAGCGGGCAATAATGGTGAGATGGTTATTTATGTCTTTCTCTTAGGATTTTCTAGTTCTTTCCGTCAAAAAGAGTGATACAAGTGTTAAGTACAAGAGATTACTCAATCTTACTCATCACAAACACAAGCCACAAAGCTCACTTACTTAGTTGTGCATAGAGATGCTCATCTAAGTTACAAAAGATACAAAGTTTAGAAAACTTTGTTTCAATGATCATCCAAGGTACACAAGTACCAATGTACACATACACACACTGTTTTTGTATTTTTCTGATTTTTAAATTTTTTTTTTATTTTTATGAAAAAAAAAATTAAAATTGAAAATAAACAAACAAAAACATGTTAAACAAAGCAATGCATAAAACTAGATGCAAATGCATGAGGAAGGAGGAGGAGAGAAGGAGATCAATCCATGGAGATAACACCAATGTTTTGGCGAAGGAATTCAAACTGTTTGCTATCAAGAGGTTTGGTGAACAAATCAGCCTTATGATCATCAGTGTGAATGAACTCAAGAGTAAAAGTACCATCTTCGACAAGCTCCTAAATGAAGTGATGTCGAATCTCTATGTGTTTAGTTTGAGAATGTTGAACCAGATTCTTAGAGATGTTGATGGCACTGGTATTGTCACAATAGATGGTAAGATGCTCTTGATGAATACTGTAACCAAGGAGGAGTTTTTGCATCCATAGAAGTTCGGTGCAACAGCTACTGGCAGCGATGTACTTAACATCTGTAGTGGATAATGAGATGGAGTTTTGCTTTTTTCTCATCCAGGAGACAAGATTATTACCCACATAAAAAAAACCCCCCAATGTACTCTTTCTGTCATCACCATTCCCAGCCTAGTCAGCATCTGAATACCCAGCTAAGACATCATTTGTGTCCTTGCTGTACCACACACCAAAGTCGGCAGTGGTTTTGACATACTTTATGATTCTTTTCAAAGCAATCATATAAGACTTTGGGATTAGCCTGATATCTAGCACACACTCCCACACTATAACTAATGTTAGGTTTACTAGCAGTAAGGTAAAGAAGACTAACTATCATGCTTCTATAAAGAGAAGAATCAACACTTTTACCCAACAAATCAACAGTGAGTTCAACATTTGGGCTCATAGGGGTTCTAATAGAACTAGCAGATCCAAACCAAACTTTTTCACAAGATTTTTAGCATATTTAGATTGAGATAGGAATATACCTGAATCTTGTTGACGGATCTATAAACCAAGGAAGTGAGTCAACTCTTCATTCATGGTCATCGCAAACTCGGCCTGCATGAGTTTTGAGAAACTATGAGCAAGTTCATTCTTAGCTGACCCAAAGATGGTATCATCAATATAAACTTAAGCAACTATCAACTCGTCGTCTTCCCTTTCAATGAAGAGAGTTTGATCAGCTTTTCCTCTTGTGAACCCATGTGACACCAAGTATTGTGTGAGCCGATCATACCACACTCTGGGGGCCTTCTTGAGGTACAACACATGATCTGGAAAGTGTGAATCAAGGAATCCTTTTGGTTGAGCCACATAGACATCTTCCTTAAGGAACTCATTCAAGAAAGCAATCTTTACGTCCATTTGGTAAAGCTCGAACTTCAAGTGACATGCCAGGGCTAGGAGAATTCTGATGAACTCCATACAGGCTACTGGAGCAAATGTCTCATCATAATCTACTCCTTCCATTTAAGAGTATCCTTGAGCTACAAGACGAGCCTTGTTATGGATCACATTACCCTCCTCATCAGTCTTATTGTAGAATATCCACTTTATGCCAATGATGTGCTCATCCTCTGGTCTAGGTACTAGAGTCCAGACATCATTCCTTTGAAATTGAAGTAGTTCATCATGCATAGCTTCAACCCAGATTTCATCCTGAAGAGCTTCCTCAACTTTAGTGGGTTCAACCTCTGACAAATAGAAAGAATAAGACACAAAGTTAGCAACACATTTATCAACTGTACACTTCCTTAGTGTAAGTTCATTCATGTTTCCCACAATAACTTCAGGAGGATGATTCAATTTGATCCTGGAGGAAGGTCCTTTCTCTTCATGGGATTCAGAATTAGGTGAGGTAGGTTTCTCTGCTAAACCTTCTACAACACTTGTTGTGCTGGGAGTACTTGGAGATGTAGGCTCTTAATCAACAATTTCTTGAACGTCCTTGGGCTCGGAAGGAAGAATTTCTTTGGGGATTTCCTTACTAAATTTCTCAAAACTAAACTCTAAAGATTCATCGATAACAACATTCACAGTTTCCATTGCCTTCTTGGTTTTTTTTGTTGTATACCCGATAAGCCTTGCTTGTAAAGGAGTATCCCAGAAATATTCCTTCATTGCTTCGGGAGTCAAATTTTCCTACATTCTCTCTATCTTTGAGAATGAAACAAGTACTTCCAAAAATTCTAAAATACTTAACATTTGGCTTTCTTCCCTTCCATAACTCTTAAGAAGTCTTCTTGGTACCGGGTTTAAAATACATCCTATTAACCGTATGACATGTAGTGTTAATGGCTTCTCCCTATAGGTTTTTGGCCACATCCTTGTTGTGCAACATGACTCTAGCCATCTCTTGAATAACTCTGTTCTTTCTTTATACTACAACATTCTGCTGAGGAGTAATAGAAACAGAGAATTCTTGATGTAAGGTTGAAATTTATCAACCATCTTGTTGGCTTTATTCCGTGCCAATTTGCTTGTAATTTAGCACTTAGTAACCCTATATTTAGGTGGAATTCATGTAAGGGTAGTGTGTGAAGAGAGTGTGAAGAAAAGCTCATGTTTATGCAAAGAAGTAGAGTTTCGAGGCTAGGACTCACGGCTGACTCGCGACTAACTCGCGACTGGCAAGCCGCCAATTGCACGCACGTGAGAAGCACATAAGGGAGCTGAAGGGTCGCGCCAGCTGTCGCACTATAGGACAAAAGTCCTAGGCTGGCCAGGCCGTTATCTCGCGACTTGGACAAGCTGCGAGGCCAAGTCGCCAACTAGCCCTGTTTGGCAAAAACTGTCTCTTCGTATTCCAAACACACACCACTATATATCGACCCTTATACCCACGAAATGTAGAGAACTTCCAGAGAGAATTTTGAGAGAGAAACTCTAGAGAAAAATAAGATTGCCTCATCCCCAATCTTCATCTAAGAGGCTCTTCAAATTCCTCTACTTTCTTCCTCTCCATTGATACATCCTTGAGAGGCTATTGACCAAATCCTTTTCTCACATCACCCATGTCTGTGAGAAGGTCATTTAGTGCTAAGGGAAGCAGTTTGGAAGGGACCAATGGTTATTGGTTAATGCTATGGGCTATAGCGGAATCCGGTAAGCTAGAGAAGAAAAAGGTTCGGCACAACCTCGTTGGAGCAAGAAGCTTGGAAGGTTTAGGTACCTGAGTAGATTAGGTTTGGAAGGTCTATTGCTGTTCATGTATCCCAACTACATTCTCTAGTAGATTATTGACCGCTTGGAGGCGGTGGAGAGGTTTTACGCCGAGGGCTTCGGTTTCCTCTTCGTTAACACATTGCGTGTTGTCCTTGTGTTTGCATCTCTCTTCCCTTTATCTTTGCCTTTTATTTCCTGTTGTGGATGTGATTATAATTAGCTTAGATAGTTTATCAATTCTGTATTTGGCTTATGTTCTTGTTCCGCACATTAATTGTTTGATAATAAGTTTGAATTGATAATTTGTAATTTGGAGTCTAAACGTTCAAGGGTGTTTTACACACATTTTGAACTTTCAATTGGTATCAGAACAGGTATACTTGTTGTGGTTTAAATACCTAAGTGTGATCCTTGACCCCTTGTGTTATTTGCCATGGATTGTGCTTTGTATGCCTCTTTGTATGATTTTAAACTCTTTTCATTGTTTTGAATCCTTGGATTATGTTTTGGTGAGTTTTGTGCTCTTGGTTGGGATTTTCATCATAGGGGTTGGTAAAACTTAATTTTTATCAAAATTTTGCATAGGATTGGTTTCTTTTGGTGATTTGCTTTGAATGTTGGCCCCTTGTGGCAAAAAGAACATGTATTAAGGGTGGTTTTCATGATGTTCATGCATTGTTTCACTTTGTTCTTCATAGTATGCATGCTAGCTGTTTGATAAAATGCCTCTTAGGCATTTTCTCACTTGTTTGGACTCCAATGAGTATCAAACTTTGAGGTTTCTCATGTTTCCTCATTAGGAACATGTTTGGTTCATTGGTTGTGTATTTAACACACTTTGCCCCACATGTGCATTTTTCATGCATTGGTCATGCATTGCACTTAGCCACCTCTTGCACACACCTTGCTACCCTTGTCATGCATTGGTTCATACATTGTTTCTTCATCCTAGCATGTCATGTCTTAAGATTGAGCTTCATTTTCTCATTCATCTTGCACCCCTCATGCATCATTATCATTGTTCATACTTTAATCTCTTGCTCTCGTTTCTCCTTGACCCTTTGTCTATTCCTGACAAAAAGGGGGAGAGTATACTAGAGAGTTTTTTCATTTCTATATGACACTTGTGCACATTCTTAGGGGGAGAAATTCTATTTCTCGTGCACACTTGTAGGGGGAGAGATATTCCATAAGGGAGATGCATATACCAAGGGGAAGAAGACATTATGTTAATAAGAAAACTTTGTCTTGGTGTTTGGTGTTTGATCAAGTTACTCACATGTTTTTCATCATGTTCTTGATCACAATTTTACTTGTTACATTATACTTGTCCATTTATTACTTGCTTTACTTTGAGGGTCTAATGTGTTTTGTGCAAGTGTTTCAGGTTACAAGTATATATGTTCCAAGTTCATCACAGCTCCTATGATTCATGATAGGGGGAGTGATATGATAGGGAAGTACTTTATTGTTTGTACCTGGTACCTTTATAGGTTTTTAAGGTTTTTGTTTATGTTTTGTACCCATGTTACTTTTGTAAGCTTTAAGAATTTGTTCCTATGCACATTGTAGGCTCTATGGTTTGTACCTTGCTTTATGCAGCCTTTGTGCTTTGTTAAATCAGTACTTCTAACTTAATGTTATGCATTTCTTTTTAAGTACTGTCACTCTTATGCCCTTGTAGGATTTTTCCTAGATGCACATACTACATGGTCTGTGCATTGGTTGAGTGTTGGTCATTCAAAGTGATTTGCCTTGTGCTTGTCAGCTTGAATGTCCGGTTGTTCATTCCAAGTGTGAATGAGCATTGTGATCACTTGGTTATAGTGATTGCTTGTTTAGGTCTTACCATGGTTTGTTGCTTTACTCCATTGTGCCTGATCGAATTGTGCTTGCTTCATATGCATTACAAGTTTCTGCATACAATGAACTTATTGTGTTGTTGTGTTTCAGGAGATACTTGTTCTTATGGTTCAAAATCTACACAGATTCTAGAGTTAGGTGTGAGTGAGTTTTCCAACTGTTCCTAACTCACGCGTTAAGTCTAGAGTTTGTTATAAGGTTTTGTCATGGAATAGCCAAAAGGGGAGATTGTAAGGTTGAAATTTATCAACCATCTTGTTGGCTTTATTCCGTGCCAATTTACTTGTAATTTAGCACTTAGTAACCCTATATTTAGGTGGGATTCATGTAAGGGTAGTGTGTGAAGAGAATGTGAAGAAAAACTCAAGTTTGTGCAAAGAAGCAGAGTTTCATGGCTGACTCGCGACTAGCAAGCTGCCAACTGCAGGCACGTGAGAAGCACACATGGGAGCTGAAGGGTCGCGCCAGCTGTCGCACTATAGGACAAAAGTCCCAGGCTGGCCAGGCCATTATCTCGCAACTTAAACTCGCGACTTGGACAAGCCACGAGGCCAAGCCACCAACCAGCCCTGTTTAGCAAAAACTGTCTCTTCGTATTCCAAACACACACCACTATATATAGACCCTTATACCCACGAAATGTAGAGAGCTTCCAGAGAGAATTTTGAGAGAGAAACCTTAGAGAAAAACAAGATTACCTCATCCCCAATCTTCATCTAAGAGACTCTTCAAATTCCTCTACTCTCTTCCTCTCCGTTAATACATCTTTGAGAGGCTATTGACCAAATCCTTTTCTCCCCTCACCCACATCCGTGAGAAAGTCTTTTGGTGCTAAGGGAAGCAGTTTGGAAGGGACCAATGGTTATTAGTTGATGCTATAGGCTATAGTGGAATCCAGTAAGCTAGAGAAGAAAAATGTTTGGCGCAACCTCGTTGGGGCAAGAAGCTTGGAGGGCTTAGGTACCTGGGTAGATTAAGCTTGGAAGGTCTATTGTTGTTCATGTATCCCAACTACATTCTCTAGTGGATTATTGACCGCTTGGAGGGTGGTAAAGAGGTTTTACACTGAGGGTTTCAGTTTCCTCTTCGATAACACATTGCGTGTTGTCCTTGTGTTTGCATCTCTCTTCCCTTTATCTTTGCCTTTTATTTCCTGTTGTGGATGTGATTATAATTGGCTTAGATAGTTTATCAATTCTATGTTTGGTTTATGTTCATGTTCCGCACATTAATTGTTTGAAAATAAGCTTGAATTGATAATTTGTAATTTGGGGTCTAAACGTTCAAGGGTGTTTTACACACATTTTGAACTTTCACTTGAGATATACCTGATCGAGTGCAAAAAGACTCCATGTATGAGTTCTCGAATTCTTTACCGTGATCACTTCTAATTCGATCAATCTTCAAGCTCTTCTCATTCTGCAATCTTGTGCACAAGGCTTCAATATGCTCAGGAGCATCAGACTTGGATTGTAGGAGGATAACCCAGGTATACCTATTGAAGTCATCTACCACAACCATGATGTATCTCTTTCCACCAAGTGGCTTGGTTCTGGTTGGACCCATGAGATCCAAATGCAGTAGTTCCAATGGTCTAGATGTAGATGTTGTCTGAGTGCCTAGATGTTTAGCTTTCGCCTGTTTTCCAAGTTGACATGGTCCACACACCACATTGTTCACTCTACTGAGCTTTGGTATCCCCAAGGCTGATTCATGCCTAGATACAATTGAAAGATGTTTGTAACTACCATGTCCCATCCGTTGGCGCCATAGATCTTCATTTGGTGAACGAATGCTATTGCACACAATATCAACATCAAGAACCAAACCATAACAATTGTCTAGAGTGCGAACACCACTTATGAGTTTCTTTCCAAACTCATCCATGACAAGGCATTTCCCTTTTGAGAATAGTACCATAAATTCTTGATCACATACCTAACTTATGCTCAACAAGTTCACTCTCAGACCTTCTACATAGAAAACATTTGCAATGTCTGGCAGTCCAGGTAGAGAGATGATTCCCTTTCCTTTAATCTGTGATTTGCTTCCATCACCAAAAGTGACATTACCACCTTTCTTGGACTCGAAAACCTTGAAGAGAGATCGGTCTCCGGTCATGTGTCTTGAGCAACCGCTATCAAGGTACCACAAACACATGTCCATAACCTTAAATGCGGACTTCATCATAAAGCACACTTCGTGCTTAGATGACAGATCAATGGGAATGGTGTTTTCTCTCATCTGCCTTTTGTGAACAAAGCCTTTAACTTTCATTTTTCTCAGACAAACTCCTTTGCACATTTTCGTTCTGAAACAGTCTAGTTTCTTTTTTGTCAAGGTGAGATCTTTTCCAATCATCATCATGATAGAATTCAAATAACTTTTAGACTTGCATTTTCTGATACACTCAAATAAGTAGCGATTAGAAAAACAAGATGTATTTGAAAACAAAGATCTTTTTAAACCGGTTGCAGCCATGACAACAAGAGTCAATGGATCACACAGCAAAGATTAAAATCTAATCAGAGTGTGCCTGCTCTGATACCACTTGATAGGCCAAGAATGTATTGACTCCTTGTGATGAATTAACCAATTAATTAGCTAAGTTAATTAATTAATTCAATTAGTATGCAATAAGCGTGGTAGCACAAACAAATCACCAACTAAGTTAATATGCGGTGGAAAATATATTGACACGGTAATTTGTTTATGAATGGGGAAAAACTATATGGCAAAACCCCCACCGGGTGGTTTTAAGGTCACCACTCCCGAGAATTCACTATTATCACAACAAGTAGTTACAAGTAATGGAATCCTAGTACCTTCTACCAACCTACAATTGAACCCTTACCCTAATACCAAATTGGAATTTTTTGTAGTGACAATCTCTCCTTTTAATGCACAAATCCTAGTACGTGACTAACCAATTCGATGCGCGGATCCCAATACGCGGCTTACTCACCAACTTGAGAAAGATGTTAGTTGCAAAGTTCTTCAGTTCATCAACACGATAAAGATAACAAAGCTCCTTGGTTACAATACCCTACGATGTACAAACACAGCAACTTCTTGAATAGAAAGATGAACTAAGGCATATGTCTCCAGTTCACAATATGCTTGTGAAAAACTTTTGCATTGAGTTGCATCAACTGTGATGGCCCTTAAAACAATCCTTATATATGTTTAGGGTTGTGAGAAAAGAAAGCTCAAACATCTATTTACGGATTGGAGTGAAATCAGCTCTAAAATACTGATTTTCATAAAACTCAATAGATACCCTATCTGTCGAGCATCGAGCTGAAACAGCTTTATAAACCTCGATAGATACTAGCTGTCGAGCTTTAAAGTTCAGCACTTCTCCACTTGATTCTAGGACAGACTTGTATGGTTTTAATACTTGAACTTGAAATCTTGTTCCTTGAAGTACTAAACACATACTAGATCTACCCAATTACAAGTAAAGTGTGTTTTGTCAAAGGATTAGTCAATTCTATATTGACATATGTTCCTAACATGATTCACATATGTCCTAACAATAGTAATGTGAATCTCTATAGAGGGAAAGCATTTCAATTCTTTAATTTTTTTTTTTTTTTTTTTTTAATTTTACATTAAGTAATTTATTGCATAACTTTCCAAATGACATATACATGTTGTTTTCTATATAAAAATTAAATAATAAAAAAATTCATGTGAAAAATACGGGTCAACCCGACCCGACCCGACCCAACCCGCAACCCGATTGACCCGAACCCGATTTTGACCCGCTTAAAGTGACCCATTTTTGACCCGTGACCCTTTTGACCCGTAACCCGATTGACCCGACCCGAACCCGACCCGACCCGCCCGTTTTGCCATGTCTATTCATGACTAACCAATCAATGCACAGATCTAAGTACATCACTAACTACCAACTTGAGAAGGATGTTGGCTGCAAAATTCTTCAGTTCATCCACATGATGAAGATCATGAAACTCCTTGGTTACAAAATCCTACAGCATACAAATGCAGCAGCTTCTTCAAGAGAAAGATGAACTAGGGCAAATTTGTCTCCAGTCACAATTTACTTGAACAAAACATTCACATCAAGTTTCATCCACTTGCATCATCTGTGACGACTCTTAAAACAATCCTTATATATGTTTAGGGTTGTGAGAAAAGAAAGCCTAAACAAGTATCCACGGATATGTGTGAAATTAGATCTGAAAAACTAATTTTCGTAAATCTCAATAGATAGGTTATCTATCAAGCAGCTGTCGAGCATTGGGCTAAACATGCCTTTTAAACCTCAATAGTTTCTATCTGTCAAGCTAGCTGTCAAATTTTAAAATACAACACTTCTTCACTTGATTCTTGGATAGATTTGCATGGCTTTAACACTTGGACTTGAACTCTTGTTCCTTGAAGTATTAAACCCATCCTAGATCTACCAAATTATAAGTAAAGTGCATTTTGTTAAAGGATTAACCAATTCTAAATAACATATGTTCCTAACATGAATCACATATGTCCTAACATATAACGTTTTTGTTTTCAAATTAAAAAAGCCAAGATTCTTGTAGCTTGACTGGCATTTACAGATATTTTCTATAGAAACATCTAAGATCAAAATTCACTCTCTTCCAACTATCAAAATGTTATTAAAAATAAAAAAAATAGAAATGATACAAACAACAATGCTACCCTTCGTAGCCAATTAAATTTGCTAAAAATGGCATTATAATAAGACTGTGGATTCAACCCCACATCCACTTTCCCCTCACCCTCCCACACTTGTGGGGTCCACCCTCATGTGAGGGAGTGGAAGCATGCAACAAAAACACAATAGATTTACTCATGAGAATGGGTGTGGGACTGTGGGAAGAGGGGAATAGGGAGGTAGGAAGAGGAGGAAGAAGAGAGAGGCTTGATTTTGTCCATGTGGTTGTGGGAATGGGTGGGACAGTGGGAGTATCTCTCTCAAATTAAAAGTGGGACAGTGAGAGTATCTCTCTCAAATTAAAAGTATTGTGTCGTTAGAAAAAGTTACACACCTTACCCATTTAAAATATATATATATATATATATACACACACACATACTAAATACATAATTATATTTTTTTTCACATTTGAAAATATGTTATTAGAAAAATGGTATCAAACACATTTTTTGCATTATGAGTATTTTAAACACATTTTTTCACAACATTTTTTAAACTATATTTTTCACATCATTTTGAACATTAATACTTGAACTATAGTACTCCACTACCAAACAGACACTAATTCACGCAAATCTGCTCACACACCTCAAAATGACAAAACTTGTGACTTGAAGTCACGATTTTAAAGTTTAAAGGCATAACTTCAGTTAGTTATAAGTTCTGTTATTTGAGGTTTGTATGCAAAACTATGTGGATTAAAATGTGTATAATAAATGTCACTCAAAAGATAATATTTGTTATACACCATGTTACACACACCATTATACAGCCATTTTTTAAACTAAAATTGTGAGTTAAAAACAGAGTATATGCAAATAGAGTATATGTATAGAAATTTTTATCCAAAGGCTTAACCAAATAGATGCATGCATTTTGGGAGAGTACTAAGGTAGATGACACAATTGAGACTGTGAGAGGAGGTCAATGCAAGAGTCCACCCTCTCACAGGGTATATACTTAATAATTTCTCCTTTGGCAGAGCTATTAATTTTACTCTTTTTTTCTTTTTCTTTTTTTAAAGGGAAGACAATAATCAATGCCACTTTGATGATCTAACATATTTTTTAGGAATAATTATACTTTACCCATTTATAGCTTGCCTTTAATTCGACTTGCCTACCCGTGATTTCATTTTTGACACTTTACCTACTCGTAGTTCATTCTGTTTATGCTTCGTAACTCACCTCTAAATACTTCGTTACTCTAACACGTTTTGTCCAAAAATTTAACAAGAAATCAGATCAAACACTCCTCTTCCACACTCTCTCTCTCACGCTTGCTCATCCATTCTAAACTGAGAATCGACTGGGTTTTGTTTGTGCAAGAACACAGAGGAAGGAGACCCACAGATTCTGGAAGGAGACCCACAGATTCGTGTTTGGGAACATTTTGGTCTTGAATCCGTTTGGATTTCTGTTTACTTGGTGAGCTACTTTAGATGTTCTAAGCATGAAATTTTGATTTTTCGTTTACTTTCATATGCTTTTTTCCTCTTATTCTAGGTAGATTTAATGTTTGAAACTTAGGGTTTTATTTTATTTTTTAAAATTGGGTTTCTACAAAGTAAAAGTGGCCATGTTTTAATTTTGACATGTTCTTTTATTTTTTGGTTTCTGCAAAGTGACCATTGAACCAAAAATTCGGCCATTAAATTAGCTATGACTCTGGGAGTTTCGTAGATTGGCCAAGTTATCTAGCTTTATTAAAATTAGCAAGTGGGAGTGGGATTGCCCTGTTGCCAGGTTTGAGCAACTGGTTACTGTAAAAAATAATAGTTTTGAGGTTCAAATTAATGGGAATGAAATTGGGTTTCTGCAAACTGGTGTTTTGTATTGCCGAGTTTTGCTGTCAAAGCGGCAAAGAGTTTATTCCAATGTAGCAGAATTTTTTTGGTATTACTGAGTTTTCAAAGCAGCAGATTTTTCATTCTGGCAGCTTCAATCTTGCATTTTTTTGTACTACTGAGTTTTGCTGTCAAAGCAATAGATTTTATTTCAATGCAGTAGATCTTATTTATATTACTGAATTTTCAAAGCAGCGGGCAGATTTTTAGAAGCAGCAAGCAGTAGGCAGAACTTGCAGGGAGGATTTAATGCTTTTTTAACCAAGGGTCTAGCATAATGGAAATATTTTCTTGCAAGTTGCAATTATCAAAAGACTGGTCTAGAAAGTTAATTTGTGGTGGCTTTGTTGCTTGGGAAAAAATGCCTTATTGATTGAGCATCTGATTGGAAAAATGCCATATTGCTTGTGTAGCTAATGCTGTTACTTTTCAGTGCTAGCTATTATTCACTTTACATGCCCTCTATAAAATGCTATATGCTGAGCTACATGAAGACCAGGCAAAGGGCTGAATTTACTCATTGTCATGTGATGTTGAAAGGGGTCTCCCTTGGTGCAAGGGGTCTGTATATCATTCCCAATGGGTTTGAAATTTCCAATTATGATGTGAGGCTTGATGGTCTTCCAATTTAGAAATTTTCAAGCTTTGCAATGCTGTTGCGAAAAGAACTAGTACTTCTGAAGATTATGTTTCATTCCGAATTTTGTTTATCTGAGCTTATTGATGTAATGGGAACTTATGTTTGTAAAGTTGGAATTTCATTGCTAAATGTTGTCATGCTAGTGCTAGATGATTTGAAATAAAGAATTTGTTTTGCATCATTGAGCTCTGTCATCATGAGCAACTATTATTTAAGCACTAGATGTTAATAATTGTTCAGAAGTGTCAACTTTTCAATTGGGTTTAATTAACTGTACTATAAGTCTAACTAGAGTATAAGATTAATTTGCTTAGTTAAGCCTAAGGCTTTGTACGTGACTGCTAATCTTAAGAAGGCCCTTTGATTGGGATATGGTGTCACTTTGCAGAAGTGACAAAAGAACCAGTGTAGCTAATAAAAGCACTTGCTCTGAAATGTAACTACAGCTTCCAAGACAAACAATGGTGAAAGAAGAAATATTGGCAACACTGATTTTTAGGATGTTTCTCTCCAACACTGATTTTGCCAATGTTGACTACAAATATCATTTTCACCTTTGCTCATTTTCCACTTGTTATATATGGTGTCCAAAGTCAAGTCATAATTTATTAAAGCCTTTTGGATTTAGTAACTGCATTTACAATCTTTAATACTTACTGAATCCTTGTCAAGTCTACGTTTTTATCATTATGAATAATGCATATGGCAAAATAAAAAGTAAAAAAAGATAGTTTACACTACTCACAAAATTAAAGGCAAATGTCATTGACAAAGAACTTCTAACTATATCAAACCCGTTACATGTAAGCATACAACTAAATACATGTTACACTTGAAAGTTGAAACCACTACCCACTACGAAGACAACAAATACAACTAAACTAGAAAATTGTTGCTAAACATGGCTCTTTTGCTTATCATCTGTTCAAGAGGTTCATAAGCACAATGCACTTAAATGGCACATGGTTACAACATTACAATTTACAATGACAAAGCAGCTATGTAGAGGAGAATCAGCCACCGATGTCCTGGTTGATTGACTAATGAGCAGGTATCTTGTCTGATTGGTACCTGAAAATCCTTTGAGATGTTGATATTGATGGTTTAAGCCTAAAAATTATCACAATAGCAATATAAATAATAATAAAAAATGATTTTGTCTAGACAATGTAACAATGAAAATGATCTATAATATGAAGAAGTGGAAATGCAAGCCTACAGACTATGATTCACAGCAGGTAAAGTTTGAGGGCTACCTATCTCAACGAATGAACTTAGTAAGGCTACAAATAACAATAAATAAAACAACTGTTAAACTTTGTTCATATGGCTAAATGTTACATTAATTACTTGTACTGTTTCCTTCTATCTAACATTTTCTTTGTGTAGCAACAAAAGGATAAAAGAAAAGAAAAGGTTTTTATAGCAATTCTAAAGTTTTGCAAATCTATTTGAAAACTCAGTAATACCAAAAAAATTCTGCTACATTGGAATAAACTCTTTGCTGCTTTGATAGCAAAACTCGGCAATACAAAACACCACTTTGCAGAAACCCAATTTCATTCCCATTAATTTGAACCTCAAAACTATTATCTTTGACAGTAACCAGCCACTCAATTTAAAACATGGCCACTTTTACTTTGTAGAAACCCAATTTAAAAAAAAAAAATTTAAAACCCTAGGTTTCAAACATTAAATCTTCCTAGAATAAGAGGAAAAGAGCAAATGAAAGTAAAAGAAAAATCAAAATTTCATGCTCAGAATATCTAAAGTAGCTCACCAAGTAAAGAGAAATCCGAACGGATTCAAGACTACAATGTTCCCAAACACAAATCTGTGGGTCTCCTTCTTCTAGAATCCATGGGTCTCCTTCCTCTATGTTCTTGCACAAACAAAACCCAGTTGATTCTCGATTTAGAATGGATGAGCAAGCGTGAGAGAGAGAGTGTGGGAGAGGAGTGTTTGATCTGATTTCTTGTTAAATTTTTGGATAAAACATGTTAAAGTAACAGAATATTTAGAGGTGGGTTACGAAGCATAGACGGAATGAACCTCGGGTAGGTAAAGTGTCAAAAATGAAACCACGGGTAGGCAAGTCAAATTAGAGGCAAACCACAAGTGGGTAAAGTGTAATTATCCCTATTTTTTATTTGCTCCTTTTAGATTTTCTTCTACCGTTCAAAGTGAATACTAGGGCAAAAATGGCCAAATACCACCATTTTATGAAATTTGTAGCAAAAAAACACTGTTTCAGAAATAAATGGTGATTTACCACTTTTTCTAGTACTTGAGTTCACTAAACTCGAGTTCCATATTTTCTATTCCACCGTGGCAGGTCTGACATGGCATCTGTGTATTTAAAAATTCCACTTTGCACTCAAGTTTATTGGACTTGAGTACTGTATTATGGTACCTGAGTCCACTAAACTCGAGTATCAGTCTGTATTAGCCCCAATTTTTGAATCATGCCCATTGATACTCGAGTCTGTGAAACTCAAGTACTGTGTTAGGTACCCGAGTCCATGAAACTCGGGTGTCAATCTGTATTGGCCCCAATTTCTAGAGTGCAAATCATGCCCAGTGATACTCGAGTCCTTGAAACTCGAGTACTGTGTTAGGTACCTGAGTCCATGAAACTCGGGTATCAATCTATATTGGCCCCAATTTCTGGAGCGCAAATCATGCCTATTGATACTCGAGTACTGTGTTAGATACCCAAGTCCATTAAACTCAGGTATCAATTTTGTAAAAATCATGCACATCTTTACGTCCATGCATGAAGTTCTCGCTTATTGCTGTACTCTTAAGTTTATGTCCATTTGATTTTTTAGTGAACATGTTTTTTTGTTTGATAAGTTTATTTTGGTGAATGAAGCCAAAACTACAAGTGGGTTGAATCTACTATGGACAAGAGTCACAAGACATTGCCAATACCCATGAAACAATGCACAAGGTTTCCTTCATAACTAAAGATGGCTTATATTGAAACAATCAAAGTGACCACCATTTTAACAATTGCAGATTTGCAACAAACAATTTCAAAGTTGGTACAACTAACTTCAAATTAATACTAAAAGATATAAAAGTGATTTGTAGCAAAATTCTTTAATCCGTCGATTGAACTTGGCATGATATTATTTGTGAACAACATTATCAATTTGCAGTCAATTTTAGGGCCTTCTTAGCACCTGTGCTAGACTCTTAATTCTCAGTCACTACTCACTAGTGTTGTGTCTTGAAATATTTAGCAGCCACTGTCCTGAATCCAACATCCATTTTCCTTATTTTACAAAACTCAGCTAGTATTTGATAAGTATACAACCTACCAAAACAACCTTCGAAAATATTTAATACTGTCCACAGTAATATATTATGTTTTCATTTTTATTTTTCTAAAGAAGCAAATTAAATTCATAGAAAAGAAAATGGCACATAGCTAGTATATGATAAGTATACAAGAGAAACCCCTTTAAAAAAGTATACAAGAGAAACCAAAAAAAAATTCTGCTTCTAAAGCTTGAACTTACCAAAAGAGACCCCAAAAAGGAAAGAAATAAAATAAAACAACTCGACTAGACATCCAAGTGAACAAAAAAGAGCACGAGACCATGCACTAGATGTTTCACTTTAAATTTTCCTCATAAAGCAGTCCACCTACCCCTTGCTATGATCTATATTGGCTTGCAGGAAAGTCTCTGAGCAGAATTTGAAATAAAAGTGCTACCAAGTAATAAAACATCATGTTTTAAAAAAAAAAATCAAAATACAAATCAATGTGAATCATTACAGAGGATTAATCTTGGGACATAAAAATCAAATATTAAAATAATGGACAGTTGATAGTTAAAATAATGCTTAACTTAACTTAAAGTAACATATGCCATCAAGACTAGCTTACTTATTGTACAACTACACAACAGCTCTATCAAGAATTACCAGAAAATGTACTATTGCTATACAACTAATACATAGCAAAAGAAGCCCCTACTCATTTCTGCATTACACCTACTGCATGTATGAATGAAAAGTATATATGTGGCAGATTTTGTATATCTACCACAACTTCAATGATGAATTGTCAAAGCAAAATAAAGAATTGAAAGGAGATTGTTAAGAGTCCATAAAGAAAATACCATAATCACTTATAAGCAACCTCACTCAAAAGCTTAGAACACTTTTTTTAACAATTAATGCGTAACTTTCTTTACATACAAACAACAGTAAATTAAGATTTAAAAACCAATCATATCATAGCAATGTTTAGAACAAGTCAGAAGTTAGAACTTCTATGATCAGCATTAAAAAAATGGAAAAAATTTACATAGATCAAGTAGTTGATCTGATGAATGGCACTTCATTGACAATTCATCTCAATTCAAGCCAGAAGTTCCAAACAGTGCACTTATGTACTTAGGGAAGGATACATGCCCATCCTTAGCAATATTTATATTGAGTTTGGGGCCCAAAAGAATAGTGGTCTTCAGCATTAACTAGTAGTGCTTCAATGGGCAACTGAGTTGCAGAAATTTAACTTAGTTATCTCAGATGCAGAATTAAGGAAGTAGAGAACTAATAAGCAGTAAGCAGATTGTCAATAATTCTTTGCACTAAACAGAAGCAGAGAAACCATGCATCATTGACACAATGTTTAAATAATTAATTTCAAGTTGTTTGTACCAAAGGTGACTTCTATTTTGGCTTCTACATACATAAGTATGAAATATACTAAACATGAACAGATCTTGCTTTCTTGTGTAAAAGTCTTTTTGCTTCTTGGCAAAATTTAAAGAAAAGAATATGCTTAATAATTCATTGATAAAAAAAGATATCTCAAAGACTAATATTTATTTATTTATTTATTTTTCTTCTAATACTCCAAATGGCAATGCTAATGACTTTTTGAATGCATCCTATAGGGAAAGTAGTGTATAAATGCCGTATTTGGTCCTTAAAATTTTATCCAATTTTTCTTAAGTTTTAAAAATACATAATTGAATGGCATATAGCATGCATTTTGATCCAATGGCATATATCATGCATTTTGTTTCAAGTTGCATTTAGAAGAATGCCACGGTTCAAACTTAGCATACCTAGTCCGCGAGACCACCACTCGTCGATACCTCGTTCCGCTTAGGGCATGTTCTTCGGTTATGCCCCTCTTGGTCACACAACCTGCATTGCACCTTCCTCCCCCCCCCCCCCCCCCCCCCCCCCCCCCCCCCCCCCCCCCCCCCCCCCCCCCCCCCCCCCCCCCCCCCCCCCCCCCCCCCCCCCCCCCCCCCCCCCCCCCCCCCCCCCCCCCCCCCCCCCCCCCCCCCCCCCCCCCCCCCCCCC
>NW_027069478.1:1713922-1805398 GCF_002906115.3 Quercus suber
ATGTCAAACTTAACAGATAATAAATCAAATCCAAGTTTTTGGCATGTCACTTATAATCCATGTTTTTCTTTTTTAATTAATTTTTTTTTTCCAAAATAAAATAACATGTTGACAAATTTAATGACAATGTTCACAGTCACTAATAACACATGTAACAATGAACATAACTCCAAGATAGACATCATACCTTCAAAAACTTCAAAGTTCAAAGCACTATAGAAGGACCGTAAACAAAACACATTCATTTGTTTTTATCTGTCCATAAATTACACGGAGGAGTCCCACAAATTTTCTTAGTTGGATGCATGCACTGTTTTTATTTATTTATTTATTTATAGGATGATGCTCTGTTGGAATCAAGCCATCATAGTTTTTCAAACCCTTGATTGGAAAAAAAAATGTCACAATCCCCTTTTATCTTCATGCCCCTCCTCTTTTTTTTTTTCATATATAGTTTGAGCTTGATATATAGCTCAAGTTTGGTTTGACAAATGATTTAAGCTAAGCCAAATTGAGCTCAAGCCTTTAGACTTTCTGATAAGCTTAAGTTTGATATTAAGCTCGAGTTTGAGCTTGATATTGAGCTCAAGTTTGGCTTGACTAACGTTTAAGCCAAGTCAAGCCGAGCTTAAGAATTTAAACTTTTAATGAACTCAAACTTGAACATCATTTGTGGACTTGAATTTAAGCTCAAGCCAAACTTGAACATTCACTACACGATAAAGCTCATCTCATTTATAGTCTATATCTAATCCCCCATGCCACTCATTTTTGCACACATACATACAACTAATATATATATATATATATATATAACTATATGTATCCAAAAAATAAAAAACTATAACTATAACTATGGGAGTCTATTGACCAGCCCAACCTGAGCCACCCAGCTAAAATTGACTCAACCCACCTGATCCAATGGTCAACAATGGGTGTGTTCCTTTATAACCAACTTATGGTGGGTCTCTAGCTCCAAATACCAACTTGACCCGATCTAATTGTGAAACCCACAAATTTGGTGAGATCCACCAATTCCATTGCAAAAGTCAGTCAACTCTAATGGAGATCTTAGCAAATTTTCACCATTTTAAGCTTGTCCTTTCCCTCTCTTCACCATTGCTAGTCCTAATCTAACCACCAGCTCTCCATAGAGAGACCAAATTGCTCAATATGTCTCACTTCTCTATACGATGAAGAGTTGATTTCTATCCACTCAATCAGATCGAGTTGAGTGTAGGTTAGCACAAACTCGACCCGTACTAAATTGTGGACACCTCTGTAAAGTTGTGATTTACAACTATATTTTAGTGTTGGCTTATTCCATGATAAAAAGTGTTGTAATTGCTTTAATTTTGTTCCTTATATTTTGTGGGATTTTATTGTATTGGGTTTAGTATTAAGTTGGTAAAGACTTAAGCTTAATTGAAGATCAAGTGGATTTCACAAGAAGCTCGCGAGAAGTTAACCCGCAAAGTAGCCATGTGAGAAGCACATAACTGGAAGCTAAAGAGTCGTGCCAAGTTGTCAGTTTTGAGAGTGTCTCGCGGATAAGGCCTCCCCACGAGGTAGTCGTGAAATATTCTATCTAGAGGATTTTTAAATGTGACTTTCTTACCCTTCACCCATACTATATATACCTTCATTACCCACAAATTTTAAGGAGGCCATTCAGAGAGAAAACCCCTAGATAGGTTTTCTACAACACACACACCCATCTTTTAGAGAGAGTTACTCATCCTTAGTGAGAAATGATTCTAGCATCTTCTCCTTCCCTCTCCCATTGTCATATCTTGAGAGGAGATTTGTATCCAAATACAACCCACACCTTTTCAGAGTGTAGAGAGTGTTTTGGAGCTTGAGAAGCTTTGGAGATTTGCCAAAAGAAGTCGGTAAGGCTTGGCAGATGCAATCGGGCGTATTGCGGGATCCGGAAAGCTAGACAAGACACGGTTCAGAGAAACCTTGTTAGAGTAGGAGTTTAGAGGGCTTAGGTACATTGGGTAGATTAGGCATAGAGGGTCTCTTGCTATTCGTGTATCCCAACTTATTGTCTAGTGGATCGATTTACCGCTTGGAAGGCGGCGGAGAGATTTTTCGCCGAGTTCTTCAGTTTCCTCTTCGATAACACATCGGCATGTTATCTTGTGTTTGCATTCTCTTTTCCCTACTCTTTTAGCCTTCATTTTACTATTGTGTTTTGATGCTTATGCACTAGAGTAGTTTTATCGGTTTATTGCGCTTCATTTACTCTTATTCCGCACTTAGATAAGTTAGAGTAAAAGCAACCGAGCCGTAATCTTTTAATTGGTGGTCTAAACAAGCTCTTGTGTTTTCACACATTTTCAAGCTTTCAATTGGTGTCAGAGCGGATACACTTGTTGTGGTTTATATACCTAAGTGTGATCCTTGACCCCTTGTGTGTTTTGCCATGGATAGTGTTTTGTATGCTTCTATGGATGTTTTTGAGTGTAACATGCCATGTGTTTGTGAAAATGCCTCTATGAGTTAATCCTCATAATTGTGATGACATGTTACATGAATCTATGGGTGTTGTCATTGATATTCAAAATGTCAAACTCTTAAAGAAAAAGGCTAAGAAGTTTCATGAGAATTTCAGCAAGTTCATTTGTGAAAATGATGATTTGATTGCTAAGCTCAATGAATCCAATAAATTGGTTGAAAAGTATAAGAAACTTGCTAAACAGTCTCTTGAAAAACTAAAGGAGTTTGAGTGTTTGAATATGAAGTTGGATGCTAAACTTGTTTTGTCTAACAAACTTGTTGATGATCTTAAATCTAAAAATGAATCTCTTAAGATGCATGCCAAGTGTTTGATTGCTGAACCTATTGCTAAAAAGGATAAAAATATTTGTTGCAATCATGTTGTGGTACCCATTTTGTGCCTATTTTGTATTCCACCTCAAAGGAAAAATCAGTGTACATTCCTCCACACAAAAGAAATCAAAAGGTGGAGAGAAAGGCTAGTGATCGGTGTGATCAATCACATAAGACCTCAATGTTCCAAGTTGAAGAGAGAACAAAACTATGTTGCTAGATCTCTTCCTAAAAAGCCTAATGGGCCTAAACTCATTGTTTGTCACCATTGTGGTGCCTTTAGTCATCTAAGACCTCATTGCTCTAAGATTCATGCTCTTAAAAGAATCAAAAGAAAAGAGAAACTTGAACTTCTTGGAATTTGTACTAAAAATGGTAAATCGGATTTTAGTGAAAATAGCATGTTGTTAAAGAAAGTGTTTAATGCTCTTAACTCTTTGTCTATGTGCATCTCCAGTTCTCATTCTTCCAACCCTCGTCTCACTTTTCATGAGACACTCATTCCAAACAATCATTATGTTTGGATGAGGAAGGATTCCTATGGTTGAGCTTTTGGTCTTTTGGTCCTTGATCTAATTCTTTCGATCTTTGTAAGACCCTACATGCATTAGAGGCTTCATTGTCATGCATTTGTGCATCATGCATCTTTTTATATGCATTGCTTTTTGTTGTTTGTGCATTTGATCTTACTTTTATGTCTTTGTTTTGTGTGTGTAAAAATCCAGAACCACATAAAAAGTGAAAAATTCAAAAAGTTTGATCGTATATGTTTGAGCACATGTCATGTGAGTATGGCCTAGTACCTTTGTACTAATGGCGTAGTGCATTTATGAGCTTAACTTGTCATGTATGCACATCTATCTTTGTGAAAAAATCTTGAAATCTATGTGTGACTGTTGTAAATCGATCTTCAAACTTGTCATGAATAATTGGTCAATAGTCTCGATGGTTTTGATACATGCATAGACTTGTGCCTATGTATCTTCCAACACTTTTTATGTTTTTGCTTTATAGCTCAACAATTGTCAAATCTCGAAAAGAGAGAATGAGCTGTAAAAGCGGTCGCACATACTAGTATTTGACTAGAAAAAAGGGAAAGCAACTTGTATTGAAATGTATGGTGCCCAAAAAGCCAAAGGCTTATTCAAAAAATTGAAATATCAAAAATTTCAAGCACCAATCTCAAACTGAGATGTACTGTTCAAAAATGATCAAATGTGTTAGGACATATGTGTTTTCACTTGTTAAGAACATATGTCACTTATTTATGTAAATTGGCTAATCCTTTGACAAAACGCACTATACTTGTAATTTGGTAGTTTTAGGTGTTTTTAATACTTGAAGAAACAAGGTTTCAAGATCAAGTGTTGAAGTCATCAAGTCTGTCCAAGAAAAAACAAGCTGAAGTGCAAATTCATTAAAACTCGACACCTGCTCGATAGCTACCTCAACACCTGCTATCTGTCGAGATTTATAATTTCAGATTTTCTGATCTGATTTCCTTGGGATCTGTGAATATGCTTTCGGTCCTTCTTTTCTTCTAACCCTAAACATATAAAAGGATTGTTTTAAAAGCCGTCAAATTGAACACAAGTTGCAAAAGCATTGAGCAATCTCTGTTCAAGCAAATTGTGATCAAAAGACGAAGTTCTTGACCTAGTTCATCTTCTCTGAAGAAGTTGCTGTATATTTGCACCAAAAGGTTTTGTGACCAAGCATCTTCCTGATCTTCATCGTATAGGATGAACTGAAGAACTTTGCAGCCAACCTCTGCTCCTTAGTTGGTGTTTGAAGTCGCGTACTGGGATCCGCGCATTGGTTAGTCACATACTTGGGAGCCGTGCATCAAAGGTGGAAATTGTCACTATAGATCAAGTCCAATTGAGTATTGGGGTAAGGGTTCAACTGTAGGTTGGTAAGGTACTTGGGATTCCTTTACTTGTAACCGCTTGATTTGATAATAGTGGAGTTTCGGGAGTGGTGACCTGAAAATCACCCGATGGGGTTTTTGCCACAAGGGTTTTCCCCATTCGTAAACAAATCACTGTGTTATTTATTTTCTGTTGCTTAAGTAGTTTATTGGCGATTTGTTTGTGCTTCCACGCGTTTGCAAGATTAATTGATTAATTAACAACTTGGCTAATTAATTAATTGGTTTAATCACAAGGGGTCATTCAGATTGTGGCCTTTCAAAATGTTATAAATTGTAAAGAAGCTAGATGAAAAAGCTTCAAAGATATGTAATCATTTTTGTGGGAGGTTATATATGCTCATTTCTATAATTGAGATAGACCACTTGACTTAGTACTAGTTGTGTATGACTTGATTGAATTGATCATTGAAGCTTCACTTTGGACTAAGCACTATTCCACATTTGATACACACACACAACACACAAGTCTATTATTCAATGAATCCTTATTTCATTTGTGTGATTGTACATGTTCAAATCTGATGTGTGTCTACTCAACCATATATGGATCAAACCAAAAAGACCTTTGTTCTTTTTGTTTGCTTTTGGAAGTGATTTGTATCACCCATGGCCCAATTTTCAAGTTTTTCAGCTTTAGACAGAGAGTTTCGTGACTGTTTCGCGAGTAAGGCTTACCTGCGAAATTTCACTAGTTAGGTACCAGTGAAAATTAATTTCGCTAGTTAGGTACTAGCGAAAATACCCAGCTTCCCACGAAAATCACCAGATCAGCTTTTTAAAGGGCATTTTGTAGGACATTTGTTTTAAACGTCTCCCATCTTCTCCCAAACCCCTATTTTAATGCTTCAACATCAAAACCCAACTAATTTCAAGTGTTTTACATTCCATAAACATCTCTAAGGTAATCTTTAACTCTTTTCATCAATTTTGATCCTTAGATTATGTTTTTGGGGGGGTTTATGTTCATAGTTGGGATTTTCTCAAATGGGAGTTGGAAAACCTATTTTTTTATCAATCTTTTTTATTGGGTTTTGTTTTAAATGATGATTTGCTTGGGATGTTGGCCCTTTATGGCAAAAATAACATGTATTTAGGCAAGATTTTCATATGTTCATGCATTGTTTAACATACATGTATAGTGTGTGCACTCTAAGTGTTTGATAAAATGCCCAAATGACATTTTCTTGTTGTTTTGGACTCCGATGAGTACCAAATTTTGGGGATCACCATAATTATTCATATTTATCATGTTTTGATCATTGGTTGTGTATTTTATACACTTTGCCCCTTGAGTGCTTGCTCATGTATTGGTTATGCATCTCACATGCACACTATGCACCTTGCTGCACATACTCTAACACTTGACATGTTTTTGCATTCACTCATGCTAGTTAAGTCTTTTTAGACCTTTTAGCATATATAACATATTCTTGTGTTTATGTCATGCCTTGGTCTATACTTTGTTCCATCATCCTTAGCATGTCATGTTTTTTATGCTTTGTAGCATTTTTTTAAAGATGTTTTTGTCTTTCGCTTGAGTTTCATTTTCTCATTCATCTTGCACCCCTCATGCATCATTTTTTCTTTTCTTCCTTCCTCTTGTTGTATTTGTCTATTCGTGACAAAAAGGGGGAGAGTATACTAGAGAGTATACCGAAGTGTATCATCATTTCTATATGACTCATGTACACAATCTTAGGGGGAGAAATTCTACCTCGTGCACATTCATTGGGGGAGAAAGCCATAGGGGAGAAGCATATACCAAGGGGGAGAAGACATTTTTTTTTAGAAAACCTTATTTTTCCTTTTGCTTGTTTTCTCGTTGCTTTATGGTGCTTTGAGTTATCATTTAGTATCTATGCTTTGTTGCTCTCATCGCGTCATGCTTATGTGATGGACATGCATACATCCTTATGCTATTGTGCTTTATTGGTTGCATATTCGGATGATCATTTGCTTTGCTATATGATCATTGTAGTCATTTCAATATGACTGTCATGTTTTTGATCAAGTTTCTTATATGCTTCACAACATCTTTACTTGATGGCATTTTACTTGTTACATTATACTTGTCCTTTCATCACTCGATTTACCTTGAGGGTCTAATGTGTTTTGTGCAAGTGTTTTAGGTTACAAGCATACATGTTCCAAGTTCATCACAACTTCTAGATTTAGGTGTGAGTGAGTTTTGCCATTGTTCCCAAACTCATGTTTAAGTCTAGAGTCTGTTATAGGATGTTTTGTCACGGAATAGCCAAAGGGGAAGACTGTAAAGTTGTGATTTACAACTATGTTTTAGTGTTGGCTTATTCCGTGACAAAAAGTGTTGTAATTGCTTTAATTTTTTTTTCCTTGTATTTTGTGGGATTTTATTGTATTGGGTTTAGTATTAAGATGGTGAAGACTCAAGCTTAATTGAAGATCAAGTGGATTTCGCGAGAAGCTAGCGAGAAGCTAACCCGCGAAGTAGCCACGTGAGAAGCACATGACTGGAAGCTGAAGAGTCATGCCAGGTTGTCAGTTTCGCAAGTGTCTCGTGGGTAAGGCCTTCCCATGAGGTAGTCGCGAAATATTCTGCCTAGAAAATTTTTGAGTGTGACTTTCTTACCCTTCACCCATACTATTTATACCCTGATTACCCAGAAATTGTAAGAAGGCTATTCAGGGAGAAAACCCCTAGATATGTTTTCTACAATACACACACCCATCTTTTAGAGAGAGAGCTACTCATCCTTAGTGAGAAATCATTCTAGGCTCTTCTCCTTGCCTCTCCCATTGTCATATCTTGAGAGGAGATTTGTACCCAAACACAACCCACACATTTTCAGAGTGTAGAGAGTGTTTTAGAGCTTGGGAAGCTTTGGGGATTTGCCAAAAGAAGCTGGTGAGGCTTGGCTAATGCAATCGGGCGTATTGCGAGATTTGAAAAGCTAGACAAGACATGATTCTGAGAATCCTTGTTGGAGTAGGAGCTTGGAGGGATTAGGTACATTGGGTAGTTTAGGCTTTGAGGGTCTCTTGCTATTCATGTATCCCAACTTTTTGTCTAGTGGATCAATTTACCGCTTGGAGGGTGGCGAAGAGATTTTTCACCGAGTTCTTCAGTTTCTTCTTCGATAACACATCGACGTGTTATCTTGTATTTGCATTCTCTTTTCCCTACACTTTTAGCTTTCATTGTACTGCTATGTTTTGATGCTTATGCACTAGAGTAGTTTTATCGCTTTATTGCGCTTCATTTACTCTTATTTTGCACTTAGATAAGTTAGAGTAAAAGCAACTGAACCAAAATCTTTTAATTGGGGGTCTAAACAAGTTCTTGTATTTTCACACATTTTCAAGCTTTCAACCTCTATCTATAACTAATTTTTTTGAGAAGCACCTCTATCTATAACTTCATTTCTTTTCAAGTGTTGTTAGGAGTCCAATAAATTTTACTCCATAAACTTTACAAATTGATTTGACACAAATTAGAAAAAAGCTATTCAAAGCTTCATTCATTATATTGTTAGCATCCACCAATGGCTCATGTGTGAGGTGTTAAGCAAATTTATTGTTATTGTGAAATTATGATGACCATTTGTTGTGACTCTAGCTTTATTGTATACTAGTATATGCCCATGCAATGAACTAATTAATTAAAAATTTTGTGTTAAAAATATATAAAATATAATAATAATTAATGAGCTACTTGAAACTCTTAATTAACTTTCATAATGAATACATATATTGAGTCATGCAAAGACAATATGTAGTTTGAAAGCATATAAAAAAATAATTATGATAAATTACTAAAATCGAAATTTTTATTTACAACTTCTAGAAAAAAAAAAAATTTCTTGAAAGTTAAAAAATAGATTTTGAAACTTATAATTTTCTTGGAATATAATTTTTAATTTTTTGAAAATTAGGTAATAGAGTCTTAACTAAATTAAATTATCCTAACAATTAAGAAGATAAATATAATTTTAATTGAATTAAATAATTTTATTTCTTAAAACTTAGGTAATATATTTTTCATTATATTAAAATATCATTAAAATTAATAAGATAAACTAATTTAAAAATAAACGAGATTGTATTGAGTCACTTGTACATTAGTGTAGACACCCCATTTTGCAACTTGTTTGTTTTTAGACCCCTTAAAAGACAACCAAATTAACCTAGTTAATTAGCCAAGTGATTACTTAGTCAAATTATCAAATCTAGGTTGACACAAATATATAATATCATTATAAAGTGCGGAAAATAAAGAACACAACAATATAATAACCCAGGAAAACCAAACCAGTAAAAAACCTGAGGAGGATTTAATTTAACTATCCTCATGGTAAACCAAATCCACTATGAAAGAATTGAAGTTTACACAATAGCGACTTAGACCACTAACATCCTATTAGTACCTCAAGTAAGAAACTTACTACCACGACCACGTGACAGCTCCGAGTCCACAAACTACTTCTTTCTTGGATTCACAGCAAGTACAAGCACTCCTGCTTATGTATCTTTAAGCTCTTGAATCAGCAACTGAATTGATCACCAGACTCTTAACATCAATCTTGAGATTGGAAACCCTAAGTGTATGTGAAGGCAAACACCTCTAGATCTCACAAAAGATTCACACACACAACATAAAGAGCAAAAAAGTCCTTAGAGAGCTTTTGGGTATAAAACCCTAGATCTACAAAAGAGGCACACACTTCTCTCTCTAAAAAACTTATAAAAACATTTTAGGGTTTCCTTTTTATATAGGAGTGTTTTACTTGAAACCCAATACATTTAAATAAAGTTTAGGCTAAAGTGGAACTCTGCAGAAAAATAAATCTGCACGTGGTTTGATCGATTGAGTCTAATTTTTGATCGATCGAGTCTTGCAGATTTAGTCCAATAAATTCTGCAATCACTCGATTCCAATTTTACAAATAAACATACTTTGAGCAAGCCTAAACCTAGACTCTATGTTTTGATCATGGTTTGTCAACATAATACAAATTGAAGTTCTAATACATTAGTTCCTAAAGTCTTAGAACCTAACACAACTCTCATTTAACCTCACTTGCATTGCATCATGCATCCTATTGCATATCATATAACAGGGAAAAACTTCAATTTTTGACCGTTTGATTTCTATTTTCATTGCATTATATAAATCTTGAAATGGTAACAATCAAAACAAAAATCCAAGAGTCTTAATCTGATAATCGACCTGAAATATATTAAAGAAACAAGTTTTAATAATAAAATGCACTTGCATGAATTAGGTCCTGACCATACGTGGTTATGAACTATTAATTCTAATTGGCCTATTTTTAGTTCAATTTAAATTAAATGATGTGTCATAATGCTATTAGTTGAGGATATGTTTATGTTAAGGTTGTATGCACCTAATTTAAGCCGGAGACAATGCATTAACTAATTCCTTGCAAAAATGGTAAAAATTGATTAATTAATTGAATATATTTTGAATTAATTTGCTAAACTTGATGACCAAGAAAATCTAAAAAAACAAAAATGGTTAAAATTTGGAGGAAATCAGATCCCCACTAAAACAAAGCTGATGAATTGAAAAAGAACAGATATGAGGAAGATTTGGACCAAATTCAAACCTACACTTACCAAATCCCCCATATTTCCTTCCTTCCTTTTTTGCTCAGAAAATCTAATTTTCCTAAGTCCCACATTTCTAAGAGACTCATCCCTAACCCCTAGCCTTCTATATAAATATCCATCTCCAGTAGAAAGGATACCTTGGTCTTAAGCTACCAACTTCCTATTCATGAATCTTTCTTGGTTGAAGTGCTCAGGAGTGTTGATGTATACAGGTAAGGTTTCTAACCTCCTCTTTTTTAATTATGCTCTAACTTTTAGAGTCAAGCATGCTTTACTTTTCTTGTTCTTCATATGTTCTTGGTTGTTAGCATGTTAGATCTAGGATGTTTTTAGCCTTTGCATGTTTTAGGGTTTTTCAATTCAAATATCATGTTCATATGCTCATAGATTAGGGTTTATCACATCACACACATATTCACTATGTCTTTCAATTCTTCCAATCTATCTTTGCATGCCTAGGATAGGGTTTCATCATGGTCTTAAATGTTTGTTTTAATCTTTGCAATTACATGTTTTTGGATGAAATAAACTAATTGTATGATGTAATATGATCATTGGACACCAAAATCTAGAAGACTGGTTTTACGAAGCAAGTTAGATGCCTAACACCTTCCCAATCTTGTAACCTCTGAATTTTTTAGATCAAGGGATAGTAAATTATGTTTTTCCTTATACTTTTCAATTCCTAGATTGTAACTATAAAGCAAAGCTTTGTATTTTTGTTTTCTTATTGTGTCCAGGACCAAAATTTTGTAATTTTCTAATTATTATCAAGAGATGTACAATTTAAATTCAGCAATAAGAAGATACACTTTTCAATTTTTGATTTTTTTTTTCAATTATATAAGTGGTGACTCCATTGTACCCTTGACCTAGGAGGGTAGAAAATGTCAGTAGAACCTTCACCCTTGAGAGGCACCAATACAACTCCACTCATTTACGTGGGTTATGTTAAAACCTACTCTGAAAGGTTTAAGCTGAGGGCGCGTTCTCTCAAAATTAGAGAGAAGATAGTTACTTGGTGTAGCCATAGCTTCTAGAACCCTACTTTTAAGATAGTCACTTTATGTAACCATGTTTCCTATATCTTGATTTTTTTTTATTATATATTATATGATGTTTTACAAATTTATAAAGCAACAAATCTAAAGGCACACAAAAATTCATAAATCATAACTATGGAACAAATCGATATTGATAGGTGAAAAAAAAAAACTAATATTAATGGTGGATGTTAGGATTAGTGCCCTTAAATCCTATTGTATGATACTATGTATGATATTAACTATGACATTATGTATGACTTAATATTATGATTAATAAATTTGTTTTGTTATTATCTAAAATAATGGTAACATGAATATTCAGACATTATCATATAGTCCATGAGATGCATAGTATGTAATTTATGTGAAAAGTCATAGAAGATATATATCACAAGTTCTTTGTAAATTCAAAATTATAGTTTGTAGTTGATGATGAAATTGGGCATTTCATCTACGAAGACTATGACATATCAACTAAGATGATTTGTCTTGATCATGGAAGTGGAGACTTCTAGTTAATATGTTGATATGTTTTAAGAGTTAAGACATATTAAACTAGACCACTGTGAGATTTATTATTGTCCTAATGACTGTCAATTGAATAATAAATCTCTCGACTTCTATTTGCATGAACTCTTAATCCTGAGAGAATAATGGACCTGATCATGAGGTGTAGGTTGCTTTGATATATCAGGGGTGAGATCTAAAGTAACGATCAAAATCTCAGTATATTGGGCAGCCACATTTAGTGTTGATGGAACATATATTCCCAAGATAGAATTTATAATCTCTTAACAGAGATATAAAATATTCCCTTGAGATAAGTTTAATAGGTACGGTTATTCAGAGTGTCAGATCTAACCACTTTAGTAAGAAATTACTAAAGTATATATTTATGAAATTGGATTTCATAAATATATGATGAATAACTTAAAAGGATTAAACTGGGTACTCAAGGATTAAGATGTAGTAATAAAGTGGCAGTCTACATTAATGACTTTGTATTACTACAAATATTTTATGAAGGGATTGCATGTACAATAAAGTCTTGGGATATAATTCATTAATAAGGCCTAGAGTGTAATTATATTTATATAGTGGTATTAAATATAATTAATGGTAACTTTAAACTTGTCAAGAGTTGACAGAAAAGCCCATGGCCTATTGGAGCTAGTGTCTTATTTGTCTTTTGATCCCACTCCAAGTCACATACTAAAGCCCAATTGGAAAGGCCCAAAATGCCAGTCCAATTAGATAATCAGTTGTAAGGGGAGAAACATACAAAATTTTTTTAAACATACATGAAATAGTGTATGTGAGTGTTGGACACTCTATCATTCTCCTTTGACCAAACTCATAGAAACTGATTGAGAGACCACACTTCTTAGGCGTTAGTGGAATTTGAGTGAAGATTAAAAGTTTTCTCAAGAACTTCCAATCTTTGTTTTGAAATTCACCACACCAAGGTACACTCTCTTGTTCTTATATTCTGAAACTTATATAGCACATGTTATCAATTGCGAATGAAGTAGATCTGTTAATTTTCTGCTGCGTACATGCATATTTCCATCAGTGGACTTAAAAGAAAAATAGTAAAAATTTGTCAACTCAATTATTATGAAGAATATTGTAAAAGTATTATGTCTGTAGCATTACTCTTCAAATTTTTTTTTTTTTTTAAAAAAGCACAAGAAAAACAAGCTACCTATCTAAAATGAACCAATACACTGCACCTTTTTTGAAAATACAAGGCACCAATACAAATCCACTTATTAGTGTGGGTTATGCCAAAACCTACTTTGAAAGGTTTGGACAAAAAGCGTGGTCTCTCACAATTGGAGAGAAGATAGTTACTTGGTGTAACCACAGCTTCTAGAACCCTACTTTTAAAATAGTCACTTTACGTAACCATGATTTCTATAACTTCATTTTTATTACATAGCATATGATGTTTTACAAATTTTATAAAGCAACAAGTCTAGAGGCACACAAAAACAATTCATAAATCACAACTACGGAATAAATCAATACTGAGAGGTGAAAAAGAAAAAAAAAAAAAAAAACTGCTGTTAATGGTGGACTTAAAATTTTCTCAACTCTATTATTATAAAAAAAATATATTTTAAAAGTATTATGTCTGTAGCACTGTTTTTTTTTTTTTTTAAGGACAAGATAAACAAGCTTGCACCTTTTTTGAAAATGCAAGGCAAACAAGCCTAAACCTAAGTGCTTATCTAAAGTGAAAAAGGATTTCATCCCAAACAACATAAAATCTCACATAAACTCATAAAGGAAGGAATGCTCTAGAGTCATAAGATGGTAACTTGTCTTTTGCGCCTGCTCAATCAACAGTGATTAATTATATCATCACTCTCGATTACCTTGAGGTACGAGAAATTATAAGATCCTCATGGTAGACAAGTGATGTGGTCCACCATTCCAGTAAAAGACTCCCACTTGTTTAAAATTGTGGATTTTTAAATAAAAACTAAATACTGACTCAGCAATTTTAAATAGGTAGGAATCTTTTACTAGAATGGTGGACAAGTGACATGGTCCATCAAAAGGACTGTATAATTTCTCCTAAAGTACTTAACCTAACAAATGATGCCATTTATTTATCTATTACCAAATAAAAAATAAATAAATAAGATGTCATTTAATTTATTTATCACAAAACCTTCATTTTATTTCATTACTTCTTCTCTAGGATTCCACCGCCAATAATGCTTAAGCTTAAGAAAACTATTTAATTACTTTGTCGTATTTACCAAGATATCCTGCAATTACAGTGGCAAAACCTAACATTTGCATGTTTATATATATTATATAAGGATTATGGAATCAACTTTCTCATTTCTCAAATCGCACACACAACCACCCCTCTCCTAATTTGGCAACAAATAAAAGAAAACAATACTAATTAAGGCTACGCCAAGTGCCAAAGTTAACTTACAGAGAAGGAAAAGCTAACTTATAAGTAGCTAAGAAAATTTAGCCCAGAATCTTATAACTCAATTTGTTGGTATATACCTCTTGATATTTTTAATGAAAATATCTAGTGTTAAAATCTTCTTATCCCATTATAACTATTGAATTATTAAAAAAAGAATTAAAAAAAATGTTAGGTTCTAAGACTTTAGGAACTAAATGTATTAGAACTTTAATTTGTAATGTGTTGGCAAACTATGATCAAAATTTAGAGTTTAGATTTAGGCTGCTCAAAGTGTGTTTATGTGTAAAGTTGGAATCGAGTGATTGCTGAATTTACTAGACTAAATCTGCTAGGCTCGATCGATCGAACCTCATGCAGATTGTTTTTTCTGTAGAATTTCCAACTCAGCACAAGCGTATATGACGTTTAGGGTTTTATATTTTACTCCAAGTATAAAAGGAAAAACCCTAACTACGTTTTAGAGGTTGTTGATATGTTGTGTGTGTGAATCTTCTATGAGATCTAAAGGTGTTTACCTTCATACACACTTAGAGTTATCAAGATTAAGATTGATGTCAAGAACTTGGTGATCTCTTCAGTTGTTGTTTCAAGAGCTTAAAGAAAAACACAAGTAGGAGAACTTGTGATTGTTGTGGATCAAGGAAAGAAATAGTCCATGGACTCGGAGCTATCACGTGGTCATGGTAATAAGTTTTCTACTCGAAATAACAATAGGATGTTAGTGGTCTAAGTCTTATTGTAAAAAATTCAACTCTTTCATAGTAGATCTGTTTTACATTAAGAATAGCTAGGTTAAATCTTCCTCAGGTTTTTTACTGGTTTGGTTTTCCTGGATTATCATATTGTTGTGTTATTTACTTTTCCACATTTTTTACATGATATGATTTGATTATGTTAACCTAGATCTGAATAATTTATCTAAGTAATCACTTGCCTAAATAACTAGGTTAAACAACTTGTGTTTTAAGATGTCTAAAAATTTACAAGTGGTATCAGAGTGGGTTAGCTCTTGTATTTAGATCCTTTGATCTAAGAGTTGATCCTTGACCCCTATTGTCATGGAGCACGGTCACTCTCTTGTGATCCCACCTCACTTTGATGAGAACAACTATGCCTACTGGAAAGTAAGGATGAAAGCATTCCTAAAATGTATTAATGAAAGAGTTTGGAATTCTGTTGAATACAGATGGGAGAAACCAACTACTCCTATAAGCGAGTGGACTTCTCAAAAAGAAGTAGCCACTTTTAATAGCAAACCCATGAATGCAATTTTTAATTCTGTTTCTATGGAGGAATTCAAGAGGATCTCAAATGTTGAGGTTGCTCATACTGCATGGAATATTCTCCAAACTGTACATGAAGGCACAAAGGCAGTTAAGATCAATAAGTTGCAACAATTTACAACTAGATTTGAAAGTATTAGAATGTCTAATGATGAAAGTTTCGATGAATTCTATGCTAAGCTTAATGATATTGTTAATTCTGCTTATAATTTGGGTGAAATTTATGATCAACCTAAGATTGTTAGAAAGATACTTAGATCCTTAACTGAGAACTTTAGATCCAAAGTGACTATCATTACTGAAAGTAAGGATGTGGACTCTATCCTTGTTAATGAGCTTATAGGACCTCTCCAGTCCTATGAGCTAGACCTACCTAAGAGAAACAAATCTAAATCAATAGCTCTTAAGTCAATTGATGATGTTGATGGTAATGGATTTGATGATGAAATCTCTTCTACAGAGATTGCATATCTCGCCAAGAATTTTAGAAACTTTCTTAGGAACAACAACAGAAGGGTAAGAGGCAAAAACAATGCTGAACCTAGGAATTTTAAGAGGAATGAACCCACTAAAGTGAATAATACTGATAAATCTACAGAAAAAGTAGGTCAAACCTCTAATAATTTCATGGGTCAATAATGTTTTGGTTGTCAAGGGTATGGTCATGTGAAATCAAAATGTCCCACATTCTTGAGATCAAAGGGTAAAGCTATGGCTGTAACCCTTAATGATGATGAAGTTTTTTATCATGAGTCTGGTAGTGATGAGGATGAAAACTTCATTACTTTCACAGCTACTGCTATAGTTGATAAAAGTGTTGTGGTTGATGAGAACCCTTCTAATGGGGAACTCTCTGAGAATGCTAATTTGCAAGAAGCCTATAATAAGCTTTGCAAGGTTGCTACAAAGGATGCTATGAATGTTGACATAGGTTTGAAGAAAATTGCTTCTCTTGAATTTGATAAGAAAAATTTGCTGTTAAAATTGTTTGATACTAATGAATTGATTAATAAGATGAAAACTGAAAACATGTTGTTACTTAATAAAGTTAAGAACTTGGAACTAGAATTATCTGTTGCTAGAGAATAAACAAATAGGTCTGCTAGGTCTAAACTTGAACACATGTTGAGTATTCAGAAGTTTCCCTTAGACAAAAATGGTTTAGGTTTTGAAGATAGCATCTCTGTGTCTGAAACTCATTCCATAAATTTCGTTTCTTCTTCTAAGCCCCCCAAGGAAGATTAGGAGTTACACCACCTCCTAGGAAGATTAGGGTTGATCTTAAAGAATCTAAGCCTAAGAATCCTCCTCGTCCTAAGGATAAGTTGCGTGATAAACCTTTTTGGGTTTGTCATTTTTGTGGAAAGATTAGACATATTTGTCCAAACTATTTCAAGTTGTAAACTGCAAAGCAAGTAAATAAGCCAAAAGTACCTGTGCCTCAAGCACAAGATCCTATGGTACTTATTGGTGAGTTTGTAAAAGCGTTAGACTTTTATACCAATCTTGGAATTGAACATCAATCTAATATGAACAATAAATCCTATGCTATAGTTACATCTAAAAGGTTTTGGATGCAAAAAGGCTTGATCTAATTGAGTCTTTCTAACATGATTCTTGTGCTTCATCTCTCTACTCCTTCTAACCATTCTTTTTTGCTACTTTTTTTTTCATTTTTTTTAGGATTTGCATTGCATAACATTAATGCATTAGGTAGTTTTTGTTATTCTTTAAAAAAAATAAAAAATAAAAAAAATAATAAAAAAGGAAAAATGTGTTTTGCATTATTTTTCTTGAACTTATAATCAAGGCTGGCCATATTATCTTTAAATAACATGTTTATGTACCTTGTATAGCTTGGATGAGCTTATTTTACTTCACTTTGCTAGTTTTAGCTATGTAGTGCATGTTGTGTGGGAGTTGTTTATAGTTTTTATCACTTGATCTTGATCTTGAAGTCACATGCTTTTGATTGTTTGGACTTAAACTTAATGAGAAAGGCATAAATAATCATCTCACCATTGTTTACTAGTCAATCATAAACACCTTAGTGCATATTATAAGATTTTGTGCTCGAGAAAGTGTAGCACATGCACAAAAAGAACATAAGGTATAGCCTCGGATTAATGCTAAAATT
Organism: Quercus suber; assembly: GCF_002906115.3. NCBI lineage: Eukaryota > Viridiplantae > Streptophyta > Magnoliopsida > Fagales > Fagaceae > Quercus > Quercus suber. The sequence continues at coordinate 1,731,726 of NW_027069478.1, forward strand.
GGTGTGTACATTATTGGGCTATAATAAATTCACAATGAAATCAAATTGGTGTGTACATTATTTGGCTAATCAAATATTTTCACATTGAAATAAAATTGGTATGTACATTATGAGGCAAAACAAGAAACTTACATGATTGCAAGCTTGTTTTCTAGGAGACGTGAGAGTTATTGATGTAACTCTTTAGGTGATAGTCTCTTTCAAACTTATGTGATGAATTTTGTAGAAATTGTGATTGATTACTATCTACTTATCACCTCACATGTATCTCAAGCTATTGCTAGTTGCACACACAACACAAGTTATTCCTTGCTAAACTTAGTACATGATATTGTGTGTGATCTTGTTGTGGCCATTCAAGATTAAATGTTCCTTAATTCTAATGCAAAATATGTTTAATATTTGAGTTTTTGAGGACAAATTGATTCAAAAATGTGTTTTTGGAAGATCTAGGTTGAATTCATGTGTATTTGGAAAAGTTTTAAACTCATACTCATGCATTTCATTAATGAAATATGGTGTTTTGAGTCGTTTCTACATTAACTTGCTCTGTTTTTCAAAAAATTCATTTTTCCAGATTTTCGATCGATCGAAGCTGTTGCTCGACCAATCGAAAATGCAATAAATATTTTGGTTACAATCTGCCTAGCTCAATCGGTGCTCAATTGATGCTGGATCAATCAAATATGTTTTTCGACTGATTGAAGCTAATTTTCGATCAATCGAAAATCAGTCAGTGAGTGTTTTAAAAAATAGTTTTCTCACGTGTTCTTCACACTTTCTAAAATTTTTCAAACACTCTTTTGTCTATTCTTGCTCAACCGATCCAATCTAAGCCAAACTTGTCATTTTCTTCCTCAAATTTCTTAAGGTCTTTTGTCTTCTTGTGCTTGTAAGTCACTTTTACCCTTTCTTTTTCAATTTATTCACAGTTTTCATGCATTTTCATGCTTTTTTTTTTTTTTAATTTCGAACCTAGGGATTTTGGGATTTTTATTCAAATTAGCTGTTTTTAATTAATTTTGATTAATGGGTTTTTGTCCTTCGATGTTATTAACATGATTCCCATGCATTAATTTGATTAATTTCGTGATTTGGGAAAATTTTGAAATTCTAGGACTTGAAAGTTTAAGAAATTATGGATTTTGTTCAATTGGGCTAAAATTGGTAAAATTAACTTGTGTAATTGATTGATTATGTCATTATATGATGTTATCTAACTAGTGCAATGATTAATTGATCAATTTTATTTTATTTTTGAAATTGGGTTTTTCAAAATTTGGGGTTTTTCAACTAAAACTCTATGTTCAGGTCAATTGATGGCATATAATGTAAAATTGAATAGATTTCAATGCATTAGAGCATGCATCATATGTGCATTCATGTCATGCATCATATAGATTGTTATTTTCTATATTTTTTTTTTCTCTAACTCTTTCTAATGCAGTCTGCCTTTGGTTTTCTTTGTTTTCTTTCTTTGGTTTATGTTTCTATATTTCCTTTCCAACCCTTAGCATCATTGTTAGGAAGACTAGAGCCAACAAGAAAACCTCCACCCCCTCTACCCCGGCTTTTGAGAGTGATAGGTTTAGATTTGAGAAAAACCAAGAGACCTATGAGAAGCTTAACATATTTAGGTCTTTTTGGGCTGAGCATAAGGTGATTCTAGATGAGCTTGATCGGGAGATTAGGAGGAACTTTAAGCATACGGGTTGGTTACCTCTTTTGGACATTAAGCACCCTCCTTCGGCTGCCTTGATAAGAAAGTTCTATTCGAACCTCTCTGTCCACTCCGATGATTCCAACACTCAATATGTGATGAGTTGGATAAGGGTTAAGAGTATGTCATTACTTCTTTTGTAGTGGTCTTTGCTCTTGGTATACCTTTAGTACGATATCCTGTGTATCCTTACACTGAGACCCCTCCTCTTGATGTCATTATATCTTATATCACTAGTACTTCCATTAGTTGGGCTACTGATTCTCATATCACCTCCCATGAGCTTACTAAGCTCAATTACTTGTTTTTCCGAATTTCTTGTCATTCTATTTGGCCTATCTCTCACTTACACACCATTCCTATTCAGAGATGTGCATTTTTGTATGCTCTTGTGATCGATGCCTATGAGTTTTCCTACTCTTTTCATTCGATCTTTAGTTGAGATTCATAGGAGTAGTTCTATGAAAGTTCAATTAGTGTGTAAAACACCAATGAACGTTTAAACCCCCCAAATTTAAAATTACCAACACAAGCTTATACACAAACAATATATGTGCGAAATAATGAATATAAGGTAAAACCAAATTGATAAAACACTCTAAACCATAATTAATCACAAACACAACAGCAATTCAAAGGTAAAGAGAAAGAGAAGAGAGATGCAAACACAAAAATAATACGGGAATGTGTTATTGAAGAGGAAACCGAAGTACTCGGCGAAAAACCTCTCCACCGCCCTCCAAGTGGTCAATAATCCACTAGAGAATAATACATAAATAACAGAAGACCCTCTAAGCCTAATCTACCCAGTACACCTAAGCCCTCTAAGCTTCTTGCTCCAACAGGTTACGTCGAACCTTGTCTTCTCTAGCTTATCGAATCCCGCAATAGCCCATTGCATCAACCAAATGAATTGGTCCCTTCTGAACTTCTTCCCAAGCACCAAAATACCTCCTCACTGATATGGATAAGGTGAGATAAGGATTTGGTAAAATGTACCTCTTAAGAATATGTCAATGGAGAGGGTGAGAGTAGAAGAATTTGGAGAATCAAATGATAAAGATTGTGTATAAGTCAATCTTGGTTTTCTCTAGGGTTTCTTTCTCAAAATTCTCTCGAGCAGCTCTCTACATTTCGTAGGTATAAAGGTATTTATAGTAGGGTGAATGAGGAATGCGAAGAGTCAGTTACAACTAAACAGAGCATTCTAGCGACTCGAACTCGCGACTGAAATGAGTTGCGAGTTTGAGTCGCGAGCTAACTGCCTAGCCAGACTGGAAGTTTTGTCCTGTAGTGCTACAGCTGGCGTGACCCTTCAGCTCCCCTGCATGCTTCACACGTATGCCACCTTTGGTGACTCGCGAGTCGCAAGCCAATCGCGAGATCCAATCGCGAGGCTCTTCTTAAGTGCACACTTCTTGAGCTTTCTTCACACTCTCTCACACACTACCCTTACATAATTCCCACCTAAATACAGGGTATCTAATTACTAAATTACAAGAAAATTTGGCATGAAATAAAGCCAACACATGATTGAATAAATTCAACTTTACAATCTCCCCCTTTGGCTATTCCTTAACAAAACTCTAAAACAGACTCTAGACTTAACATGTGAGTTGGGAACAATTGCCAAAACTCACCCACATACTAATTCTAGAAACTGTGAGGCTCTTGAACCATACGAACAAGTATTTCCTAAAAACAAAAACACAAGACGATCATTATAAGCAGAAATCTTAAAATGCATATGGAACAAGCACATTGCGATCAAGTAGTAAAGATTAAAGCAATAAAGCATGACTTGACCAAACAAGAACAATCACTATAAATAGTGATCACAATGAACATTCACTCAAGGAATGAACATCCGGACATGCAAGCTAATAAGTTCAATGCAAAGTATCATTTGCATATCCAACACTCAACCGATACAAAAACCTAAAGTAATTGCATCAAGGATAAAAATCCAACAAAGGCATAAGAGTGATGTACTAAAGAAAATGCACAATATAAACTAAAAGTGCTTAAAGTTTCTCCCCCTCAAAATGATGAAAAGCTGTGATGCACTTGGAACATATACACCTGTAACCTAAAACACTTGCACAAAACATATTAGACCCTTAAGGTAAAGCAAGTAATAAAAGGACAAGTATAATGTAACAAGTAAAAAGCGATCAAGTAAACATGTTATGAAATCAAGAATTTTATTTTGTTTTACTTGTATTTTCCACACATGCGTTTATGTGTTTGTTAAGTGTTTCAGGAATATACAGGTTTATTTAGTTATGCTGCTGTCTACACTGGCAACTGACAGATAGTAGTTAGGTTGAATTGTTTTTGGGCATGTTAATTATTAAAGGGTTGTTTTTAACTTTGAGCATTTCAGTTTTGTTATGTGTTTTGTCACAGATTGCCAAAGGGGGAATTTGTTAGGTTCTAAGACTTTAGGAACTAAATGTATTAGAACTTTAATTTGTAATATGTTGGCAAACTATGATCAAAACTTAGAGTCTAGATTTAGGCTGCTCAAAGTGTGTTTATGTGTAAAGTTGGAATCGAGTGATTGCAGAATTTACTGGACTAAATTTGCAAAGTTCGATCGATCGAACCTCGTGCAGATTGTTTTTTCTGCAAAATTTCCAACTCAGCCCAAGCTGATATGACGTGTAGGGTTTTATATTTTATTCCAAGTATAAAAAGAAAAACCCTAGCTACGTTTTAGAGGTTGTTAATATGCTGTATGTATGAATCTTCTGTGAGATCTTGAGGTATTTACCTTCATACATACTTAGGGTTATCAAGATCAAGATTAATGTCAAGAACTTGGTGATCTCTTCAGTTGCTGTTTCAAGAACTTAAAGAAAAACATAAGTAGGAGAACTTGTGGTTGCTGTGGATCAAGGAAAGAAATAGTCTGTGGACTCGGAGCTATCACGTGGTCGTGGTAGTAAGTTTCTACTCGATGTAGCAATAGGATATTAATAATCTAAATCTTATTGTAAAAACTTAAATTCTTTTATAGTGGATCTATTTTACCTTGAGGATAGCTAGGTTAAATCATCTCTAAGTTTTTTACTAATTTGGTTTTCCTGGGTTATCATATCGTTGTGTTATTTATTTTTCCGCATTTTTTACATGATATGATTTGATTGTGTTAACCTAGAGCTGAATAATTTATCTAAATAATCACTTAGCTAAATAACTAGGTTAAACAACTTGTATTTTAAGGGGTCTAAAAACATACCAAAAATAAAAAAATAAAAAAAAATAAAGAGGAATTGTAAGAGTTCAAAATTCTATTTGATTTCAAAAGCAATTAAAATAAAAAGAAAAAGAAAAAAAGAGAAGTGTATCAACGGATAAGCACACTCACCTAGAGTGCATATTGTTTGCATGATGGTTGTCTAAAAAACAGTGACTTTCTATAGTATAAATAGTAGTGACGTTCTAGAGAGACATTATGTGAGTGTGTGCACTTTTATTAGAGACGATGCTTCCAGGTTACTCATCTCTATCTTTCTCTTGGATTTGTTTGGATGCTTAGAATATTTCATTGGGATTCCTTGGAAATGAACACGAATTATATATTTTATATATATGGGTTGTATCTCTCTGCATCTCCCTCTCTCTCTCTCTCTCTCTCTGAAATTGAAGTTGATAATATTTGTTTTCAGTATAAGGGTCGCAAATCGCAAGAGCAATATTTGCTCTCAATGAAACTTTATATGGACGGGTCTTTCTCTTGCAAGAGCAAATACCAGAACATAAGCTATTCTTGATTTGTTAGAACAGTAAGCTTTTTATCACTAACATACCTTTTTTTTTTTTTTCATCGATAGGTGCAGAACTCAAAACCCACTTCCAGAATCTTGAATCCATGGATCGGCTTCTTCGTTTTCTCATCTTTATCTCCCTCCTCTTTACCCTTATCATTTCCACTTCTGCACAAGCAATCAACGCCACAATCAATTGCACTACTATTGACTGTTGCAACAATTTCGAGTTGACAAGGACACCTGATGGTGTATGTGAATCATGTGAAAGCACCCATGGAACCTGTTACAATAGGTATGGTGGTTTCGTTTGCCTTTGTAATGGAGCGAAGCATCAGTATAACTGTAATGGTCCAACTTAGTATTATAGGTTCTTGCTAGTTGCTTCTGAACCCTGAATGTCACGTGCATGGATATATTTAGAAGGTCCTGTTGTGTTTTAATAGAGGTGTATTGGGTAATGGGTTCATGTGTCTATGCACTCTCCTTAATTAATCGATACTGGTAGGGCTTCTATTGCGCTAATTAAGCTGCTAGCTCTGTTTTTTTTTTTTTTTTTTTTTTACCCTTCTTCTTTTGTTTGTTTGAATTGAATTTTTTATTTATTTTTCAAATGCTAAAACACAAATTTCATTAAGGGGTGAAGTTTCATCAAATTGAGGCATGTAAATTATACGAATTAAAATAATTACTAACTTGTAATTCCATACATATGCATGGATACATTTAAAAATATACAATAAGATGTATAATATAATTCCTATATATATATATATATATAATTTAAATACTATTGATAGTCATTTTTATATTTTGTTAACTCTTTAAAAAAATTTGTAAGAATATTTTTAGATATAAAATGTAAATTGCCTATATTTCATTTATTTATTTATTATTGTGAAGCACTTTTTTTTTTAATGATTCATTTATTCTAGACTCTTTGGTTTTTGTAATTAATAACTCATTTGGATGGATATTTATGATATGGTCCCACATTTAATTCTAAAATTAAGAAATAAAACTCTTTAAGAATAGATATTTAGGATACATGGCACAAAATTGAAACTCTAATTTGAAATTCCAATTTGAGCTTTTCTCAGTTTTTTATTATATATATAAACTAGTATGTAACCCCGTGCTAACGCACGGAACTGGTTAATTGTAATGATGCTATTGACCAATTTTTTTGTTTTTGTTTTTGTCTTTTTTTGTTTATCACACGGATGATAGAATTAAATCAAACAATGAAAAATATATATTGCATTTTATTATTTAAGTAATGCTATTGGTCTTTTTTTTTTTCTTTTCTTTTTTTTTTTTTATCATACATAGGATAGCATTAGATAAAACAATAAAATAAAATAAAGAATATTGCATTTATTATTTAAGTGATGCTACAGTGAAGAAAAAAGAGAATTTTGCATTTTATTATTTAAAATATATAAAGGGACATTAAAAAATAAAAACTGATCATTGAGCTTGGAATCTTCTTGGAGGCGCCAATGAAGCACTAATGTATGAGAGTGTGAAGTAAGGAAGAGTGAGATTGAACATTGTGTTTGAACCCGGCCTTGCTCTGAGAAATCCGTAAGGAGGAGGAAAGGGTAGTGTGTGGATCTAGTTGGTAGAGGTTGAGAGAGGAGGAGACATGGCATGACGATATGGAATTAGGAGGAGATGATGTTTTACTTTTATAGTCTTTCTCGTTGGACTCCTTGGTTCTGGTTGTGGGATTAGAAGAGCTCCAACTCTATTGAAAGCACCCATAAAAGTATGCAGGTGAGATGTTCTTGCTTAGGCTAATGAGTATTATCATTGTGGTTTTCTTGACTTCCGTGTTAAATGTTAATGCATCATTTATTTGTGCACAAAAATTAGAAAATTTAAATAAGATACATGACATAAACTTAGAGTCTAATTTATAATCTCCATAAAAATATGCAGGTAAGATGTTCTTGCTTAGGCTAATGAGCATTATCATTGTGATTTTCTTGGCTTCCGTGTTAAATATTAATGCATCATTTATTTGGGCATAAAAATTAGAAAATTTAGATAAGATACATGGCACAAAATTGGAGTCAAATTTATAATCTAATTAATTTTTTTTTTTTTTTGAGTTTTGGTTAGGACAAGTGGCGCAAAATTGAGAATCTAATTAAAATCTAATTGAATTTTCTCTCTGCTTCACCTATTATTATATATATAGATTTCCCGTAACTTCGCACCCATTGGGTACAGACTGTACAGTTTAATATTTTATTTTTTAGTTTTCAAAAAATATAGCTGTTTGACTTTGACCTTGATCCAAAAATATTTAAAAAATTTACTGTAGGTGTAGCTGTAAGGGGTGAAGTTTAAAATTTTATATATAACTGTTTGAAACCTCTTTATCAATGAACCCATAAGGTTTTTAAAAATAAAAATTGGAAAACACAACATTTGTCTTTAGTTTACTTTACCCCATTCTTCAATTTGATCCCGATAGAACAAATTCTTGAAGTTTATAAAATGGTAATCTAATTGGCACACGTGAGAATGGATATGATGTAAAGGAGGTCTCCACTAAGCATCCATGGCTGAATGGTTAAAGCATTCAACTCATAATTGGCGAAGTCATAAGTTCAAGTCCTACTAAATGCACACCAATAGAAAAAATAACCATGCAGAATTACTGAGCTACGTGGAATTATAGTGGCAAGTGGGATGACAATGTGACGATTTTAGTCCAATGTGGAGTAAAGATCAAATTAGATCTTTGTAAATAAATAAAGGATTTAATCACTACTTTCAAAACTGAGACAAACTTTAAGGAATATGTTTTGTGTTTGCCCTAATAAAAAAAGGTTAATGTTGCATAAAAATTACATGCAAGCTATTACCACATGCAATTGTCATGAAAAAGAAAAAAAAAATCACATTCTAGACTTGAATTTGCTAAACAATTTTCTATTCTAGTTTTCCTGATTAGAAAATATTGGAAAAATACAGCGACATAAAAAAATAAAAATAAAGAAAAAGGACCAAACTCTAAATCATTTTACACTCTTTGAAGATTTGATTACTACTTTTGAATTTCTAGAAACCGAATTGAAAAATGGACCAAACTTTGAGGATAATACTTGTTTGCAAAATGTCTCAAGGCCCATTTCACACGAAGGGTTGGGTGGGCCTATGGCACTTTTTCTTTTTGGTTCTTTTTCCTTTTTTTTTTAATGTATCATAGTAAATCTCGATAGGGGTGGAATTAGCTCAGATTAAAACGCAATAATCCTGCTAAGCCCAAGAATAAAATAGTCAGTTAGCTAGGATAAAAACTCAATCATCCTGCTAAGCCCTAGAATGAAATGTCAAGCTTAAGGAAAATATGTTGGTCTGTAGTAGTTTTTACTTGGTATCCCTTAAAGGTTATCACATTTCATCTTAATTTCTATGTTAAGAAATATAATAAAGAAAGAATGTTGTCTAGCTTCCCTGGTCACTCCAGCACGAGTCAGTCCCACCCATCTCACAGTATGTGAAGCACACAACTGCATGAATGAACCACTCCATGGAGTTGATACATGCTAGGTGACTTAACCCATGTGTTTCCAGCCTTCTCTCATTTTGAATCCAGGGTTTGATAGCTAGGTTTACAATGTCAACTATAAACCGTGATTGCCAGTCCATTAGCTGGACTTATCATGTAGACTAAACCATGTTTGCCCGGTCCATAATATTGGATTAATCCGTGAAGCTAAAGACATTTCAAGTACCAAAGTCCATACTATGGGATAGAGGAAATATTTTATCCAAACAAAAGAAAATTCCAACCCTTGCGCTTAGTAGTGTGTGTATATATATATATATATGCATCTTATTTTACAGGAAAATGCATATGGCACATCAGCAGTCCCATTAACAACAAAAGTTGCAAATGAATTGTCCGTTAGGGTTTTTAGACCCCCTGGTTGATTTTAGATGGACTTAATCAATTTCAAATAATTAACCAGTTATGAATTCAGATTGATTTCAAGTTAATTGTCACAGATTAAATATATCACCAATAAAGCAATAAAAGGTTAGCAACCATGAACAAATTTAACCTTTTAAAACTTAGTTTGTCTAGTTGTTTAGTGTTGAAATATTTAGTTAAACAAGACAAATGAAGTTTAAAACAGATGAAGACTCAAGAAATCAGAAAAATTGAAGTGTAGATAAGATTCACTTATCTCGATTGATAGAGATGCACATCTCAACCGATCAAGTTTCGTGCATATTGCAGATCTGATTTTTCTTCTCAACCATTTGATCTATGGTTTTGATGGATCTTAAGTATATATAAATACAAACCCTAGAGCATGTTATTATTAATTCAAGAGGGCAATGTTCCATACACAGATCTAGAGATTTTCCATATCCTTTTAGAGCTATAGTTGGAAACCTTGTGCAAACAACAAATCCAATTATAAAGCAAAGTTGTTGCATTTAGTCAACCACAGTTTCAGATCTAAATCTTTGAGTGGAAATCTCAAAGTCACAAACTAGAGTGTTTTTGTGCAACAATTTCACAATAGAAAAGTCTGTGAATTCGAAGTTACGTGTGTTCATGACCAGTAAGTACTACTTGAGATAATAGTAGATTAAGGGTTAAGTTTATTGTATAAATTTCAATTCTATTAGTGAAACGTTTCCTTGAGAATTGTTTAGGTTAAATCTTTCCTACGTTTTTTACTTTGGAACCACAGTTTCAAAAGTTTTATTGGGTCATCATTCTTGGTGTTCATGTGATCTATGCTTGTTTGATATGTTAATCATTTTAATCGAGATCATAATTAATCTAATTAATTATTTGGTTAAAAGTTGAATAAATCTGAGACAATGGAGTCTAAAACCCTAACAACAATAATTCCAACAGAAGTTACAGAAGACAAAAATATGGTGGTGACCCAAGAAAACTTGTGAAACTATGGTTTCACATTGGAGAGGATTTAACCTAAGCAATCCTCAAGCTAACATACCATTAATAGAATCGAAGTTTGTACAATAAACTCAACCCTAAACCTACTATTACCTCATATAATATTTACTGGCGTGACCACATGTAGTTTTGAATCCACAAACTCTTCTATAATGCTCTATTTCACACAAACTCCCCTGCTTATGACTCTAAGATCCACTCTTAAAAGATTTAAATCAGCAACTATGGTTAACTGACTACACACAAACTTTCCTATTTGTGACTCCAAGAAATCGACTTAAAGGTTTAGACCACCAATTGTTGTAGATTGGATTGTTCTATGGCTTCATACAAGATCTGCACTGTAACAGCTGCAACACCATGTTGATTTTTCTATGTATGTTCTTGAACTCTCACAGGTTGAATAGGTGGAGACTCAAATTTATTCTCTAAAAAGCTTAGGATTTCTGTCTTTCTAACCTCTTAATAAGTCTTGCTTAATTGGCCTTTATATAGACTCCTCATTAGGGTTACAAAATCCCACGTGTATAGCAAACTTAATAAATCACGTCATATCTGAAAAAATTGAATTTGCGATTCTCAATTGGTCGAATTTGCAATCGAATTGGAGCCAAACTAATCTCAATCGGTTAAGAAAGGTGTCAAGCCAGCAGTCAAACCGACAGAAACTCAGTTTTTTTCAGCAAATCTTGGGCTTTTGTCTCGAAACTTATAAATTTACAATAAAATTTCAACAAAACTCAATCTTTGTTGTCATCGGTTGCCAACACCTACTCCGTTGGACCTACCATCGTTAGTGGAAAACAAGGTAGAATTGCCAGCTCATATCTTCCCATTCCTTTTTGGGGGGATTTTACCTTTTAGAGATAAACCAATACTGTCACAGAACATCGCAATTTGACCACACTAAAGAAAGGACCACGCACGTCGTCATCGTTTATGGCTCAAATCAATCAACTGGACATTTTGGATGATGCCATTCTCATTCAAGTATTCAACGAATATATCAATTAGATAGGACCATGCACCTTCAGCATCATAGTTCAATAATGCTAGGGTCCTCCGTCTGGATATACAAAGCATGACAAGTTAGTAGTGCTTGCTAGCATCTTGGGACTACTCCCATGGGAAGGAGGGAATGGACAAACTTGAGGGAATAGTCAAATATTTGAAGAAGTCTAGACACCCTTACTTATAAATAAAAAAATAAAAATAAAAAATGTAGTGCCATGACGAGCATCAAAACCAACAAGATGTCTCAATAAGTAACCAAAATCCTAATTAGTCGAATCAAGCATATAGATCAGCAAAATAGTACATTGCACATAAGATCAATTTTTTACATATATCAAAGTTATAATATACAAAAGGCTCAAATAAAAACATAAGAAATTCTTAGGGATGTAAAGCAATTCAAATATTCAAACAAAATCATATTTTTAACAATTTTATATGATTATGGTCACATTATATCTCAATGACTAGGCATCAGATTCAGATGAAACTAGTTTCATGCCAATGTATATCTCCCGTTAATTGGGTCTAGAAACATGATAATCTTGTGATGCTCCAGATGAGACTAGTTTTGAAGCCAATGAATGTTGGTGAGGTATTAGAGATTCAAAGCATAATCAAATTGTCCAAAAAAAAAAATATATATATATATATAAATCATAGTTTAAACTAATAAATATCATTCAAAATGTGCTTTCTTTCACAAAATTATATATGATTGATCTAAGTTTGTAAAATATAAAGTTTACTAATAACCAAGTAAATCAAATTGTAGAGAAGGAAAATTCCCGACTTATCAAAAGCTAACACATCATACTACTAAGTCCACAACATATAACCAATTACAAAACGCTACGTACTGCTACTAGTTTCTACTATTACCATTCAGAAACCAACAAAGATTTGCCAAGTGTCATTGAAATAAAAACATAAAAAGCATGCAAAATGTCAATCACACATCAGCGCATGTAAGCAATGATATAAGCATTCCAATCGAATGCTAACATATGTCACCTTGAAAATCAAAACAGTTTAGTCAATCAAATGATGCCATGTGTCTTGAAGAAAAAGTCTTAAAGCTCCTCCAACCGGGCTGTGACATGTGTCACCAATTAAACTCTACCATGTGTCGCTCATCCACCCCCAAACTCCTATAAATAGAAGTCTTCCTAAGGCATTTCATGCAAGGATAGTGAACTAATTGCAAAGAAAATTAAGGGTGATTGTATTTGATTGTAGCTGAGTTCAAAGACAGCTCTGCCTCCAGAATAGAGAAAGAATGGAGAATTAGAGAATTGAGATAGGAAATAGATTGAATTAGTGACAATTTGCTTGAAATGTTATTAATGACCATCGTAGCCTTTTATACAAGAGTATTGTCCTATTTGACTACATAATTGCCTCTTTTCTATATCCTAACCAACTAACCCTCTCATCCTAACTAACAACAGTTACAAGTACTAACCCTGACTCACTATTAACCACAGTTAAGCCCTAGTTAACAAGTATAACCAACTAATACAACCAATAGCATCAGTTTGTACAACAACCAATACAACGATGGTTACAGTGTCATTATAAAAGTGATCCTAACAAGACCCCCTCCCTTAGAGCACCTTGCCCACAAGGTGAGGAAATTTGGCTTGCAAATCATATAGGATTTCCCAAGTAGCATCTTCCTTGCACTCACCTTGCCACAGTACTAGAACTTGGGTCACAGTTCTGCTTCTTAATTGAATAGATTTTCCGTCCAAGATCAGTACAGGTTCTAGGGTAAGCACCAAATCTGCATTTATAGCAGGCAATGTAGGCCTAGGCACCACCTTGTCTCCCAACTTAGCTTTGAGGTAGGAAACATGGAATACAAGATGAATGAGGGAACCAGAAGGCAAGTCCAATTTATAAGACACTTCCCCAATCTTTTGGATGACTTGAAATGGCCTAAAGTACCTTGGAGCCAACTTCCCAAGTTTCTTATGATGCACTGAGGACTGTTTATATGGCTGCAACCTTAGATACACCCAATCCCCTATTGCAAAGGACCTTTCTACCCTCTTTTTGTCTGCAAACCACCTCATCCTCTCTTGAGCAGCATACAAATTCTGCTTAAGCAAGGACAAAAGTTGTTTTTCCTTAAGCAACAAGTCCAATGCCCCAACCCTTGTAGTCCCAGCTACATAATCTAGAACCCGAGGAGGAGGGTAACCATATAAAGCCTCAAAAGGTGTCATCTTAGCAGCAACATGGAAATTGGTGTTAAATCAAAACTCTGCCAAGGGTCTACATATAGCAGCTCACTGTAGTTTTTTTTAATCCAATTAGGGTCTACATATAGCACCTCACTGTAGCTCATACTTATATATTTTTCCATTTCCCTTCTTCTCTGTAGGACTACTTTTAAGGTTATTGGTTGCTAAATTAACTTTTTAGTCGATTTAGCAAAATTATTGCAAGTGCACCACACGATATGCTGATTGAAAACAACAATATTTTTTTAACTCTGTTTGAAAATGATTGAAAATAACAAGGGATGTGGTACATGTGGGTTTTTTCTTTTTTTTTTTTCTTTTTTTTTTTTTTGAGGCAGCAGTCCATGTGGGGTTAAGGTCGAAGGGTGACTCCAATTTGATGTGCATGAAATATATACAATAAATTATTCTTATATTTGCATATTTAGCATTACTTTCCTATTATTTTGTAACTGATTATCTATTATTTTTGTCTTAGACGTAATAAAGGGTTTACATGCTAATAGGCTTTATTTGAGGCAGAATAATGGTCAATTAAGTCAAGCCAATTTGAGAGATCCAACCCAGGCGTGAAGTGAAGCAAGCAAAAATAAAAGAAAAGAATAAAAGTAGTCCAAGAGAATGACTTACACAAGCACAGGCTGGCAAGTCCAACAAGGTGTGAAGAAAAGAAAAAGGAAAAATAAAGAGTGAGGCCAATGTTAATCCAACGTGGTGAATAAAAGTAGACAGAAGAAAATAAAATCTTGTCTGCGTGGGAGATGTAAAGATGGGCTTTGAAAGTTTGATGTGGGCCTCTTGACTTCTTCACCAAAACATCTACCTAGGAGTACTTACTTTTGGACCACGTTGGTTTTAATAATAAGCCTTTAGGTCTCAGCGGCATATGTGCATGTAAAGTATAAATAGAGGGAAACAGAAAATAATGGGGGCGGCTAGAAGAGAGCTGAAACGCAATACAGAAAACAGGAGAAATAGGTAGTGCTACATGCCTGCATGTGCCTTTTTCTTCACCTTTTCTCTATGCTAGCACTGTAAATTTTCTCTTTCATTCTAGTTAGCAGTTTAATTGTCTAGTTTAATGTTCAATATTTATTTTGTGTATTTTATTTCTGTTGGAACATTTTAATATTAAATAATTAAAATGAATAAATGTTACAACATAAATGTAAAGATATGGGAGTGAAATGGAAGATGAGGAGTTAGTAAAAATATTTAATTCCACATTGAAAATGAGATGGACTATTTTATTCTTTTTAATTGTGGTGATTAATGGGCTAACATGAATTGTCTCAGATATTGGGCTAGATACGTGCACAAGAGGGAGGTGAAAGGTGGAGGTATCAAAAATGGTCATTAACCCACTTAATAGACTATCCGTTTGGGTCTTTTCATTCTTTAGAAACTCCTTATCACCATTAATTGTGTAACTCTAGCCCATCAGATTAATATCCAACAATTAATCTCATAACACCCACTACATTAGAATAATGGACCTAATTAATCAAATTAATTTTGTAGTAATTTCGTGAGGCCCATTGAGCCTATAAATAGACTCATTTAGACCCAATCCAAGTATTATTCAGTTTCGCATTGTATTATTTTCATTATTATTGTGTTTGCACCAACAATTTTAAGAAGATTCAATACATGGAGCCTACACAAGAGAAACCAAATGAGCCTGTTGGAGATCTCAACAGGCCCTTTCGCTTTAAGGGAGCCCACTTCAAGAGGTGGAAAGGAAAAGTCCTCTTCTACTTGAGCCTTCTCAAAGTCGCCTACATCCTCACTAACAAGAATCCATCAAAGGTTTCTACTAATAAGATGAGTGAGGAAGAATATAGTCTCCATCAAGAAAAAATAGATAAGTACACAAAAGATGAATATAATTGTCGCTCTTATCTTTTGAATTGTCTTGCCGATCATTTCTATGATTATTATGATACAACTTATAATTCTGCTAAGAAAATTTGAAAAGCTTTACAAAGCAAGTATGATACCGAAAAGACTGGTGCAAAGAAATATGTTACTAGTAGATTTTTCAATTACCAAATGGTGGATGGAAAATTGGTGGTTGATCAAGCACAAGACTTCCAAATGATTGTAGCAGAATTGAGATCCGAAGGCATAAAGATTGGAGACAATTTAGTGGTAGCTAGCATAATTGACAAACTACCACAATCTTGGAAGGAGTTCCAAAAGACTTTGCGGCACAAATAAAAGGAGACATCCTTAGAGACTTTGATCACACGCATCTGTGTGGAGAAGGAGGCTAGAGGACAAGATACACTTATGATACAAGAGAGCAATGGTAATTCCACCACAAAGGTAAACCTTATTTCAGCCAATAATAATATGCCCAAAAATCATTTTCTTAGAAATGGTCAATTGAAGCCTAAAAAGATAGCATTTAAAAATAATAATAGACCTCAAGGAAGGGGAAACCCGAATAAAAATTAGACGTAAATGCACTTTTAGTCCCTATATTTTGATTTTTTTTTTTTTCATTTTAGTCCCTACATTTTATTTTTACCACTTTTAGTTCCTAAACCAATTAACGCCATTCATTTAAGTCCTTGAAACACCATTCTGTCACCCAACTAACGAAAAAGCTAATGGATCAATAAAATAATATTTTTTTTACATGTTGGTCAATAAAATAGTCAGACTCACCAAGCAAAATAATAAACTCCCGTGAAGCACTTAAAGGAATCAAGCACACCCATGTGACTACCTCTCTGGCGCGCACGTAAAGAAATGAAGCACACTGCAGTTGACACGTGACTTTCCTGCCCCACACGTGTATAAAATTGCATGTACTATGCTCCCTCCTTATCAGTAAGTCCAAGCCTAGAGCGTGCGTATCTTAACCTTTAAGATAAATGAAAATGGTGGGGGCTGAGTTCAGAGGTGGCGGTGGAGGTTGGAGAGCCATGAAGAGCTTCGACTTGCATGTACTCCTTGGTAGATGGCCAACACAGGAGAAAAGAAGGACAAATGAAAGCACTAGGGTACGAGGGAATTTGTATTTGACAAAGAAGATTTCAGAAGCAAAGCTAGACATAGCTTATCCTAGATAATTCCAAATGCTAACAAGTGATACAAAGGTTTCGATGCTGTGATCTGGATAGCCTAGTGACTTACCAATCTGACCCAAGTTGTCAATGGCTGTTAAAGTCCCACCAACACCACAAGTTGAGGCTACAAACAAAATTAACATGTCGATGCTGAATAATGCTTGTAATATTGTGTAGTCTTCACCTCTATCTGGGGGCTTGAATATGTTGCTGAAGCAAGAATCTGGCTTTCTTTCACTTGCTTGTGCTTCAATTAGGGGCAGTAAAGGTTCCTCCAATATTTGTGGATTTTCAGCTACTAGTTTCACTTGTACAGGATCATTTTTGGGGTGCTCCTTTCTCCTCCAAAGTTTGGATTCTTCTTTCAAAACTGTTACAAGTGGGAGAAATAGTAAAATAACAACAACACAAGCACTTCCAACATATTCAATTCTATTAAACCTGAGACTGTTTTGTATGATAATCAAAATCATGAGAAACCAGGCAAGGCCAAGTGAAATATAGAGGAAGTTGTTGAAAACTTTGAGTTCGTTGGATTGTCAAGTTGTCTTGATAATCCGAACCGACTGCCACCGTTTTCGGGGAAGTTCATAACGGAAGTGCCTAAAGCTCCAGTATTTGAAAATGCTTGTGAGTTTGCACCGATGCATATATATATAAACACATTTGCCATAGCTTGGGTTTGGCAACACGGCCAGTGACACTAAGCCATATCATGAGTTAGCCAAACAAGTTCATGATTGCCCCAATTAAGAGGACCACCCATGGGGGTGTGATCTCGTTGATAAGCCCAGATAGGACTCCAACGTTGCTACCCAAGTCTTTGAAGAAGCTGACCAAGTTGAGCGATGTCTGGTCATAGCCTAGGGTTGATTTTATGTTGTTGGAATATACGCTAAATATGTACGTTGAACCTGAGATAGACATGATTAACAATGATGCGAAGGCCATGAACCATCTACCAAGGAGCACATGCAAGCCGAAGCTCTTCATGGCTCTCCAACCTCCACCGCCACCTCTGAACTCAGCCCCCGCCATTTTCATTTATCTTAAAGGTTAAGATATGCACGCTCTAGGCTTGGACTTACTTATGAGGAGGGAGCATAGTACACGCAATTTTATACACGTGTAGGGCGGGAAAGCCACGTGTCAACTGCAGTGTGCTTCATTTCTTTACTTGCGCACCAGAGAGGTAATCACATGGGTGTGCTTGATTCCTTTAAGTGCTTCACGTGAGTTTATTATTTTGCTTGGTGAGTCTGATTATTTTATTGACCAGGTTGTAAAAAAATTATTATTTTATTAATTCGTCAATTTTTCCGTTAATTTGGTGACAGAATGGTACTTTAAGGACTTAAATGAAGGGCATTAATTGGTTTAGGGACTAAAAGTGGTAAAAATAAAATGTATGGACTAGAATGAAAAAAAAAAACCAAAATATAGGGACTAAAAGTGCATTTACGTCTAAAAATTACAATAAGAACCAAGGACCCCCTTTACAAGATTAATTTAATATATCCTATTTTGTCTATGGCAAGAGTGGGCATATTACTCGATTTTGCAAATTTTGGAAATGTGAATCTGTCTCATAGGCTAACGTAACCAAAGAGCCTTTAGTGGCTATGATTACAGACATCAATATAGTGCAATATGTTGAAAGGTGAGGGGCAGATTCTGGTGGGCAGATTTTGGTGCTAATAGGCACGTCTGCTATGATAAAAATTGTTCAAGTTGTACACTCATTTTGAAGAAGAAAAAACGATTATGCTTTGTGACTCTAGCAAAACCAAGGTTCTTAAAAGTGGTGAGGTTGAATTGAAATTCACTTCTGGACATGTGCTAACATTGAAAGATGTACTTTACACTCCGTTCATGAGGAAGAATTTGATGTCAAGTTTTTTGCTTAACAAGGCTGGTTTCAAGCAAACTATGGAATCTGATAATTATGTAATCACTAAAAATGGATTATTTGTGGGCAAGGGTTATACTTATGATGGAATGTTTAAATTGAATATTGAGAATAATAAAGCATCTACCAGTTCAGTTTATCTGCTTTCTTCTATTAATTTTTGGCATGCTCATTTGTATCATATAAATAGTAGATATGTGGGAATCATGAGTAGTTTAGGATTAATTCCAAGACTGTCAAAAGATTTTGAAAAATGTGAAACTTGTAGTCAAGCTAAGATTACAAAAAGGCCTCATAAAAGTGTTGTAAAGAATACCGAATTGCTTGAGTTAATTCACTTTTATTTATGTGAATTTGAGGGAATTTTAACTCGTGGAGAATATAGATATATTATCACTTTTATTGATGATTTCTCAAAATATACAACTATTTATTTGTTGAAAAATAAAAGTGATGCTTTTGAAAAATTTCAAGATTTTTTAAAAGAAGTTGAAAATCTATTCGGTAGAAAAATAAAAAGAATAAAAAGTGATAGAGGTCGTGAGTACGAATCAAGTGCATTCAACTCATTTGTTCAATCTTTGGAAATTATCCATGAAACTACTGCACCATATTCACCTGCTTCTAATAGTGTGGCTAAAAGAAAAAAATAGAACTTTAGTTGAGTTAAGAAATGCTATGTTAATTGAATCTAGTACACTTTTACATTTTTGGGGTGAAGCTATTTTAACTACATGTCATGTTTTGAATAGGGTGCCACATAAAAAGTCATACACCACACCTTTTAAGATGTGGAAAGAACATAAGCCAAATTTGGGATATTTGAAAGTATGGGGTTGTCTTGCTTATGTAAGGCTTACTGACCGTAAATACCAAAATTAGGTGTAAGAGCTACTACCTGTGCTTTTCTTGGTTATGCGATTAATAGTGCAGCTTATAGATTTTTTGATCTTGAAAACAAAATCATTTTTGAATCTGGTGATGCAATTTTTCATGAAGAAAATTTTCCTTTTAAATTGAAAAATAGCAGGGGTAAAGAAAATATTTTGTCACGACTTAATTCTTCTACTTCACATTTCCAAAATCAAGAAAATTTTGAAATGGAACCTAGAAGGAGTAAAAGAGCTAGAGTTGAAAAGGATTTTGGTCCTGATTATTATGTTTTTAATATTGAGGAAAATTCCCAAAATTTAAAAAAGGCTTTAACATCACTTAATGCTATATTCTGGAAAAAGGTTGTAAATGATGAGATGGAATCTCTAATTTCTAATAAAACTTGGAAATTAGTAGATCTTCTACCGGGTTGTAAGACCATAGGTTGTAAGACCATAAGTTGTAAATGGGTCCTTAGAAAAAAGTTGAAACTAGATGGATCAATAGATAAGTTTAAAGCTAGACTTGTTGCAAAAGGTTTTAAACAAAAAGCTGATCTTGATTTCTTTGATACATTTTCTCTAATAATAAAAATTACATCTATTAGATTGTTAATTGCTATTGCTGCAATCTTTTATTTGAAAATGCATCAAATGGATGTAAAAAATGTTTTTCTAAATGGAGACCTAGAGGAAGAGATTTATATGGATCAACCCGAGAGCTTTGTAGAGCTTGGACAAGAAAGTAAGGTATGTAAGCTAACTAAATCCCTATATGGCTTAAAACAAGCACCTAAGCAGTGGCATGAAAAGTTTGATTCCTACATGATTGAGAATGGTTATAAATTAAATGAATGTGATAAATGTATTTATTCTAAATTATAAAATTATTTATATGTTATTATTAGCCTCTATGTGGATGATATGTTGATTTTTGGCTCAAATATGCATGTTATAAATGAGACAAAAAATATGCTTAAAAACCATTTTGATATGAAAGATCTTGGTGAGGCTAATTTTATTTTGGGCATGAAAATTACAAAAGCATGTGATGGAATATATCTTGGTCAATCACATTATGTTGAGAAAATATTGAGAAAATATAATTTTCATGATCACAAAAGTGTAGCTACTCCTTTTGATTCTAGTGTTCATTTATTTCCTGTGAATAATGATGATGAGATTTTTAATCAAAAGGATTATGATAGTATCATTGGTAGTTTGCGTTATATTACTAATTGTACTAGACTTGACATTGCATATGCAGTAGGAGTGCTTAGCAGATTTACTAGTAAGCCTAGTAAAGATCATTGGCTAGCTATTGAGCGAGTCATGAGATATTTAATTGGTACCAAAAGCTATGTCTTATTTTATAAAAAGTACCCTAATGTGATTGAAGTTTTTAGTGATGCCGATTAGAATACTTTGTTAGGTGATTCTCTCTCTACCACTAGTTATATTTTTACCTTAGGTAGTGGTGCTATTTGTTGGAAATCTAAAAATTGCTAATTCAACAATAGAAGCTGAATTAATAGCATTAGCTTCAGTTAGTGAAGAGGCAAATTAGCTTAGATGTTTGTTATATGAAATTTCACTTTGGGAAAAGTCAATTCCACCTATATTAATTCATTGTGATAGCACTGCTGCAATTGGTAGAGTTAAAAACCATTATTACAATGATAAATCCAGACCTATAAGAAGAAAGCACAGTACCGTGCGATCTTATTTAAGTAGTGGCATCATAACTGTGGATTATATTAAATCTAATGATAATCTTATAGATCCATTTACCAAGGCCTTGGTAAAAGATAGAGTCTGGAATACATCGAGGGGGATGGGACTAAAGTCCATAGAATCATAAGCCATGTATAAGGATACCCAACCCAAAGACCAGAGATCCTGAAAATTGGGTTCAATGAAAAAACAAATCATATAATGGTCGTAAGAAATGCACAATTTATTTATTTTTAATTATTTATTTTGTAAATAATTTTTTAATTGTTCATCCCTATGATGTAAGTACATTTATCCTGTAATGTGGAAAGGTTGAGTAAAAAACTCTTGATGAAATCTGTAGCTCATACGAGTAGCGTGTCAGAATTACAGGAGTACCATTGACAAAATTTCACCTATGTGAGTGTGGGGGTGGGGCCGCTCCCTATGAGATTTGGACTTAATCTCAAATACACTCATGAAACCGAGATCAGCATACAACCGTAAAGTGCTAGCTATAAAAGCTCATGTCAACATCTAGGTTGTTATGTGTAAGCAGTGATGCTTAATTTCCCTAAAGCAGTCCTAATTCAAGTCGGAGACCACTAAAACTCTCAAGTTAAGATCTCTGTTTTACTAAGTGAAGGTTCAATGCAGAGCACACTTTCATGATGCATAGTGACCCGTCTTTGTTTGGTAATCTCTCTTTAACTAAAAAATTTGATATTAAAATGAGTGAGGGATTGTTGGAGCATTTTAATATTAAATAATTAAAATGAATAAATGTTACAACATAAATGTAAA
Source organism: Quercus suber (assembly GCF_002906115.3). NCBI lineage: Eukaryota > Viridiplantae > Streptophyta > Magnoliopsida > Fagales > Fagaceae > Quercus > Quercus suber. Next base: position 1,753,814 of record NW_027069478.1, read on the forward strand.
GATATGGGAGTGAAATGGAAGATAAGAAGTTAGTGAAAATGTTTAATCCCACATTGAAAATGAGAGAAACTATTTTATTCTTTTTAATTATGGTAATTAATGGGTTAACATGAATTATCTCAGATATTGGGCTAGACACGTGCGTAAGGGGGAGGTGAAGGGTGGAGGTATAAAAAATGAGAATGAATTAGCCTCTTGGATCCTCCTACTTGACAGCTCATTCAGAATAATTACCATATCTGTTGGTGAGTAAATGGCCCGAATTAATACTCCATTTTTATGAAAAATGAAGAGCCATTAACCCACTTAATGGACTATCCGTTTGGGCCTTTTCATTCTTCAGAAACTCCTTATCACCATTAATTGTGTAACTCCAGCCCATCAAATTAATATCCAACAATTAATCTTGTAACACCCACTACATCAGAATAATGGACCTAATTAATCAGATTAATTTGGGTAGTAATTTCGTGAGGCCCATTGAGCCTATAAATAAACTCATTCAAACCCAATCCAAGTTACTGCAATATACACTAAAAAAAAAATAGAGAGGTTCTTGGCAAAGAACTTTCTAATGGAGCTTTGGCCTTGAACACTTTGTATAGAGGTTGTTCTAACCATACAACACTTGTTAGGCTGTTGTATCCTATGGGAGACAAGTCAGAGACGGTCTTGAATCTCCTTAAAGAAAGCGAGTACCGCGCCTCAGTCCAAATAGTGTTGTGTAATTTTCTTTCTTTACATTAATAATATTCAGAAGCATTATTCAGTTTCTCATTGTGTTGTTTCCATTATTATTGTGTTTGCACCAACAATTTCAATTAGTATGAGTAACTAAATTTTCAATTAAGTTTGAGGATGAAACCTTGTTAAAGATTATTAGTATTATTTATGTGATTTGATTTTTTCCACAATAATTGTTCATTAATGATTTAAATTGTTATTGCTTCCTTAAAATTAACTAAGATAGGCGTAATATCAGTTCAATCATGTTTTTCTCATAATTTTGGATTTATCTTAATTAATTGAATGCTTGGTCTATTATTGCTTGATTTTAAAATTGGATATCTCTTGTGATTTATTTGTCAACGGATAATTATTTGATTTTATACCTAGGAAGCAAAGAAGTTCATGCTTTAGATTTTTAAGATAGGAATTTTAATAAGAATATTTTCCATGATAGCAAGATATTTTTAGATTATCATGTAGTAGTTGGGAAAAATTAATGATCATAAATATATGCTAATATGACTTACATGGTGGATTCTAAATCCTTAATTCCTTTCTCTCGATTGTTTACATCTTTTTACTGCTTTATATTATATCTTTGCTTAGTTTAATTATTTGCTTAGTTTATTTAATTTCAAAACAACCAATTTTTATTAAACTAAATTAGGATTAATTTGGTTAAGGTTTAATTAATTTTCCTACATTCATACAAGTCCCTATGGGTTCGACCTCATTCTTGTCAAATTATACTTTAGTACGGTTTTTGCACTTGCAAATACTTTAAAATTTCACAACACAATTCTAACCCCCAATTATAAAAACTTATTATTAGAAGTGATATTAAGAAAAAAGGAAAGATTTTTTTTTTTTTGAATAGGTTTGGATATTAAAAAACAAAAAATTAGAACCATAAAAATTATAGAAAATATTTCACAATTGCTTGTGTGATAGGTTATTAATGGAATAGGAATCTCAAAAGTGAAAAAAATAAGAAGTTATTAATGAAAAATGATCGCAGTTGACTAAAATAAAACCTAATAAAAACTTGTCAACTCAACTATTATGAAAATTATTATTAGTCATACACCCCCTGAACTTCCAATCACTGGCCAAAACACCCTCTGGACTTTTGTTTTGGCCAATTTATTCCATAAATTATACACATCTACCAAATCAATACATCTATTAGTTTGGTGTCAAAAAACTAACAGAATATGTGAGATGCATGTGTTCCTTAAAAACTAACTAAACCACATCGGCCTAACCCAAAAATTAAACCAAACCAAGTATTTCTACTGGAGAAATTCGCACATGGAAATTAAAAAAAAAAAAAAAAAAAAAAAAAAAGGGTTCTTTGTGGATCTAAATCGTAATTTGCTTTCAAGTGGACCCTATAATCCCTTAACCCAAATCCGCCCATATATCGATCCTAGCGATATCATCAATGGCACTAAAATTACTCCAAGTCCAGGAGAATAAGTTAAGCTTTTTGCAACCATTAGTATTTGTTTATTTCAATCGTCCTTGTACTACTGCGTCACTGGCAAGTGTTGCTTCCAAAACATAGCTTAATAATTAAAGCCTCGAACACAGTTTCTTGACGTTATTATAGTAGTAAAATGATAGCTTTAACAACTGTTCTTAAAAGCGGCTAGGATATGAGGATCAGTACGTACCACACAGTCTGAGCAGAGAGAAACGATAACTACGTAAGAAGGGGAAAAAAATACTACATGGTGGCTGGTGAACGGCACGGTGGAACTCCCAAGGCACCGCCGATACTAGGCTGGCGAGAGATGCTCTGCGGTGGCTCTCTCTCTCTCTCTCTCTCAGACCTCTAGTCTCCCCTCTCTCTTCTTTCTATCATATGTGGTTTTCTTTCTATCTTTGTGTTTTAGTTAGTCTTTAAGGAACACAGTCATCTCATATATTCTCTTAGTTTTTTATTTTAACACCAAACTAACGGATTTTTTTTTCTTTTTTTTGAGGAAAACTAATAGATGTATTGATTTAGCAAATGTGTATAGTTTATAGAGTAAATTGGCCAAAATAAAAGTTCATGGGTGTTTTGGCCAGTGGTTAAAAGTTCAATGGGTGTATGAGCATTTTTCCTACGTTTTCTTTTAAACCCATTAAGTGGCAACTCAAATGAATTTCTAATCAGATTACGAGTTAGTTTGGATACAACTTATTATTGCTAAAAACTGATTGTTGTTGAAAACACAGTAACAAAATAATTTTTAAATATATGAATAGTGTCACGAGACCCATTTTTAATTTTTTTTCTTAATAAAGTGTTTGTCCCATGAACAATGCGTGAACAGTACCAGAACAATACATGAATAGTATTTTTTGTCTCCTGCATAGTAAATTCATGTGATTTACTATTCACGCACTTGGGAAAAAAAAATGGTCTGAAAACGTAGACATGGGTTTGGAAACGCCCATCCAAACCCACACTACATATTTAATAATCTTGTGATTTGTTTAAATGATTTAATGAGTATATGATTTAATACGCGTAGATGATTTTAAGAACTCTCATGTAATGAGATAAAGGAAATTCCAACAACCAAAGAAGCTTTATCTTACTCCTCCTCCCAAAAAAAAAAAAGGGAAATATTGAATCTTATCATTTTCTTCCATTTGTTTCCTAAAATTTTTTTAGTTATAACTAGTTAAAGTCTCATATATATGTTGTACGGTTTTGTTCATGAAGTTATAAAATATATAATTTATTTGAGAAACAAAACACAAAGCTCTACACGTAGCATGTGCAGCTACTATTTGTTATTTTTCTTACTATTATTATTATTATTAATTTTGAGAAGAATCTTACGTACTATTATTTTGAATATATATAACCGTTTTTTAATCTAGAATTAGGCTAGGGGTAATTATTTCTTACTATTATTTTGAATTAGGATGTTTTCCCTCACTATTATTATAGTAAAGCATAACAATATGATTAAATATAAAATTAGTCTACATAGTAAAAAAGTATACCATTTTATCGTAATACAGGTAAAGAAATTTAAATATTGCCTCCACAATGTTAGATGACATAATTAACGTACTCTTTGTAAATAATCCATCATGATTAGCGTTAGAAGGCCTAAAAATTAATTCAAAAGGCACAACCCATGAATTCTTGAAACATATATTATACATAAAGTACAAATAGATAATACAAATAATAGGGTATAATCGTGATGAAGCTCCTACTTTAAAGCAATATAAAGTATAAACTCCTATAACCTTATGGTGTGCAGGGAATACTTTCTTAGGTGATTCCAATACACAGATAATACTTCCTCCAATTCTATTGAAAAACCATGTAAAACTTCTTCCTCAGCACTTTCATAAAAACAGATGATGAGTGTCTTTAATCTCATTCAAGGATTTTTTTTGTGCTCTCCAAATTACACTATGTAGCCTAAAAAAAGTGTATTGGAAATACAAAAACAGAAAGGCATTTTAAGGAAGAATAGTTTTTTTTTTTTTTTTATTCTTCGTTTTTTGCATAATCCCTACTATGTGTAATGGGTTTTACATGTTATGATTAGGGTTTTTTTTTTGGCTAAATGTGAGTAGTTTTATGTTTCTCCTTTGTAGTTAAGTTTTTTTTTTTTTTTTTTTTTAGAAAATCAATAAATTTTTATTCAGTGTGTATTTTTGAAAATTTCAAGATTGAATTATATTTTATTCTTCTACCCTTCGTGTCTGTAAAATTTTACAATGATCATATAAATATGTCTCATCTATAACATGTTCAAATTTTTAAAATTATGCATAAATGATGAGTTTGTAAAAAAAAATAAATAAATAACGTATGATTAACACAAAATTTGATGCATATGTTAACGAGAATGAAAACATATAATTAATCTAAAGGTTGAGTTTTTAAAATATTAATTAAATGAAAAAATTTTGAGTTGTGGAACTTGATCCTTGTATATACACAACAGATTGAGTTGACAAACAAATGATTGATCCAAAACATCACTTTTTTCACATTCAAATAGGCATTCCCATTGACACCAATCACAGCATTCATGCACCTCAGCAAGTCGAGAAAAGAAAATGTAAAATGTTATGTAAAAGTGTAAAAGACAAACAAAACTAAACAAAACAAATTCTCACGTTTTCCTAAATAGCAATGAGTGAAGTTTCTTCTATCGTATGTACGTTTCTGTGCAATGTACAAATCATATACATACATGCATACACCATTTTCTTTTTGTTCTTTTCCTGCATTTTGTTGATAAACCAAACACAGAGAGAGAGAGAGAGAGAGAGAGAGAGAGAGACCTTTGGTTAAGCCGGAGATTGTGGAATGATCAAGGCCGAAGGTTTCAGACTCAGGGTCGAGATCACCAGAGCGAAGCTTATCAGGCAACCTTAACACGAACTCTTTCTTCAATGACTTCACTGAGTACGACCTCCGACTCAGCCTCCCACCTCCTCTACCGTTTTGACTCGCCCCCAGAATCGGCGTTTTCAGATCCGTATCCTCCATCTTTCTCTCTCCGTCTCTGTCTCCGTGTCTCTCTCTATCTCTCTATCTTTGTCTGTGTCTCTGTGTCCCTCTGTTCTTATTTTTGCTGTTTCTGTGTCTCTTTGTTCACGTGTCTTCTAAGTTCTATCTCTCACTCGCGTCTTACCATATATACACAAAACAAATATAATAAGTATCTAAGTTGGACAACAGTTCTAGAGGCCTAACTATAAACAGATTTTGTACGACAATAAATATATATATATATATATATATAGGGTTGTGTTAACGGGCACAGTAAGATGCCCATTAACAACACAATTTTTGACAGTTTTTTAGACTTTTGGGTAGCTTTTGCCAATTTTTTTTTACAACTATTTTCCTTTTTTTTTAGTGAAACCCAAAGAGGAAAATGTTAACATTTGCCATATATATATATGGCCTTTTTTGCTAAACAGCATGAATTTTGAAAATATTTAAGTAAAAAAATCAGGTCAAACTTATTTAGTTATCTAGCATGTTATATGGACTAATGAGTTCTTTCCAAAACTTCTCATTCAAACCACAAAAATTGTTGACTGTTATAAGTGAGAACACTAGTGAATCACTACAGAAAGTTCTTTGGAGTACTAGAATTTCAGTGGTTGTGGACAAGTTTATTTGTGAATGGAGTTCTATAGAAGGATTCCAAAGTTTTAGAAGTCACTACAATGGGAAGCAAACACATCGTTTGTTGAGATTGCAGAGAGAGTCTAGGTTATAAAAGTTTGATAGGTTCTGAATGTTGTAACTTTTTCTTCTATAATGAATTTCCTATAGGGTTGGATACCTGGAGTAGTTTTTCCTCCAAGGAGTTCAACAAAGATTTTCCACTTCGGCATCAAATTAGATTGTGTTTTTCATTGCTTTTAGATTTTGGTGATATTAACTGTGATTATGCAATCTAACAATTTGTTAACACTACAATTAATATATAAAAAAATTTAGTAACAGTTAATTAATTTATCAGTAGCTTTAGTTATTGGAGTCTAAATTAAGTTTTTTCACATTTTAATTGTGAACGACAAAAAGAGCTTCTTACATAATAATTGCCTCTGTGCTTCAACATAAAGAAAAAGCATTTGAAACCCAATGGAGACCATAAGTCATAATTGCACTAGCATGTCACAAGGGGAACTATTAAAGCATTATTGATAGGGAATGAGCAAGAAAAGTGAGCGGCTTAGGTGAAGAGACAACTATTTTCTCAAGGGCTAACACAATTCAGCGGACCACATCTCATGAATCATGACCCTCCCTTACGTTAGGGGCCAAACTCACTCATAAAATAAAAAAAAACTAAAAATAATCAAGGTGAACGATTTAACTCCACAATGTCAAAAGATTATAACACATCTTCCATGTCAGACTTGTCTGAGCTATTCAAAATTCAAGTCAAATTGTTGGGTAGTCTGCTGAGTACAGAGTGCTCTGGCTTGTGATCACATTCATAATCAAGGTGGACAAATGCCCGCTCAACTTCCGGAAGTTTCTCTAGCTTCTCCTGCAAGGTCTCTCCGATGGCATGTGCTTCTTTTAAGGGTAGCTCTTCTGGGAGTTCAATGTCAACCTGTTTCAACAATAGAATAAATTAAAGATCATTACTTTGCTAGATATTCAAAACTAGGGTGCTTAGAAGAGTCTAATGTAACTTTGCAAAAATTTCATCTGCATAGCATAATAAAATTTAAAAGAAAATCTCCCACAAAATATTTAATTTGCAATTTCTTCAATGGCATCTCAAAGGGAAGGGAGGATCACAGTTTTGATGTCTTATTGGAGACTCAACCTTTCTTTAAAATGAAATAAAAGATTGAAGTTGTGATCAAAAGCTCGCCACTATTTATTTTTACTCAGAAATTTACATGACTCACCTCTACAAAATAGAGAACACCAAAGGTGTAGGCACGGACAGTGTCAATACGCTTGACTTGAGGGTGCATCATGACAAGATATGTTAGTTTCTGCAAGACTTCAGGAGGTGCAGACTGTCCCACGAGAGAAACTGCATCAAGATATGCAGCTTAAAATAGTTCTAAATATGAATACTACAGCCATGTAAAGTACATAAAGCGTAGCCAAGCACAAATTAGAATTTATCAATAGTAAATTTTGTAGGACACATGCATTGGGATAAGGAAGTAGGCACTGTATTTATAACTTCAATTTCTGCAGAAAATAGATATTTTTCCTTCTTTTCCAAACATTTATTGTTTAGTTCTGGTACCAACCAGTATCCTGAATGCTACGTCCTTGATAAATTAAATATGAAACCAGAATTTATTTTGATATTCTTCTCTTCGTTTCTTCATTTTTCTGGGAGGTAAAACTAAAACCTTTTGAAGCATAAATGATTCAGATAAAAGAATATCCTTCTTCAACCAAACTAATATATAAAGAAAGCACAGATAAAAATAAAATTAACAGAAATCAATCAACATAAAGAGCCCAAATGGCAATCTCTGAAAGCACTGGAATTTAAAAAGCCTCCAACTTCAACAACTATTGTGATGAATAGTGAGAAATTCTTTAAAAGAACAAACATCCAAAGGAAGCATAACCTTTAATCTTGTTTTCTTGTCAGAATCATGCAAAAGATTGTGAGATCAAACAGAATGAAAATGAGGTTGAAGGAGTACCTGCATTTTCAAATACAGTTTGAGACCAATTTATCATTGTGTACAACGCAAGGATGATGGCACCAGTGGGGTCAATCCACCAAAAAAATTTATCGGCAAGAAGAGCTGCAGCTAATCCAACCACATTAGTTACCACATCAAAAAAGTGATCCTGCACATTGGCATCATTTCAAGAAGTTATGCAGCTGATAGCTAGAAGGATAATACATATGACAGAAGCTTAAGAATATAAATGTAGAGATAGGAAACCTTTGCATATGCACGGACGATATCATTTTGTGAGCCTTTACAGTATATCCAGAGGGCAAGTTTTACTACAGTAGCAGATATCATGATTATGCACGTCCATATCAATTCACTTTTGGACAGTTTTTCAGAAATTTCATCTTCAATTAGTTCTTCTGCAGCCAGAAGCAACACCTGAAAGCCTGTAAGAAAAATGGAAGAGTGTAACAATCCCAACCTTATCAAAAGGAATCTATTCCATATTCAGAGAAGAAATCCCCTAATAGTTTCATCAGTGTTTTTTTTTTTTTGAAAAGCATCAAGATTTTTGAATAAGTTGAGACAGAATATTATGACATTAGATGCAAATCTTTTCCAAGTTACAATTGTTGAAAGCAAGAAGAATCCTGTGAGAAACCCAAAGGTCAGATTATCTTCTGCAGAGAAATTAAGCAATATTCTGAGGTTATGAACACAACTGAATACATAATTCTTCTTGATACTACGTAGTCTAGCAAGTAATTAATCAATAGAGCGTAGTAGTTGCAATTAATTATTCTTTGAAAAATCTGATTTAGACCCTTATGTGTTCTAAACGGTCCGATACCAATAGAAAAAAAAAATATAAATATATATATATATATATATCTGATTTCAACCCCAAACACTTATACAATGTATTAATCTGATTAGTTCAACAAGTTAAGTGTATTCCCAACAGACAATCCAACATGCAATTCAGCCACAATAATCAATCACCAAATCTAAAGACAGTAATAATAAAAAACAGAAAAAAGGCACACAGATTTATTAATGAAGTGGAAAGCCAATAAAAAATTTATATGTTATAAATCTTGTTATTAGAGATTATTATGTATTGTATATAATAGATGAGCACTTTACTTCAATCTAGCCTGCGCCTGAGCTTTGTGCTTTACCCTTAGTTTCAGAGAGGCCTGTGCACTTGACGCTTTTACCAACACAATATAATGTATTGGTCATAAAGCAATGGTCTCTCCTTCCTTTATTATGAGAAGGGAACTTCTAAATTATCTTTTGCTTAAGAGCAGTTACCCACTAAAACTTGAAGCAGGTGCTGTCCTTTAACATAGCAATTCACAGAGCTTCTTCATAAGCAGCAGGGAAATGTGACAGGTACATCCACTAACTATATGAAAGTTCTAGTAAAACCCATCTGGAATTATATTAAGCTCAAGCCCCAAGCAGTCTCCAGAAAAATGACAAGAATGACCAATATAACCTTTTCTGGATGCCTAATTGCTCAGCCATTATATCGCCAGGAACTTAGATGTAAATTACAACATCATGTCAGATCATGTGTCCAAACAAGAACAAATATTCGAACATTTTAAAAGCTCTCTGCCTACCTCAAACTTCAAGTGAACATTGTATGTTTTATGCATGTTTAAACTGCAGGAGGAAGCTCTTATTCTTAATCAATCACTAAGGAAGTATGACTGTATGAGTAAGCCACACTTTTCAGGAATAAGTTCCTAATGTGTCTTTCATACGTCCTTATCTAAATCATGCTTCACATGTATTCAAAAATGTATCAAAAAATTTGCTAGTATTAAATAATGTATTTGGTTTCTAACTGTTTAGGTATTTCAATATTGTTGTGACAAGAAAGAAGACAGTTTGTTATATCAACCACAGCAGTATTTACTGATACGGGTTGCTTTACAAAGCTTTATGTATTCTAATTAACTATCCAGAAACCATTCATTAGAAGAATACCAAAAAAAATCCCTGTATTTTCTTTTACTTTTGTGTACAATAATTCACCAATTAGGAGCATTCGCAAACATTTTTTATATTTCACCAATTAGGAGTACAATATTTCAAGTTCCTATTTCTTTATTCTTAACAAAAAAAGCCAATTATTAAACATCGATTATGTTGCCCATGCTAGAAAGCTGATGTGATCTGGTCCAACTATCCAGAAACCATTCATTAGAAGAATATGAAAACTAGTTCCCTGTTTTTTCTTTTATTTTGTATATAATATTTCAATAAATTAGGAGTATTCGTAAACATTTTTGATCATTTACATAACATACGATCAAGTTCCTATATTTTTAAACTATTAACAAGAAAAGCCAATTGTTGAAAATCAATTACATTGCATTTACTTCACTTTATACGTCTTCAATGAAATGTAATTCGATAATTGGATAGGTTCAATTAACAGACAAGTTCACCATAAGAAAAGGTAGTCAACAATGACATGACAGAAAACCAATGGAAACCTAAGGCAGGTGAAGGTACTGCAACATACCAAGTGTAGCCATGACAGCAGCAAAGATAATTATGCCTACTGGCTGCACCCTCAACTTTCCAATAGGATATTTGTAGATATTTATGTTCTTCATTGCCAGGTGAGTGAACCAAAGAATGCCACCAGCCATGAGATCAAGTAAAGAATCTAGTGTTGATGCAGCAATGGCCAAAGATCCACTCTTTATTGTGGCATAGACCTGCACATTGTAATGCATATTGTTATTCTGGGAGTTTGTATATGAGCAATGGGTTATATATATATATTGATAACATAGGGAACCTTACTAAAGAAGATCCCTTTGGACTTGCCTCTAGCCAGTAACATATTATATAAAATGGTGATTTAGGGGTGTTTGGATACATGTTAATCAATTTAATACTTTTGTCATATAAAATGAATTATTTTAAGTGCTTTTTAACTCGAAGTATATATATTCTTCCAGAATATTGTTTGTTTAGATTACATTATTTTACAAGTTCCACCTTTGAGCTTTATTAGAAATAAAACTTGGATTTCCCAGAGCTTTTAACAGTTTTTTAAAAAATAGGGGTTTTTTCTTCATCAAACTCAACTGAAAACATATATCCTGTTAAACATGAACAAAAATGAAAACCCGTCTTCTTTATTTATGCCTCATAAAGTTTTAAAACACACCATCCAGGTCAGAGACACCTTCTTGGAGTCTGGTAGACCATGAAAATAAAAAAGTTATATATCTACATCACCTTAAATGCCAGAAGTATTATATTTGCATAATTAGATATCATCATTGCTCTTTCATGTCGAGCATCTTCATCCTCATCAATACCGTTAGATGTCACCAAAGAATCGACTTCTTCAAAGGATTTCATGGTATTGATTTGTCTTTCATAGTACTCCCTTTCTCCTATAATGAAGACAATGCATTCATTCATTGTAAGAAAAGGAAGAACTTTTTAACTTCATTCATGACTTTATATTCATAATCTCATTTCTTCTTGTTCCCCAATTTAAATGAAACTTTAAATTCTTCTCCTAGCTACTTCCTAGGACTACAGTACAATACATATATATATATATATATGTGTGTGTGTGTGTGTGTGTCTGCGAATTTAAAAACATATGTAGGCATATATGTACATCTAGCACTAAGGAAAGAAGAAAACGCAAGTCCAATATTCAGTTATATTTAGTAGCTCATGCTATTACACAAAACCATGGTCCCCATAACGGCATAACATTTACAGTATTCCTATACATCAAAATGCAACGCAATTTACAAGTCGCAACACTAGGACCTTAATTGTATAAAACAGATGTACAAAAGTGCAGAAAGGGCAGTTTAAGGAAAAAGAATTTTTTTTTTTTTTTTTAATTATAATTCTTCTGCTGTTCTGCTTAATCCCTTCTATGTGTAATGGGTTTTACATTTGATTAGTTTTATGTTTTTCTTTCTGGGGTAGAAAAATAATTTTTTATTCGATGTGTATTTTTGAATAATTTTTTATTCATGTCTGCAAAATCTCACAATGATACTATATCAATATATCTCATCTATAGTTTAAATTTTCAAATTTTTGTATTTTAAAATTATGCATAAAAGATGAGTTTATAAAGGAATAGTAAACAAAATTTGATTAACACAAAATTTGTTACACATGAATAAAAACAGATAATCTAAAGGATGAATTTTTCTAAATGTTACTTAAATGAAAAGTTATTGAGTTGGGTAACTTGATCCTTATATATATAAACAACTGATTGAGTTAACAAGCTATGATTGATCCAAAACATCACCTTTTTTTTCACATTCAAATAGGCCTAACATTGACACCAATCACAGCATACACCTCAGCAAGTCGAGAGAGAAAATGTGAAATGTTGTATAAAAGTGTAAAAGACAAACAAAACAAGACTTATTCTCACGTTTTCAAGTTAAAAGCAATGAGTTAAGTTTGTTCTATCCTATGTACTTGCCTGAATATATTATATGAGCCCATTTATTTTCCTGTATTTTTTTTCTGATAAACCAAACACAGAGACAGAGACAGAGACCTTTGGATAAGCCTGAGGCTTTGGAAAGGTCAAGGTCGAATGGATCAGACTCGGGGTCAATACCAGAGCGAAGCTTATCAGGCAACCTTGACACGAACTCGCTCCTCAGCGAGTTCACCGAGTACCTCCGACTCAGTTTCCCCACTCTTCCACCGCTTCTACTCGCCCCCAGAATCGGCGTTTTCAGATCCGTACCGTCCATTTCTCTCTGTGTCTCTGCCTCTCTGTGTTCTTATTTTTGCTCTGTCTTTGTCTCTGTGTTCATTTGTTTTCTTCTAAGTTTTACCATCTCTCACTCCACTCACACGTCTTGCCATATAATAATATCTAAGAGTACTGGTGGTAGTGGTGCTAAGTAGGACTGTACTAGGACAACACTTCTGTACGGACTGGACTTTGAATCAGATTTTGTACGGATTATAACTAATGTCTCTAAATTTTTAATTTGTTAGTCCTCTAATACGCACTCAATAATAAGTAAATATAAAAAGAATTCGAAAACGTACTCAAAATTTTAACTTTTCTATTCCTCGGAAAGGAGAGGTAAAAGATAATACTAATTTGTTTTTATTTTCCTTTTAAATTAAGAATTGGGTAAGTAGGTAATGATGGCAAGTACTTTTTTTTTTTTTTTGACTCGAATGATGGCAAGTAGTGTACCTGATTATTATAAAATTATGTTTTTAATTTTTTTTTTTTTTTTGAGAAGTTTACAACTTTTGTATTTTTTATTTTTTGAGAAAGTCAACCTTTGTATCTAATAAAGTATAATATTAATAATATAAATAGTAATGGTAATCGGTATAAAACAAAAAAAATATCCTGTTTGGTACCGACATTAAGATTTTTTTTTTTTTGGCTAAAGTACCGACATCAAGATCTCTTTACGGAACAGTGTTTTGTGCGTCCATCTTTTGGATTGCATATCTTAGGCCTTATTTGGATTTATTTTTTTTATCACTCATCACTTTTCACTCAATTTTCGTCACTCATCACTTAAAACACTCCATCTATTTGGTACCATCATTCACTTGTAATCACTCAATATTTTTCAACTATTTGTGAGCCCCATACTTGTAANAAAAAAAAAAAAAAAAAAAAAAAAAAAAAAAAAAAAAAGAACCCAGCCAATGGAGACCAATGAAAGAAGAAGAAGAAAAAAAAGAAAGAACCCAGCCAATGGAGACCAGTATAAAAAAAAATAAAAAATAAAAAATAAAAACCCAACCAACAAAGACAGTGGAGAAGAAAGAAAAAAAAATGGTCAAAAGTTGCGGCTGACCTTGACAGTGGGTCCCTCCATATGTGTTTAATTACAAAAATGCCATTGAAAACAGAGTTATGGAAACTGAAAACAGCTAAAATGTGTTTTTAGTTTCCATAACTTATCGCTCAAAAATCAAATAATTGAGTAATGGAAATAAAAACTAGAAACAGAGTTATTGAAATCCAAACAAGCTTTTGTGTTATGGGTCCTACTATTTTTGAGTTATCAGTTATGGAAACAAAGTTATGAGTTATAGAAACTAGAAATCCAAACACCTCCTTACAAACCTTTTTTTTTTTTTTGAGGAACATGTCTCTTGTGAACATATGTGCTATATGTTTGTGTAAAGATGTGCATAAGTCAAGTTGGGTCTGATTGAGAGGATTTTTTTACCCAACCTGCCATAATGGGTAAAAAAAAAAAAAATTAACCCAACCCAACCCATTACATAAGTCCAACCCAACCCACATGAGTCAGATTAAGTCGGATTGAACCCATGGGTTGGACAAATTTTTATTATTATTATTAAATTGAGTAAAAAAAATATAAATATTAATATATTAAAAAAAACCCAAAGATTGGTATCAATATAACTCCTTAAAGGCAGACAACACTAATGACTAAACAACAATAGTAATTTACTAAGGTTTGTGTGAACTAATTGGCTTTTGTGGGGCCCGTAGGCCTGGTAGCCTAGGCCCATCTTGCATCTGGCCCAAGGCCCATGCCGAGGAGGGATGATCGTCCGAGGCTGGTGTATGAAGACCTATGCCTTTTTAGACCCCGCCGAGGACATCCCTGTCCTCGGCATACCGAGGCTAATTTCAGGTGGGGGACAGGCCCAGAACAGGTTGTCACCTCCATACTGAATGCGCTCATCTAACCCCCCCTGGCCACATTAATGGGGAGGTAACCCCTTGACAGGGTAACATTGATCATGGTGAACCACTCGAGTACTGATTAGGCCTCTGATGGGACGAACGGTCAGAGGGAAGGCCAATGGATGATCAACAGAAGGAAGAAAGGGATAAGAGGGAGAAAACTATATAAGAAAGGCGAGCAAAGCAGTTGTGGGGAGGGGGGGTGGAAGGAGGAACCTCCTCGGACTAGCGCCGAGGAGCTACCCTTAGTTGTAAATTGGGTTCACTCCCCTTCAATGGTGAAAAGTGGCTTGTATTCCGTTGCTAGTCTGTTAGGGCCTAACCCTTCGTCCCATTCTCTAGAAATGTATTGTTAGGGAACCTTTCTAAACTGAGTCCCTACAATTGGCGCCGTCTGTGGGAAGAATTAGTGCACTGGCAGGCGCAACGGGCGATCGTTCCTAAGCAGTTATTTTACGGAATATTGGTAGCGACGCATAAAAAAAAAAAAACAAAACAAACAAACAAACAAACATTGCAGAAAAGTAGAAGATTCAACAGAAAAGAAAAGGAACTTCATATTATTCTATTAAGCGGAAAGTACAAGATACAAACAGAGGCTCTGGCAGGCTTGTTTTAAAACTAATTTTACAAGCTAATTCTACAAACAGAGGCCCATGTGGACCTATTCTAAAACTAGCTAGAGGGAATGGGGCTGAGGCTAACATGCTTCAAGGCCACCAACAACTCCTTGTCCGGTGCGGCGGAGCTAGAACAAAAAGAAGAGCCGACGCAGGGGCACCGGGAAGCCCTCCCTCATGATGTTCCCTTGATTCTCTCTAATCCTCACGAGCGTTGGCCGTTGGAGACGGCAACACTCGGGCACCAGCCATGACGTGATTTTGCGAGTCTCCTCCGGCAGGGGTGCGCCCCGGGGAGGAGCGTTAGGTACTTCAGGGACATCCCTCTTGGCCACCATGCATGGCACTATCAGGGTTGCGCCTAGACTCTGCCGCGCCGGAAGCCTAGTGGGGGCTACGGTCACAATGGCTCTTGGCCGGGACGGTAGGGCCTTTGGCCTGTGTGTCCTCACACCCGCCCAGGGCCGCCTCATATCTTCCAACTCTGGTCACAATCCTGGCAAGGTTATTGAAGGGGCTCAGGGAGCTGAAGGGACGTGTTTCTAGTTGTGTTGGGAAGTTCATGGAGTGTGGAGAAACGTTTGCCCCAAAAAGCCTTATATAGAGGATGAAGACTGGTGCGAATTAATCCACACAAAGTTCGAAAAGAGAATTATCAGCGGTACTAATCACGAGGATACCAAATCCCAAGGAGACTGTAAACCGCTAGATTTGTATCAATTCACAAGGATATTAATGAAGGCGTGTCTCGCGCATCGAAGCGTCAAGCGCAGAGCGCGAACGGCCAAGGGGCGCCTCGTAAATGGAGAAGATGGGAACTTGAATTGAAGGCGAGGTCAATGCTACATGTAAGATCAGAGTCCGAACCACCCCTGCCCAAAGCACCGTAGAGTTAATAATCCGACCCGAGGAGGAACCATCTCTAGTAAAGCGGCCCGAGGACAAACCCCTTCATACAGAAGAATGGAAGTGTTAGACAAAACCAAGGCATTGCATGGTCCTCGGACTCAAGCCTATGGGGAAACTAACCACTCAGCTATACCTGGGTACTAAACAGAACCAAGGTATTGCATGGTCCTCGGACTCAAACCTATAGGGAAACTAGATACTTACAGAAGAATGGAAGTGTTAGACAGAACCAAGGCATTGCATGGTCTTCGGACTCAAGCCTATGGGGAAACTAACCACTCGGCTACACCTGGGTACTAGACAGAACCAAGGTATTGCATGGTCCTCGGACTCAAACCTGTGGGGAAACTAGATACTTACAGAAGAATGGAAGTGTTAGACAGAACCAAGGTATTTCATGGTTCTCGGACTCAAACCTATGGGGAAACTAGATACTTATAGAAGAATGGAAGTGTTAGACAGAACCAAGACATTGCATGGTCCTCGGACTCAAGCCTATGGGGAAACTAACCACTCGGCTATACCTGGGTACTAATAGAGCTAGGGAATCACTTGACCTAAATTTTTAATTAGAGAGAGATGGTGAGAGCTCCCTTCTATGATAAAAATGGACTAAAGAAAGGTGCATGGAGTGTAGAAGAAGATAATAAACTAAGGTCTTATATTCAGAGATTTGGCCACTGGAACTGGCGGGAACTTCCCAAATTTGCAGGTAATTAAGAAACTCTTTGAAGCTGATAGAAATCAATCCAAGGACATTTGTATGATTTTCCTTTTATTGTTCATTATTATGCATGATTTGCCTTTATTGACTATCATGATTGTCTTCCTATGGAGAAACTAGATACTTACAGAAGAATGGAAGTGTTAGACAGAACCAAGGCATTGCATGGTCCTCGAACTCAAGCTTATGGGGAAACTAACCCCTCGGCTATACCTGGGTACTAGACAAAACCAAGGTATTGCATGGTCCTCGGACTCAAACCTATGAGGAAACTAGATACTTACAGAAGAATGGAAGTGTTAGACAGAACCAAGGCATTGCATGGTCCTCGGACTCAAGCCTATGGGGAAACTAACTACTCGACTATACCTGGGTACCAGACAGAACCAAGGTATTGCATGGTCCAAGGACTCAAACTCATGAGAAAACTAGCTACTCACAAAAGAACCGAAGGGTTAAATTAACTATTTACAGAAGAACCGAAGCGTCAGCTAGAACTGAATTGTGATGCGATCCTCGGATTCATGCCTAAAGGATAGCTGATGGTCTCATGAGACCAAATCTAGAACGAAACCAAGGTATTGAGCAAAATATTAAAGTACGGCAAGAAAAAGGAAGCATCAATAATTAGAAGCAAAATAGTGAATGTTCAGTTCAAATAGAAAGTATATAGGTTCGTTACAATGCCCCTAAGGCAATAAGCAAAATGGAATGAAAAAGAAAGCAAATAACAGTGTCCTATGCCATAAGCCATTTCCCTCCAACTTGGTAAGTAAATTGTCTTGAGGAGGCTTGTCAAAAGGCTTCAGCCAACACCTAGGGACCTTGTCTCGGAGGGGCTACTTCAGAGGGCCCTTCCACGGTAGGGGTAATCGGAGGAACCGTGAGTGTGGCTGGGGAGCTAGCAGGAAGCCTTACCACCTCTTGGGGCACCTCTTGACCCTCAGTTCTAGCCCCCTCCGACGTTCTATGGGGCTCGGCCCCCTCAAAAGGTCTGTCAGCTGTAGATGTGTCCTCAGCGGCTCCATTATGACTTTCACTTGCCGCTGGTAATGCAGACCCCTCCTTGGAAGCAACAGGAACAACCTCGCAAATTGCGGAAGGGTAAAACACTCTCTCCGCCCTCCTAAGGTCAGACGAGACATCAACCCCCACTTGGTTGAGGGCTCCATGCCAGGTCTCATAACAAAAGCGCCTGCACACTACAGGAATGTGAGCTTTGAGGGTGGCTTCAGTCTTGGCCACCCCCTCAGCAAAAGCCTCCTCTTCCACCTGTCCTGCGGAGCGCTCAGCATCTACTCTCGCAAACACCGCCTCGTCTTTGGCCCTCACAGCCTCGTCCCTGGCATACTCGGCAGTACCCTTTGCGCTGACTACCTCGGCCAACTTTTTCTTCAGGTCGGCAATGTCCTTTTCGGCAGTTCGTAGGTGGCCATCGACATCCTGCCACCGCTTGGTCTGATCCTCGGCCTGCTTCGTAGCCATGGTTAGGTCAGGGGCCACATTATCTCTAGCCTTTGTCGTCTCCTCCAAATTTTCGATCGCCTCTTTTTTAGATCTGCCTCAGATCTCTTAAGGGTCCTCGTAGCCTTCAAGAACTTGTCACCCTCCTGCACTAGAGCGTTACCTCGGCAAAAGCCCCTTCGTCCAGCCTGAAAAGGGCCTGGACAGCCTGCCGACAAAAACAGGTGCGCCGTAAAGAGAGGGGAGGTGCTAAGCAACAAAGTTCAAGTGAGATAAACAGGTATCAGGGGGGCCACAATGCCTAAGATGTCTCTTAACGTTAAGGGCAACCCCTGGCCCACTCTTGCTCCCCAGCTCAGCCATGTCAGCAGGAAGGAGAAGAGACTTCTCCAGGGCGAGGACCCGTAGGTATCAAAACCCTCCCTCCCGTCCGAAGGGACAGGCAGCAAGATTTTGAGGGGCTATTGTGGGGCCCGTAGGCCTGGTAACCTGGGCCCATCTTGCATCTGGCCCAAGGCCCATGCCGATGAGGGATGATCGTCCGACGCTGGTGTATGAAGACCTATGCCTTTTTGGACCTCACCGAGGACATCCCTGTCCTCGGCATACCGAGGCTAATTTCAGGTGGGGGACAGGCCCAGAGCAGGTTGTCACCTCCACACTGAATGCGTTCATCTAACCCCCCCCTGGCCACATTAATGGGAAGGTAACCCCTTGATAGGGTAACATTGATCATGGTGAACCACTCGAGTACTGATTAGGCCTCTGATGGGACGGACGGTCAGAAGGAAGGCCAATGGATGATCAACAAAAGGAAGAAGGGGATAGGAGGAATAGAACTATATAAGAAATGCGAGTAAAGTAGTTGGGGGGGGGGGGTGGAAGGAGGAACCTCCTCGGACAAGCACCGAGGAGCTACCCTTAGTTGTAAATTGGGTTCACTCCCCTTCAATGGGGAAAAGTGACTTGTGTTCCGTTGCTAGTCTGTTAGGGCCTAACCCTTCGTCTCACTCTCTAGAAATGTATTGTTAGGGAACTTTTCTAAACTGAGTTCCTACAAAAAGTAACTCAATAGAGGAATTGACTATTGAGTTACTATTCATTTGTTATTTTTGAATGCTAAACAATTGAGCCTGGTACTAGCTGTTTTTATGGATATTTAGCTTCTTTTTTTCTTTTTCTTTTTTTAATTTAATAACCATATTGCTAGTTTGACTAACTTGATGTGGTTACTCTTAGGATCCAATGCTTACATTGATGCTAATTTGATAATCTCCAAATATATATAGAAAAAATTTTGACAACTGTTACGGGGAAGAAGTGGCTTCTATACAATGGAACACAACTTATGTTACAGCACGTAACACACTCTAAATATTCCTCAAATCAAAATATCAAAATTACTCTACTCCTCCAACCAAGTCAATCAAGTTGCATATTTCAGCTCACAAAAAATGTGACCAAATTACATTTACGGTAAGTCAGTACTACTATACCCCAACTCATGTCCCTCAAAGTTGATGCCTTTTCTTAAGACTCATTTGAAACGGAAACGAGATTAAATTCTATAAATATGTGGTATAAAATCCAAGTTTTACTTATCAAATCCTAACATATCACATCATCATATTACATATTACAGAATATGCACAATTTGTCAACTACACTTAATCAATTTCTAATACCCATTTGAAAATTCAACTCCTATGAGGTTATGTAGATGTTATCATATGTGATAGGACATATTGAGTTTTAAGTAAAAAAACTAATATAGCAACTTCTTATTAGATGGTGTAAAACATGATTTTTACACTATATCCTTACCAATTTTGGACTCATTTGAAACAATGACATGAATTATTAAGATGTTTTGAATTACAAAGTCTCAACAAAAAAAAAAATGTTTTTAGTCAATACTTTATGATGCGGCATAAAAGGTTAGGAGGGTTTTGTCAAATGTGATGTGTGCAACATATTCTTGATGCAAATGCACATAAAAATGTATGGCTGACATTTTTTCAAGTTCTCTGATATTCATCACCACGTCTAATCATGTAACCATGTATTCAAGACGATATTTTTGACTGTTCTTATCGTACCTGCATGTATGTTCCCATGAGTAGCTACTACGTATAGATTAGTAATCCTTCATTTGCTTTTGTTTTTGTTTGTTTTTTTTCAAAAAGAGATTCTTGCACTGTTGTCAATTGATCATCTTCAAATGTATGCCTTAAACTATGTTCCTACGTTAGGGCTAGAATGAATAGGAGCTTATTTTAACTTTCTTTATTGTAATGACTGGTAATTCAAGAAGATAATTATTCATAATGCAACAGGGTATATGTGAAGTAGCAGCGGCTTTAGGAAATTTTTAAAGAACTTAAATATATCAACATTACAAAAATACCAACAAAAAACAAATATAGAAAGTTTTACAATTTCTTTCTACTAATAAAATGAAAAAAAAAAAAAAAAACGCATGATACTTACTATGACTACGAGCCGAATAGTTTTTTTTTTTTTTTTAATGAGCTTTTTGTTGAATTATTTGATCATTTTTTTATTGTTTGACTTAGTCCTGTTTTTGTTTGAACTATTTTTGCTATTATTTGAGCTCATTTTTATTGTTGCTACTTGATCTCTTATTTATTTATTTATTGTTTAAGGGGTTAAGGATCATATTTGGAGTCCAAGGTTTTTTTTGAGTAAAGCGTAATGTTATATCCACAATATTTTAACAACAATTTACAACAAATCATAGGTAACAAACTGCTATTGTTGGTTAAAAAAGTTATGTTTGTAGTAGGTCCAAATTAGAATAAGTTCTTTCTTTTATCTCTTAAAAAAAAAAAGATTAATTTTTATGGTATTCATTTTTTTAAGGGTAGACAAGACTAGTTTTAGTTGTGTGAGTGTGTATATATATATTTTTCTTTTTTATTTTTCTTTTGCAAGTAAAAATTTTGTCAAGTTAGAATGTTCTTGTGACACTGAACACCCTTTCTATAATGGTCAATACTTTGCTGTCGCTAGCTATGTTATCTGCATGTGCTTGTACACATTTTCCGTACGTTGTTTGCTGTCTCTGAACATACAACGGTGAGAATCACTAACAGGATGGTCCTTATTACTTGGGACACGACCTATGAGAATCACCAACAGGATGGTCCTTATTAATTGGGACACGACCTAAGATACTAATGTTTGAGGGGCCTAAATAAACGGTGAAGTAGCTTTCTCTAAGGAGAAATGCAATGTTAGTGCCACAATAAGTTTTACAACTTTTAACTCAAATCGCTAAACAATATATAGTAAGCTGTGAGTGACGGAAACGTGACATTAGTATTTCTCTCCCAAAACTTGATCTCAGCCTCTACACCTAGCTAATTTGATTAGAGATTTGACTTCAAGCCTCGGGACACATGGAACGATCTTTATAGCCACCGCACACCAAAATCAGAGAGAGAGAAAGCAAAGAATATATATATATATATATAACAATTGACCCTCATGCTTGCTAAATTTTGGAGTATTTAGCACTTTTTTTTTTTTTACTATATTCAACTCATGCAAAAATTTACGTCTACCTTAGTATAATAATTTTTATTTTTCATCTTATATTAACTTATTTATTTTACATTGTATTTCATTAAAATGTCAATTTTCTTGATTTACAAAAAAAAAAAATTTATTTATCGTTCTTCACCCATAACAACCAACATCCACCCTTTTTTTTATCCTCGAAATACATAAAGAAAAAATAAAAAAACTAAATGCGAAATAAATAGTATCAGAGTAAATTTGCACAATTACTTTAGCAACTATATATACTTACACAACTTCACATAACATGATGTATATGAATTTTAGATTTGAATGACTAAAATGTAGTACTTTCTTCTATCATACCAGCACTGATGTAAGTTCTCTTAGGATCCAAGACTTACATTGATGCTAACTGATAATCTCCAAATTAATATTTAGAGAAAAATTTATGCCTACTTTACGGCTACATAGAAGAAGTGGCTTCTATACAAACGAACACAGCTTATGCTGCAGCGTGTAACACACTCTAAAGAGTGCTTTCACTCATGTTTCACGACTTTATCAACAGCCCTTTTCGTTGCAACTTCATTTTGTGCGCCTACCTTTTTTTTTTGAATTATTATCTTGACCAAACATATGATAGGTCCACTTCAAGGCTGTAATTATTGAACATTTTTCAACTCAATTTTTTTGGGTATAAATATGCTACTTAGAGCCAGGGAATCACTTGACCTAAATTTTTAATTAGAGAGAGATGGTGAGAGCTCCCTTCTATGATAAAAATGGACTAAAGAAAGGTGCATGGAGTGTAGAAGAAGATAATAAACTAAGGTCTTATATTCAGAGATTTGGCCACTGGAACTGGCGGGAACTTCCCAAATTTGCAGGTAATTAAGAAACTCTTTGAAGCTGATAGAAATCAATCCAAGGACATTTGTATGATTTTCCTTTTATTGTTCATTATTATGCATGATTTGCCTTTATTGACTATCATGATTGTCTTCCATTTTCTGTCATAGTTTTCTTATTTCCTGGGAAAATCCAAATATAAAAAAATAAATTGGAATCCTATGGCATTACAGTACTTCATGTTAATCAACCTTTTTTTACTATACATTGGTTCACAGGTTTATCAAGGTGTGGGAAGAGTTGCAGACTGCGATGGTTGAACTACCTCCAGCCAGATGTAAAACGAGGAAACTACAGAGAAGAAGAAGAGCTTATGATCATCAAATTGCATGAAGAACTAGGCAATAAGTACAAACTTAAGTCTTTCTTAATTCTTCAACAAGAATTTGGATGAACATAACTTTATTTACAAAATCTCCCCTTCTTTCCATGCTCTTTTTCTTGTTTGCATGTTTTCATACTTGATAACAAATATTTATGAGCATAACCTACTTCACGCATGCCAGTCATTTTGAAGAACTCATCGTAAACATGTTAGCATGGTGAATACTCATAAGCATCTTATGTTTGCATTAAATGCGTCTGTAAGTAACCAAGAAATGTCACCATAATTAGTCAGTTTTTCTTTGAAATGATTCAAAATGAACTTTTCAATGAGCTTATATATGTGTGTATATATAGTAATGAAACTACGAACATATAAACTTTTGAAATTGAGTTAGATTTGGTGTATATACTGGTGTTCCAGTTCTGCTAATTACTTGAACTTTGTACTCTAGACATTTGATGCAATAAAATCTTCTCATTCATCGAAAAAAAAAAAAAACCTCTATATAAACCCCATGTATTTTTCTTTGTAGATGGTCTATGATTGCGGCAAGCTTGCCAGGGAGATCAGATAATGATATAAAAAACCACTGGCATGCCCACCTGAAGAAGTGCACCAAGAAAAATCCTACAATATCAAAGATGAAAATGCTGTCCAATGAGGCTTGCCAACATGACGTTGATATAGCAAGGAAAACAGAAACAGACAGTTCTGTAAGCAGTTCTCCCTCTTACCAAGTTCAGGAGAGCTCCCAATTACCCCTAGAACCATCTTCTAGTGAATTCTCATACTTGAGCTTTGATAATGCACCTTTATCTGGCATAAATTGGACTGCAGAAAATAGTCTCGCTACATTGGAAACACTTGAACAATCGTTTAGTGACTTTTGGACTGAACCATTTGTATTGGACAATACCTACATTCAGAATAACTATCCAGAATCCTTGGCAAATGGAGGATTTAGTGCATCTCAATCATGCTACAATGAAGGCGTAGATTCCATCTACGAGGCAATGCAAGAAATCGAGAACTACCAGAGAATTAATGAAGATCCATATTTGGTGAACTAGTGTGTTGGTGCAATTTAATATTAAATGAATAAATGAAATATTTATCAATATAATAATTATGATTTTCTTTTAATTAATGTGAATAATTAGATTAATTGAATGAGAGAAGGTGGGAGTTTCATGAGGTAATCGTTTCATAGAGGGGAGTTGAATGTGAAGAAAATAGATTCCTACATTAATAAAGAGAAAATCTACATTATGTTATAATTGATGATGTTATTTGCTTAAGAACATGATGCATAAAAATGATACAATCCACACTAGGAGAGGTGAAATGCTGGAGATTTCCAATCCAATTCCATTTTCCCTTGTAATTTCAAATTAATTTTTGTATTTCTATTGACAAGATATGATAATTGTATTCTCTCAAATGCTTTCTTTTGTTTCTTTGTTTCAGTGGAAAACATTTTCCTTGAAAAAAACAAATTCCAAAAAGAGTGACTAGTTTTGATGTTTATTGTAGCAAATCTGAATGTGACCTTGAAAAAACCGTTTTATATACATCATTTAATACATTTAAAAATCATTAATATTTCATATAGACTCAATGTTGGTTTAGGTGAGGCTGTGAGCGTACTAATGGTAGCGGCCCCAAAGATAGTAGTGGTGGTGGTGATAGTGATAGAATTAGCGATGGTTGTGGTGAAGGTGGTAGTGGTGATGGTGATGGTTTTAGGAGCAATAAGAAACGAATGGGCGAGGCCATTTTGACTTATTTTATATAAACCATGGAAAACATTTTAGGAAAATCCTAGACCCCAAATTATTTATGCAATGGATTAGTTGGTATTAATTGAATAATTTATGTGTATTCCAATAAGTAATTCAACCACAATAATCAATCACCAATTCTAAAACAATAACAGTAAAAGCAATAAAAGGCACACTAATTTTGGTGACAAAGTGGAAAGTTAAGATTTCAATAAAGTATGTAATGTGTTATTGAAGTTCAAGTTGTAATGTTCAAGATGTACATCAAAGAAGACAGAATTTAAAAATTTTGACTGCCCTGACGCTCAATTGATCAAACAAGAGTCTTCAACGGCCTTTTAAATTTTAATCACAACTCAGTCAATCAAAAGCAAATTCTTGAAATGGCTTAATTGATCAAAAAACTAGAAAGCTAAATTTGACGTGCTTTGACTAAGTCAATGTTGTCTTGGTTTTTTGTTCCCTACATGCAAGTGTATAAATTAAAGGTCATATTATAGCATGACTCAGAAGATATTTTAAAGAGTTATTTTCATGTGCTACAAAGAGAGAAAATCATAACCTAATTATCACCAACCCTTTTTTTTAGAGATAATTACAATATGATACTAATCACGCTACTTGAACCATTTCCCCTAAACACTTTGATTAGAATGGTTTGAAGCTAAAGAGCCAATCCTAGAATGTTGTTTCAGAACAATTTGAAAATACTGTAGTCAATTTGATCTTTACCATTAATTTATGTCCATAGTGAATTGACAATAAGAATTGAATTGACTGCAAATTTAAAATAACATAGACCAAATTGATTGTTACCAAAATGTATGGACCAAATTGATGTTTTTGCTAAAAATAAATAACAAAAGTATAATTGACTGTTCCTCTCAACTTTGGTTAGATATTCTCTACCAAATAAAATGCCTGAGCATTTCAATTTGGGCCCAAGGTCCAGATGGTCCTAGGAGCCTGGTACCGTACATTAGCCCCCCCTTGATTTGTGCACGGTGCCCGAGGACGAATCAAGGAACCTAAGATACAGTTTCTATCTGGGAAACCCAATCGGTATGCATTGGGTGGTTGAGAGGCTAATTAATGTGCCTTTAAAAGATGCGTCGTGCCTGATGGTTGGTTCTGCCGTCATCATCACCTGAAGGTTCACGAACCGAGGTGATGCGTATGCGATGGTTGTGATTGGACTTGTAGAGTTTCTCGCGCCTCATTTATTGGGTGGCATTTACTCTCTCCCCTCTGGCTTCTATAAATACTCCATTCTGAATCACTTCTCCACTTTTTCACTCTTCACTTTCTAAGTTTTCTCTTCTGCTATGCATCCGTCTGCGCACTTATTCATCTACCTAGAGTCTCTTCCCTCCCTTTAGCCCAAAGTAAGTTCTCTACCTCCTTCTGTTACTTCAGTTTCTTTCTTCAAATTTTCTTCCTTCACATTTATAGTTTTAAGATGGGTTACGCTTACCTTTTGAATATTGAGGCGTCCTTAGCCACTTTTAGGCAAAACTTCAGTATCCCCAATGATGTGGAAGTGGCGTACTGCCACGAGAGTGAATTTGCTCTACACAGAGGGGCCAATACTGATTTCTTCCCTTTAATGTCGATCCTGGAGGGTGGGGTTAGGTTTCCCGTGGACCCGCTTCTACTTAATACCCTTAGATACTATCGGCTGTGCCCCAACCAACTTCCTCCCAACTTTTACTAGGTAGTTAGTTATGTCAGTAGGTTAAATCAAGTGTTCGGTTTACAATTAGACCACCACGACATAAACCACATGTACAGTTTGTGTGGGAATAAGAACTCTAACTACTACTTAAAGGTTAGAGATATGAGGGTATGTCTCATTTCATGCCTACCTAACTCTAATAGGAATTCTGCTTGGGAGTTCATCCGGGTGCGCGGCAATTGGTTTGCTGGTGAAATCCCCTGCCCCCTTTCACAATGCGAAGTGGGTTCGTACCACTCTCTAACTTGTTTGTAATCTTTTCTTACTGCTATTTTACTTATATGAATATTGACTTACAGTAGTTTTGTTTACAGAAGGTAAACTGTGTACCCCAGATATTAGGGTTGTTCACGTCAGGGATCTAAACTTCATACTTAGTTTCAAAATTTTTGTTCATATGGACGGGCAGCTTCGAGCTTTTCCAGACCAACCCAACCGTTTAATGCTTTTTAACCTTAGTTTTCTCTTTTTCTTTTGCACTTACCTTTCATTTTCCTGGTATTGCCTAGTCACCGGGTTGTGGTGACCGAACAATTTTCTTACTTTTCGTCCTTTAACTTTGACATTAAGTTTATCTTTCCTAAGGTTACCGGGTTATGGTAAAGAAGATAATTTACTAAATTTTATTCGTCCTTTATTTGTTTTAAATGTTTTATTACTTGGTTATGAAGGCCAAGTGTCCTATAATTTATTGTTTTATTGGTATGATCGTTTTTGTTTGCCCCTTACTCATCATCAAAACTAGCTAGGTATCCCAAGCGGTCGTCATTTCACCTAATGTAGTGGTTGGAAAAGGCTCGAGGAAATTTCTTAAATATAAAAGCAACTCCTTACCTGGTGTGAAGCTGATCAGCCACGAAGGCTTCTACTGCCGGAAGTTTTGTTAGAACGTTGTTAGGAACACTTAGCGGTGAAGATTAAGCCCGGAGCACATCCTTGGTTTATTTTAGATTGAAGTTTCCACTTGTCCGGTGATGAATATAGAACCAGGGACAGGTTTCTGTCCTTAGGAAATTTTAGGCTAAGGTTTCTACCTGCCGTTAATGAAGATCGAATTGGGGACAGGTTTCTGTCCTTAGGCAATCTTAGACTAAGGTTTCCACCTGTCTGGTGATGAATATAGAACCGGGGACAGGTTTCTGTCCTTAGGAAATTTTTAGGCTAAGGGTTTCATTTGTCCGGTGATGAATATAGAACCAGGGACACGTTTCAGTCCTTAGGAAATTTTAGATTAAGGTTTCTACCTGCCCGGTGATGAAGATCAAACCGGGGACAAGTTTCTATCCTTAGGCAATCTTAGACTAAGGTTTCCACATGTCCAGTGATGAATATAGAACCGGGGACAGGTTTCTATCCTTAGGAAATTTTTAGGCTAAGGTTTTCACCTATCCGATGATGAATATAGAACCGGGGACAGGTTTCTGTCCTTAGGAAATTTAGATTAAGGTTTCTACCTGCCCGGTGATGAAGATCGAACCAGGGACAGGTTTCTATCCTTAGGCAATTTTAGATTAAGGTTTCCACCTGTTCGGTAATGAATATAGGACCGGGGACAGGTTTATGTCCTTAGGAAATTTTGAACTAAGGTTTCTACCTACCCGGTGATGAAGATTGAACTAGGGACAGGTTTCTGCCCTTAGGATAGAACAAGCCCCTTTATCCTTTATGGTTCTCTGCGTATATGTTAGCTGGTGATAATAATGATGGGATTAAATGGACCTGCACAAATAGCTACCGTCATACTAATTAGTGAAATGTACATACATAATTACATTTAATTGGCATCCCGGTATACACTCAATCAGTGATAAAACTTTTTTAAGTTATGAACATTCCACGGTCAAGGAAGTGGCCTTTCGCCCAAATCTTCCAAGTGATATGCTCCTGTGCCTACAATTGCGGTTATCCTATAAGGGCCCTCCTAGGACTGGGCCAATTTCCCGGCATTGGTGTCCTGCATATTTCTTACTGCTTTTCATAGAACTAGGTCCTTGGCGTTGAATCCCCTAGTCTTTACGTCCTTGTTGTAGCGTTGAGCCAACTTCTATTGGTATCGGCTAACCGTATAGTTGCAGATTCTTGGTATTCTTCCAATAAATCTAATTGCTGTACCAGCAGTTTTTCATTCCGAGCAGGGACAAATTCGGTAACCTGTGCACTGCATAGATTGATCTCGGCTGGTATTACGGCTTTTGCCCTGTATGTGAGAAAGAATGGAGTTTCTCCCGTAGACCTTCTCGGCGTTGTCCGATACGCCCACAAAAGGTTCGGTAGCTCCTCGGCCCACCTCCCTTTTGCACCATCTAGCATTTTCTTCAATCCATTTATAATCACTTTGTTAGTGGTTTCGGCTTGGCCATTGCTCTATGGATATGCTAGGGTGGAGTACCTATTTTTGATGTCGAGATCACTGTAGAATTCATGAAAAGCCCTGCTATCAAACTGCAGTCCATTGTCAGATATTAGTGAGTCCGGCACCCCAAACCTCGTGACTATATTCTTCCACACAAACTTTTTGGCGTCCATGCCCCGAATATTAGCTAAAGCCTCTGCTTCTGCCCACTTGGTGAAATAATCAATAGCCACTAATACAAACCTCCTATTGCCCTTTACACGGGGGAATGGGCTGAGAATATCCAGCCCCCATTGTGCAAAGGGCTATGGACTACTCACTGAATTCAGAAGACCTGTTGGTTGATGGATCAAAAGGGCATGCTTTTGGCACTGTTCACAGTTATGTACATACTCGGCAGCGTCTTTTTGATTTTGAGGCCACCAAAATCCTTGAGTCATTACTCGGTGCGCTAACGAACTTCCCCTTACATGACTGCCACAGACTCCGTCATGCAGCTCAACCAAGAGCTTACCCACCTTCTCAAGATGCAAACACAGAAGATATGGGCCCCCGAAAGACCTTCGGTATAACTTGCAATCTGCTGACAACCAGTACCAAGTAGCCATTCGGCAAACCTTGTTAGCGTCACTTTAGTCATCTGGAACTCGATCTTCGGCTAAGAACACAATGATTGGGTCCATCCAACATGTACGGGCCTTTGAAATCATGGCCACCCCAACCCCGGCATTATCAACACTAGTTGTCGCATTAATACTCGATTCTTCAGTGAATTAGGGTGTTGATTCTGTGCCCAGGATACTTAGGCCACCTTTGCTGTACAAAACTTGTTCACAACTTGCTTTATCACCTATAAACAAGCTTTCATTCGGGAATCCCGGGCCTCGAAACTGCCACGCACTTGGTTCACGACCAGCCGGGAATCTGAATAAATTTCAACATCGTGAGCACCCAAACCTAAGACGGTTCTCAATCCAACAAGCAAGGCCTCGTACTCGGCTTCATTGTTGGAGGCTCTACACCCCAATCTAAAAAGGTGCTCCAATCGTACTCCTTTTGGAATAATAATGACAATCTCGGCTCTAGCCCCCATAACGCTTGATGCATCATCCACAAATACCCACCATGGGCGACGTTCTACATGGCAGACCATTTCCCCCTCGTTCTTTGGCGAAAACTTTGCAACAAAGTCAGCAAGAATTTGGCCCTTCACCGAACTCCTTGGCTTGTATCTTATATCAAAGGACCCAAGCCGGGTCCCCCATTTAGCTATCCGGCTTGTGAAATCTAATCTCTTCAATAATGACTACAGGGGATGCTCGATCAAAACGTAGATAGTATAAGCCTGAAAATATTGGGGCAACTTCCTTGTAACATGCATTAATGCCAGTACCAACTTCTCTAGGGGCAAGTACATTGTCTCAGCATCAACCATGGTCTTGCTAATGTAATACATGGGCTGCTGTATCCATCAGTCCCTTAAAAGCACAGCATTCACAGCATGGTTAGACACCGAGAGATACATAAACAAGTCCTTCCTGGGTTTTGGGGCTACTAACATGGGTGCCTGCGTTAAGTATCCCTTCAAGTCTTGGAAAGCCTTTTCACACTCCTCATTACATTGGAATCCCTTCCATTTCTTTAGCAGTTGGTAGAATGGACGGCAGTGATCAGCGAATTTAGAAATGAATAGATTAAGGGGTAGCCAACATCTCGGTCAAGATCTGTACCTCCTTTGGATTGCTCGGCAGCTTAAGACGCTGTACTACATCAATATGATCGGGGTCTACCTCGATCCCATGGAAGGAGATCAAATAACCTAGAAACTTGCTAGCCCCCATTCTGAAGGCACACTTATCCGCATTTAGGCGCAGTTTGTGTTGCCGAAGCACCTCAAACACCCCCTGCAAATCCTCTAAATGCCGTGCTTCCTATTTGCTTTTCACCACCATGTCGTTGATGTACACCTCAATTGTTCACCCGATCTTGTCCTAAAACATTCTAGTCATCATTTGTTGATATGTTGCCCAAACATTCTTTAATCCGAAGGGCATCACGGTGTAATCATAATTTGCATTCGGTGAGATGAATTCCATCTTTTCCTGGACCTTGGTAGCCAAGGCGATCTGATGATAACCCTGAAAGGCATCCAGAAAACTCATCCTCAGGTGCCCATAGGTTGCGTCTACCAATTGATCTATTTTTGACATAGGAAATGGGTCCTTTGGACATGCTCGGTTCAAGTCCACGAATCTATGCAAACTCTCCATTTTTCATTCTTCTTTTTTACCACCATGGTATTTGCCAACCATTCAGGGAAGAAAATTTCCCTTATCGCCCCGGCCTCCTTTAACTTCTCGACCTCCTGCCTTACCACCTCCACGTGTTCCCTAGCCGACCTTCTCGGCCTCTGCTTCTTTGGTGGAAACAATAGGTCTACATTAAGCTTGTGAACAATGAACTCAGGATCAACTCCGGGCACTCATATGGGCTCTATGCGAACACATCTACATTCTGTATAAAAAATAGCAATGTTTCTACCTTGTCCTTGTCCTCCATGCTTGCTCCTACTTGAAAATACTGGTCAGAGTCTGGCAGTATCCTCACTCTAATTAACTCCTCGACATAACTAGCCTCTGTTCCTACTCGGGGACCCTATAATTGCTATTAAGAGGCTTCCTCGTCAGTTTCTTTTTGCTTCCCCTCACTACTGCAACACCCTGCTCGGTGGGGAATTTGACCTTCACATGTAAGGCGGACGAAACAGCCCCCATTCTGTGGATCCACGGCCTATTGAGAATCACCGTGTATGGTGAAAACGTATTGACTACTATGAATGTTACCACCATTTCTTTACCCTCCATGTTCATGGAAAGGGAAATTTGTCCCTCAGGGATCACCACCCTACCATCAAATCCAACCAACGACGTGTTGTACTTTGACAAATCCTGATTCTTTAACTCGAGCCCTTTGAATAGGTCTGGATACATCACATTAGCCCCGCTCCCCTGGTCTATCATCACCCTTTTCACCATGAAAATGCTTACTCGGGCCTTGACAACCAATGCGTCGTCATGTGGCTGAATCGTTCCTTCTAAGTCATCTTCATCAAAAGCCAAAATCTCCCAAACAAACTTTGCTTTCTTTTCCGGGGGTCTCTTGTCCGGGTGATCTTCTACGGGCATAACAGTCAACACCTCCTTTTTGGTCATGGCCATACCCCTTGGGGCGGCATGGGTCACTTCAATCACTCCCAACAGTGGTAGGAGAGGGTTTCCCCTCTGCTGATTACCATGTTGGGTGCCTCGGTTGCTGAGTTTACTACGAACTCCTTCAAATGTCCTGCTTTTACCAACTGCCCTAGATGGTCTTTCAATACCTGGCATTGCTCGATGGTATGCCATTTATCTTTGTGATAGGTGCAGTACGAATTCTGATTTCTCTGAGAGGGATCACCCCCCATCTTATTCGGCCACTTGAAGTACGACTCATTTTTAATTCGGTCTATAATTCTATGTACTGGTTCCTTAAATGCCACGTTCACCTCCCCTAGCTACCACTCCGACTCTTGTATCTTTAAATCCTTCCGATACCTCGGCTGAAAACCATCCTGCTAAGGACGATTGATCAATGGTGCCTTACCTTTAATCTGTAACCTATCATCCTCTAGGTGCTTGTACTCCTTTATGTGCCTCATAAGCTGCCTCATGTCCTCAAGAGGCTTCTTTGTCAGCAACTCCCGTAGTTTAGAATCCTTGGGCAACCCCATTCTGAAGGTGCTTGCTGCAATTTTCTCGTTGCCCCCACCTATTTCATTGTAAAGCTCCCAATACTGACTGGCGTAACTTCGAAAGGTTTCCTCAACCTTCATCTTCGTAGACAATAAAACATCCACTAGTTGTGGCACCTGGCTACAAGTTACAAACCGGACACCAAACTCTAGGATCAACTCGGCGAAAGTGTGGATAGGACCCTTGCGCAACCCATTAAACCATCTCAGAGCGGTCAGGCCGAGGCTTGAGGGAATTACCTTGCATATCAGTGCATCATTGTGAGAATGCAGAGACATCATGTGGATATAATGGTTGACGTGCTCAATCGGGTCCCTTTTTGTTTCACAGATATTGAATGGTGGGCGTGTAAATCTGTTTGGCATTTGGGCTCTTTCAATATCGTCCGAAAATGGTGACCGAGCAGCTCTGCGTAAGGCACGACTCATTGCATCCATGGCGGTATTATGGGGCCACTGCTCTTCGAGGGAATCTGAACCCCGGTCTACATATTCCCGTGAATGCGAAGAGTCCTAGCGATGGCAAGATCCTTATGAATGTGAACGGTCCTAGCGTCAACGGGAACCAGATTGATTAGACCCCGTCCCATAGCGATCTCCCCCTGTATCGGATCTTCTTTCTTGGTTGTCTCGGTCCCTTCTCTGGTATCTATCTCCTACTTCCAACTCTAGATCTCTCACCAATCTACGTAGCCGTTCAAGCTCCTCATCTCTCTGGTCAAATTGTCTGTACCCCAAGGCACTCGATACTATCCGTTGTGTTTGGTATGACCCTTCCTGAGGTCGGAACAGTCTCCTTCTTGTTCGCGTTCCCTATCTTCACGCCTCTTTTTCCTTCTCTCTCGCCAGGAAGATCCTTAAGAAAACCCCACGGAATCACTCGCAACATTACTCTCTGAATGTTTATCAGATATCCTCCCGGGATCAAGTCTCAATAGAACCACAGCATTGTAGGAGATCCCCACAGACGGCGCCAATTGTAGGCACCCAGAATGAGCTTATAGGAATAACTCACTCGTGGGATCACAAAATATTTGTAATGTGGGCTTTGAGTTTCTTACCTTGGGCGATTCTTGTCAGGAGACCCAACTAAACCTCCCCAACCTCAGTATTGTTTCCCTCTCCCTCTTATGACTCACTTTCTACTCTCAACTTTCTTTGGAACCCTTCAACAGCCCCCTCTTCTTCTCCAGCTTCTCTTATTTATAGCATTATAATTAGTAGGGTGCTATGATTACTTTTGTAGTTAGTGGTTTGAAGGGTCCAGTGCTGTTATCCTTAGGTGGATGTTTGGTGAGAGTGGCTTTGGAACTAGTTCCTGTTTGAGGAAGATGCTCGGTGGCAGTATCACTGAGGCCGTTATCGGGCATCCGAGATACGATTTTACTGGGCAGTTGTACTTTGTTGGAAATGAGACTTGCTGGGCATGTTCCCCCATTGTGAAGTAATGAGCGAAAATTTCAACAACCAGCCAATAGGTTCTAGGTTAAACATGAGGTCATAAGCAATGCATTCGTGTCCCTAGTGGGCCTTAAGCCCAAATTCTGACAGGGGAGTTAGTAACCACGGGCCATTCTGCGGAGTTTAGGCCCAAGGTCCAAATGGTCCTGGGGGCTTGGTGTCGTACAGAAGGTACGGCCATTGGAAGGCTACATCAGTGGCATAATGATGAGCAAGTTGGCGTATTCTTTTAACCATAAATCAATATCTAGAATTATAACATCTTAATGATTAGTATAGATTTTAACATTTTCAAATTTTACAATTAGAAATTAAGTAGACAGAAACATTTTGATTATATTTTGTAAGGTTGAATTTAATCAACTATTTTGTTGGCTTTATTTCATGCCAATTTGCTTGTAATTCAGCATTTAGAAACTCTGTATTTAGGTGGGAATCATGTAAGGGTAGTGTGTGAGAGAGTGTGAAGAAAAGCTCAAGAGTGTGCAACTCAGCAAGGCCTCGCAACTGGTTTATGGCTTGTAAGTCACAAAAAAAGGCACATGTATGAAGCATGCAGAGGAGCTGAAGAGTCACCCCAACTGTTGCACTATAGGACAAAACTTCTAGCTGGCTAGGCCCTTATCTCGTGACTCAGACTCGCGACTCAGTCAAGTCGCGAGGCCAAGTCGCTAGTTCACTCTGTTTGGGAAAAACTGACATTTCGCATTCCAAACGCACACCAGTATAAATACCCCTTATACCAATGTATTGTAGATATCTTCCAGAGAGAATTTTGAGAGAGAAACCCTAGAGAAAAAAAAGATTGACTCATCCATAATCTTCATCCTTAATTCTCTAAAATTTCTCTACTCTCACCCTCTCCATTGTTACATCTTTAAGAGGTACATTTTTAGTCATATATTTTTCTCACCATACCCATATCTGTGAGAAGGTTATTTGCTGCTTGGGAAGCAGTTAGGAAGGGACCAATTGATATTGGTTGATGCTATGGGCTATAGCGAAATTCGGTAAGCTAGAAAAGACAAAAGTTCGACACAACCTCGTTGGAGCAAAAAGTTTGAAGGGTTTAGGTACATTGGGTAGATTAGGCTTGGAGGGTCTTTTGCTATTCATGTATCCCAACTTGATTCTCTAGTGGATTATTGACCGCTTAGAGGGCGGTGGATAGGTTTTACACTGAGAACTTCGGTTTCCTCTTCGATAACACATTGCTGTTTTGTCTTTGTGTTTCCATCTCTCTTCCCTTAATCTTTGCCATTTAATTTTTGTTGTTGATATGATTTTGCTATTCACGTACATTTTTGTTCTTGATGATACTGTGTGGGATGCAATAGATGTAGGATGGACTAGGCTGGAGTCCACTAAATCCACTTGGGATAAGGCAGCTCTTATGGCAGCTAATGCTAACAGTAAAGCTTTGAATGCAATTTTCTGTGGTGTTTCTTCAGATGAGTTTCATAAGATTTCTCATATAACAGTTGCCAAGGAGGCGTGGGAGATATTGGAGACCACCTATGAAGGCACGAAGAAGGTGAAAGATACTAAGTTGCAAATGCTAACCACTTGGTTTGAAAAGCTAAAAATGAGTGAAGACGAGTCATTTGACTTATTCTATAGCAAGTTGAATGAGGTGGTTGTTGGCAAGTTCAACTTGGGTGAGAAGACAGAGGACTCAAAGATAGTGAGGAAAATCCTTCGATCATTGCCAAAGAGCTTCCATGCAAAGTCACAACAATTAAAAATAGTAAGGACCTTAATGATATCAAAGTACAAGAACTAATTGGCTCACTTCAAACTTATGAGTTGTCATTGCCATCACAAAGGAAGAGCAAATCCCTTACTCTTAAGATGATCAATAAGAAGATAGAAGCTCACGACTCATTGGATGAGGATGTTGTTGATAAAGATGTGGCATATCTTGTGAAGAATTTCTGAAAGTTCTTGAAGTTCAAGAAAAATGGAAAGTTTGCTGAGAAGGGAAAATTCCCAAATTTCGGAAAGGAGAAAAAGGATTTCAAGAGGAAAGATGAGAAGGACTCTTAATCCTCTCAGGGAATCACGTGTTTTGAGTGCAACGGACATGGACATTTTAAGAAAGAGTGTTCTAATTATTTGAAAGCGAAAGGCAAGGTGTATGCCACCACTCTTAGTGATTCCGACTCCTCTGATTTGGATTCAGATAAAAGCTGTGATGGAGAGGGAAACTTCTCTGCATTCATAACCATTGCTTTAGTAGATTCTTCGGATGATTTGGGTGCACTAGTGAAAGAGCTTAGTGAGCATTCTGAATTGGAGTCAATTGGGATAGTTGAGGAATTTGCTGATGAGGAAGAAGAAGAAACAGTGGGACTACAAGAGACCTACACTTCCCTCCTTGAGAAGACCGGTGAATATGCAAAAGTGGCTAATGCAGCCATCAAAAAGATGAAAAGGGCAGAGGAAGATTATAGAAGTCTTCTAGTGCGATACAAGGAGACAAAATGTGAAATGGAGACGCTGAACAAAGAGTTAACTGAAGCTTATACAAAGATAAAATTCCTTGATCTTGAGGTGATTCAAGCAAATGCTAAGGTAGAACGGGTTTCCTCTAAGAAGCTTGATGAAGTGCTTTGTCATCAAAAACCTTTCTCTGACAAAAGTGGATTGGGATACACCGGAGAGAGTAGTTCAAGTGTCAAAGTGTCCAAAGATATGAAGTTCATGAAAGCTAAGGAACTAGTGATAGAAACTTCAGTTGTTGAGAAAGTGAAGCCGAAAAAGAAGCGGAATGTGACTGACCAACGTTTTTTAACTAAGCCTCCTAACCAATTAGTGGTCAAGACTAAGGATCAAGGGAAATCACTCCTAAAGTCACAAAGAGGTCCGAGAACTCAACATTTCTGTCATCATTGTGGACTTCAAGGACACACCAGACCAAATTGTCATAAGCTTAGAGCATTGAAGAATGCAAGTGATTAGAGGTCAAGAGGACCAAGAAATGACAAAAGGAATTGGGCTGTTGAACAATCAAGAGGTCGAGATGGTGATTCCAGAGTGATGGATGTGATGAAGATGATTGATGCATTCACCACCTGTTTGGCAAGCTTCTCCAGAAGGTTTGACAACCATAACTCTTGTACCCAATCCACTAGGGATATCACTCTAAACACACGTGCTGTGTAGGTGAAGATGGGTACTCATGCATAAGCATTACAACATGTCCATGTATTAATACTTCCTATGTTTTATGACTTTGATTGGTTGTGTGCTTTTTGTTTTTGTTCCAGCTTGTGCTGAAAAATTTGTGTTTGTTTGTTTGCAATTGTTTTAAATGTTTTTACTTTTTTTTGGTCAATCTTTTCTTCTTTTATGTCAAAAATCCAAAAACACATAAAAAGTAGAAAATCCAAAAAAGCTTGATCGACATTATTGTGTTTTGTCACAAGCATGTTTTGCCTTATACCTTTGGGCAGGTTTTGTGCATTTTCGAGCGTAGCTTGTTCTCAATGCACTCATATCATTGTGGGAAAAATCTTGAAATCTATGTGATTGTTATAAATAGATTTTCAAACTTGTCATAAATGATTAGTCATTGGTTTTGTTGATCTTGAAACTTGCATAGACTTGTGCCTATATATCTTCCCATTCTTTTATTTTTTTAAAGAGCTCAACAAATGTAAATCTCAAAATGAAAAGAGATAATGAGCTACAAAAGCCTTCACACATACTATTATTTGACTAGGAAAAAGGGAAAGTAACTTTTGTGAAAAATTTATGTTGCCTAAAAAAAAAAAAAACCAAAGGCTTACTCATCAAATTGAAATGTCAAAAATTTCAGGCATCGATCTGAAAATGAGATGTAATGATTCAAAAAGTTCAAATGATATGTTGAATATGGAGCCAAATGAAAAGCTTCAATGTTATGTTATTAAGTTTTGTGGGAGGTCATATGCATTTCTATAATTGAGATAGGTCACTTTTCCTAGTGCTAATTGTGTATGCTTTGGTTGAATTGATCATTGAAGCTTCACATTGGACTAAGGACTATCTCATCTTTGGTACTCACACACATCACACATGTCTATATTCAATGAATGTCTTATTCATTTATGTGATTGTACTTGATTAAATGTGTTTCACATACTCAATTTTTGTTGATCAAACACAAAAAGATTTTTGAGTGATTTAATTGTTTTTTTGGAAAGTCTTTTGTTTTTCCAAAAATATGAAAAATTATGTTTCCCTGTTCTGGCAACTTGGTCGCGGGTCATTCCAGTCACATGGCCCCAGTCACAAGCTTACACAGTAGGTTTTTGCGACTCACTGGCAGGTCAAAGTCCCAATCGTGAAAAAGACTTAGAAAATTTTTTCCCAAAAATCTAGTTTTTAGATTACTTGTGACTCGTTTTGGCGACTTGCATGCAGGTGGGAGCTTCAATCGCGAGCTTACTCAGAAGTTTTCGCGGCTCCCTATGCGACTTACTAATGGGTCAAACTTCCAGTCGCGAAAAAAACTTAGTCAATTTTTCAAAAATTTTGTATCATAAGGTGTTTGGCGACTTGTCCTAGCGACTTGTTCACGACTTGGTTCAGTCGCGAAAAAAGCTTGTTTTACGCTTCGAGGACAGTTTTTAAAACTTTTCAGTTTTCCCTCGAACATTTTTTACTATTCATTGTCTTGTTCGTTCAATTCTCTCACAAGCTCACCGTGTTTCACTCTCAAAACCACCATTTTCTTCATCATCTCAACTTTAATCTTCAAGAAAAGGTATGGGTTCTTCATTTTTCTCAAAGTATTTCATGATTTTAACCTATAAATGTGTGGATTTTGAGTTTTTAATGAGTTTCTGAAAATCTGCTGTCTCGAATATGAGTTGGGTATTTTTGTTTGAGTTTGTTTATTGAGTTTTGTTGACATTGATAATTTGTTACTTGATATACTTGTTTCGTGCATGTTCCTCATTTTTGAATAGTATATCATGATTGTACTGTGCTGTGCAGATCATGCTCTTTGTAATTTGTCTCAAAAAGAGTTACATGTGTTTTCATAGACTACATTGTGCTTAGTTGAGCCTGCACACTCATCACATTTGCACACCACTTGCACCATTGTTGTTTATGCTTAAATAAATGATGATATTCTGCATACTTGGTTCATTTACCTTGTATAAGTGCTATGTCTTTCTCAATGACAATATGCGTTTATTCCATGGACTAACTTGGATCTAATCAAGTTTTTGTTTGTGTCTTGTGGTTTTGTATTTGGTTCTTTGCTGTGTGTATGTTATTTTGCAGATGTCTCGTCACTCCTCTTGAGGAAAAAAGCCTGTAACTGATGTTCCATCATCTCCTATTTCAAAACGGACTCGAAGTTTGTCTCAAGCTTCAAACATTGAGAGATTTAGGAATCTACTCATTTCACAGACTTTCGAAAGAATTTTTAAAGATGCTCCTACTATGGTGGAAAGGGTTGTAAAATTTGATACCCTAAGAACAACATTTATTCCTAGGATCTTTGAAGGAAAAGATTGGGCTGATCTATTCGGGAACTTCGAGGATCTGATTGATGAATTAGTTAAGGAGTTCTATTCAAATGCTAGATACACAAGAGTTGAGTTGATGTGTTGGGTATGAGGATAGGAGTTCAACATCAATCTAAACTACATTGCGAAGGTTCTTTGAATCAATAGACCGGCAAATGCAAACCTCACTCCATATGATGACAGACTTCCTAAGGTTCAAGATATTCTTCAAATTCTTAGGCTAGATCATGAGATCTCATCTAAAAGCACGTCCATTGAAACAACAAAGTTTGCACCTAATCTGACGAATCTCAAATTGATCATGTTCTTCAACCTTTACCCACTCTCGAACACTGCATTCATCAACCTTGGATGAGCACAATTCCTATGTGATCTCATCACCGGAGTTCCGATTGATATCTGGTCCCACATTTTTCAGATCATTGGGAAAACAACAACTCAATCAGTAGCAAGAACATGCCTTCCTTTTTGTAGTCTTCTCATGAAGATCATGGTCCTTGAAGGTGTTCGTCCACCAAAAGATGGAACAAAACTGACACGTTTTCGATCATTATCCATGATATCACTTCAAGCAAGTAAGAGTCACTCCTCTAAAGTACCTAAAATTGAATCGTTCCATCTTGCTACCTCTTTCGGTCATGGCTCAGTTGCTCAGACTACGCTTGTGCATACTAAATTTGTATCTCCTCACACTCCTTAGTTGCAGACGACTAGCACTCAGCCTGCACCTTCTACCTCTCAAGATGATAGAATGAGCACTTTAATAGAGGGTCTGTATCAGCGCATTTCCAGATTTGAAAGAGCTTTCTACTCCACTAAGAATCAAGTTCAAATGCGTCTCACTGCTATTGAGACACAGTTAGATGTTATTCAACAAAAGCTAGAGAATAGCCTTTAGCTATTTGTGCCAAAAGGGGGAGAGATAACATACGGTAAGGGGGAGAGCAACACAAGAATAAGAAGTGTGCATATTGAAAGGGGGAGTTGTGTGAGCTCAGAAGAAGAATACTAATACATACTCACATACTTTACTTTTGACTTGTCTTGGTTTAGTTTATTTGTTTATAGTGTTTATAACTCTTGGTATTTATATTCTGATATTGTTTAAAGCTTTTGGTACTTTGCTTTTGAAACTTTGGTATATATGTTTAAGTCTTTATTCAGTACTTTTATGTTTTGTACCCATGCTTTATAGCCTAGTACTTGTTACTAAATGTTATGCATTTTCTTTAAGTACATCACTCTTGTGCCCTTGTTGGATTTTATAACATTGTTACAATTCCCTTGTGTTATTGTATTGGTTGAGTGTTGGACATGCAAATAATACTTTGCATTGAGCTTATTAGCTTGCATGTCCGAATGTTCATTCCTTGTGTGAATAAGCATTGTGGTCATTATTTATAGTGATTGTTCATTTTTGTTCAAGCCATGCTTTATTGCTTTAATCTATATTGCTTAATCGCATTGTGCTTGCTCCATATGTATTACAAGTTTTCTGCATATGCGTTACAAGTTTTCTGCATACAATGATCATATTGTGTTGTTGTTTTTCAAGAGTTACTTGTTCTTATGGTTCAAGAGCTACACAGATTCTAGAGTTAGGTGTGAGTGAGTTATGTTCAACTGTTCCCAACTCACATGTTAAATCTAAAGTTTGTTTTAGGGTTTTGTCACGGAATAGCCAAAGGGAAGATTGTAAGGTTGAATTTAATCAACCATTTTGTTGGCTTTATTCCGTGCTAATTTGCTAGTAATTTAGCATTTAGAAACCCTATATTTAGGTGGGAATCATGTAAAGGTAGTGTGTGAGAGAGTGTAAAGAAAAGCATAAGAGTGTGCAACTCAGCAGGGCCTCACGACTGGATCTCGTGGCTAGCATGGTCCACATCAGCTATTAAATTACTAAAATACCATCAAATAATTAAAAGAACTCTAAAGAAGTTTCATCTCAAAAAAAAAAAAAAAACCTATAATGAATTTTTTTTAGAGCAATTTATTACATTGTAATTATGATTTGTTGTGAAAGTGTTGTGAACATAACATTTTTCAATATTTATTACATAATGGCCTATTCGTTATTTACTTTATTAAAATGTAATGTCACAAAAGATAACCGAACATG
This sequence comes from Quercus suber, assembly GCF_002906115.3. NCBI lineage: Eukaryota > Viridiplantae > Streptophyta > Magnoliopsida > Fagales > Fagaceae > Quercus > Quercus suber. The sequence goes on from NW_027069478.1 coordinate 1,795,695, forward strand.
ATAAATATTGACATAAAATAAAACACACTAATCATTACCTTCATAAGTCATGTACTCCATTTGAAACAATGACATGAATATACTTTAAATTTTGAATAACAAATTCTCAAAAAACAAACAAAAAAAAATGTTTTTAGTCAATACTTTATTATGTGGCATTAAAGGTTAGCAGGGTTTTGTCAAATGTGTGCAAGATATTCTTGACGCAAATGCACATAAAAATTTGGATGCAAGTGACTGTAGCCTGTATAGGAAATTAACAGCTTATACGTGATACATCATTTATATAACTAAGTAGAATGATGAGAGATCCATTGATCAATTGAAATCCTTATTTCTTTGAACCTTGTTTTAGTGGTCTCGGACTGGGGGTTTTACTTATTGTACTTTTGTTTTTTAATTTCATTGCTCACTTAACTTTGCTTTGTAATCTGTTAGACTCTGCGTTCACTAATTTGCACATGAAGTGCGTTTATTTAAATAAATAAATACAAAAACTATTCTACTTCCTTATCTAAAAAAAAAACCCACTGAGTAGAATGATTGTTGATGCTTAAAATGGATTTCAGGAAAAGGAACGCATGGGCGTGTGTCACATCTTGGTGCAATTAAGCTTATTTGGGACAGGCATTGCCTATACAATTACATCTGCTATCAGCATGAGGTTTATTAAGCTACTCCTCTCACTCCCAACTTCATTTCTGAGCATAGTAGTTTTGGCTATAGCTATTCAAGAATTGAAACCATTTAACAATACAGAGTCGCATTATATGCCTTTTTGTTGCCAAAATTGTCATCTGGGTCATTAAAATTCCAGAAAGATTTTATATAACCAAATCCAACATGGATTTAAAATGTTGAATATTGATTTCAAATTTTGTTAGTGTCATCCAAAATCACAGAATTGGCACTTTTGTGATTTACATAGTCAAACCTTTCTATTATGGTCTCCCTTTTTTTTTTTCCTCACTATGGATGCAGAGCAATTCAGAAATCAATCTGTTACCAAAAAGAAGGGCATGAGGCTGCATATAACTTTGGAAATACCACTTATATGTTACTCTTTGGAATTGTCCAAATTGTACTCTCTCAGATCCCTGAGTTCCACAAACTGCAATATACAATGGCTATCGATTCTTGCTACAGCCATGTCCTTCGCCTATTCTTCCATTGGATTGGACTTGGCCTTGCAAAAGTTATAGGAATGCTAGTGAATTCACTAGTACATTATCTAGCTAATGATAGTACTTCATAAACTGAAAAAGAGGAACGGGGATATTGCAAGGGACTAGAAACTTAGTAGTGATTTTTTCTTGTTTCTCTATTTTATTTTATGAGGGAATTACATATTACTTACCTATGGTTTAGTCCAAATTTAACTTACTCACTTGTGGTTTCATTTTTGACATTTTACCCACCTAAGGTTACTTCTGTTTAGTCTCTGTTACCCACCTCTGTTAAAAAATAGGGGTAAATAAGTCTTTTTACACCCATTTTATGTCTCTCTCCTCCCGAAACAAGAAAGAAAAAAGACAAAAAAAGGACCAAAAAAAAAAAAGACAAAAGAAAAACAAGATTAAAATATGGTATTAGTTTCTCACAATTCACAAACATGAAGAACATACACCCAAAAAACTAATACAAATCAAATCAAGCAAAACCATGAGGCAGAGAGTAGTGACATAGTTAAAAATGAAATCCATAAAGCAAGAACGAAGCCATCACAGTCTGATCTAGACCTTCGGCATGGATTCCTCGCAAAAGCAATGGTGTTGATCTGATAATGGTGGGCGTGGTGGTGTTGGGTTGTGGGTTCTGATAATGGTTGTGGTGGTTGTGGGTGCCTTTTCATCACTTGCCAACAAAAGCTTTTGCTGCTTCAAGAATGGTAACCCCTATACACCCACACACACCATAGCACTACTGATAGCACCAATCCATGGGTTGCTGTACTTGTCAACCATGGTTTAGGCCCCACAATGAGTTTAAATAACTTTTGTGATTATGATATTGCCACTAATTTGGAAGAGTACTAGCTTGTGATTTCTACGTTATTTAAATGATATAGAGCATACATTTCTAGCATTTTCAGCCTGCAAAGATTTGAATTTTAGATTTTTCGTCTTGATTTGCTATGTGGGTCTAGTGTGTTATAAGCTCACCGTTATTCAATGAATTTCCCCTGGTTAGACCCCAGTGTCAGATAAATGAAAGAAAGGCCTTTTTTTTTTTTTTTTTTTTTTTTCCTTTTTTTGGTGTGTGTGTGTGTTGGGTTACGGGTATTTGATCAACTGACCTGATTGGAAAATTTGTGATGTTTTGATGTAATTTTGGGGTAGACTGGTGATTTGTGCAGTGGTTTTAGAGTGTAATGGGTAACGGAATGAGGTGGTGACAGGCTGACATCAATGTGTCGGTTGTGTTTATGTTCTGGGTTTGAAAAAAAATTTGATTTGAGCCAGATGTATATTCCTAGGTTTGGAATAGCGTGTTTTGATCTTATTTTCTTTCCTTTTCTTTTTCTTGTTTTGGGAGAGAGGAGTATTTGATCCATTTTGGGTTTTGTTTTTGATAAAAAAATGTGTTAAGTAATCTCTAAAAGGAAGGTGGGTTACCGAATAGTAACGGAGGGAAGTACAGGTGGGTAAAGTGTCAAAAATAAAACCACGGGTGGATAAGTTAGATTCGGGCTAAACCACAGGTGGGTAATCTATAATTACCACTTATTTTATTTTTTCTTCCAAAGATAATAATTTTTTTGTCATAAATATTGCAGGAGAAGGATGTGTTAAGGGCAGCATTGGAGGAATCTCAACTTCTAGTGCAGCTGATAAAGTATGTCTGATTGGTGTCTCTAGTCTTGGAAGACATTGCATTTGCCTATCCATACCCTCTCATTCTTATTGAGATAAGATTTGACATTTTAAGTTCTTATATGGGTGAAATCGATTTCAAAAAAGCACTATGTATATAACGATTCAAGTACTTAAAATAGCAAAAAGGCTGATATATATGATGCATTTTGCAAAACATGAAGGTTACTTTGAAGTCACCTCCAACAGAAAACCAGACAATGAAAAAGGCCTCAACAATAGCGATCATAGTTACAACCCTCTTCTACCTCAGCTGTGGAGGCTTTGGATATGCAGCCTTTGGGGATGATTCACCAGGGAACCTCTTGATGGGGTTCAAATTCTTTGAACCATACTGGCTCATTGACTTTGCTAACAGTTGTGTTGTGCTTCATCTAGTAGGAGGATATCAGGTACAACTTTATATGCTACATTTATCACGTTTAAATCTTCTAATTCTTGTTGCCATCTTAAATCCCTGCCATTAGAAGGAATAGGCCTTAGTTATGTTTCTCTCTGTGGCCAAGACTATAATTGTTCTAACTTGTATCACTAGGAGAAATGCAAAATATAGAAATATAGCCAACATATACAGTAATTTCAATGTTATAACATAGTTATACCATTGTGTTTTTGCATGTATTTACGTTGACAGATTTTCAGTCAGCCACTGTTCGCAAATGTTGAAAGATGGTTTGCCAAGAAGGTCCCAAGTAGCGGATTTGTAAATAATAATCACCCATTGAAATTGGCATTACTCCTAGTTATTAGATTAAATCTTCTCAGATTATGGTTCCGGAGTGTTTATGTGGTGTCAACGACAGGAATTGCAATGATGTTCCCCTACTTTAATCAGGTTATGGGAATACATGGAGGCCTGAACTTTTCGCCCATATCTATATATTTTCCTATGGAGACGTACTTTAAGCAGAGGAATATTGGAGCTTGGATAACAAAGTGGGTTATGCTTCGAACTTTCAGCATCATGTGCTTGCTTGTGACATTACTCGCCTCGATCAGTTCGATTGGAGGACTTATAAGTGCAAGACTGAGCTAGAATCTGCACTTGAGTCCTTTTGTAATGGAAAGGATGATGCACGTCTAAAGATTGCTATTGATTCACGAAGTATGATAAAGCTTGGACTTTAGTACTCTTTCTTTTGATGTCGGCATTGCTGAATTTTCATGGAGAGGCCCAGTACATTGTCAGGACTATAAGGAATGCTAAACTAGGAAACCGGTTGACAGAATTTGGTCTTGATAATGCTCTCATTGATTATGCTAATGTTTGCATTGCTCTTTATTTGGTGGGAGGATATCAGGTAATACCAATTTATATCAAAAATAAGAATTCTAAAAAATCATAACTTATCTTCTTATTGACTTTTTAAAAATTTTGTATTTAACATTTTGACCAAATGTTATTTACATTTGCCGAAATCCTATATAACATTTTCCTTTACATGCAGAAGTAATGTAACCCAACTTCCATTTTCATACATATATTTTCCATTTCCTTAGTTCCAAATCAAATCTCTTCTTCTTCTTCTTTCTTTTGAAATACTTTTTATAACATGTTTTTTATATCACTTGCCATTTATGCCAACAGGGAGAAGCATCATTGGATTACTCGTTCCTTAGTAAACTTGCAAAGGCAGTATGGTTTGGATCTAATATAATGATCTGCACGGATTGTATTATTCCATCTTCTATTCAATACTGGTTGTGTAAATGGCTAAACATAGGGGATTCAATCATCTGAAACCACTGATTCTCAATTGTTAACAGCAATAAACTTGTGGCCATTTGAACATCCCACTTTTTGAAGGATGCATTGTGAATGCTAGTGTTATCTTTTCAAATAATTGTGAGCACCCTAAGGTGTGTGGACCGCGAATGCCATGTTTGCCAACTTAATGGCCTGGTTGGATGAAGGGGGGAAGGAGGAGTGGAGGGAAGTAGAGTAGAGTTGGCTAAAAATAAGCTAATTTTGTACTAAATGTACTTTACTCTACTCTACTTCCCCTCCCTCTCCCTCAATCCAAACGGACCATAATGATTTTCCTGAGGTGCTACCCAGTGTGGGCCCATCCTGACATACGGCCCAAAAATATGCCATTAACTCAAAGGTTGGGTGAAGATTGGAATTGTCACCTGGTTATTGGTCCAAGAACCATTTTTTTGACCCTTATGCAAAGGTCCAACTTAACCAGATTATGAATTTGGAGTTAAGGTATGAACGTGGAAAGATGTTAGGCATCCAAATCTTTTTGGTTGATGAATCAGCCTCCACTTGTACCTCCTAGCCATGTTCAATGGATTGCCCTAAGTGAGATCCCTCCTAAGCACGCATGACGTCTTTAAATAGAGAAATTTCATGTATTGTACAAAGGATCTCAAAAATTATACATTAGGATGGGGTCCCTAATAATAGGCTTCCCCTAATTACATGTTTATAGCATTTCCAACTATCTACCATGATCATGTATTCATTCAGAAACTTGAAAGAGGAAGACATCTGTACCTAGCTAGGACCAGCACCCATGCATATTTAGGTAACACAAAGGCACGATGAATTGTGGTTTCTAGGGTGTACATAGGCTTGGTCTATGCATATGTACCCTATATAGAAGCAGAAACCCTAATCCTACTACATTTGTATCCTAGGAATGTTGCTAACTCTACTCAAACATAAAAGAAAGGAACCAGAAGGCAAAACAAGCAAAAACTAAAGATAGAAACTGAAATTTTGGATGAAGGATTGAAAAATAAAAGATGTTAGAAACTAAGAAGCTTACCTTGGCACTAAGAATAATGTAGTGGAATAATAACACTGAGAAATAGAATACGTTTATTTCAATGTGCAAAAAACAAAACATATTTGCTTGAAACATAACCTTTAATCCACAATGGGTTTTTTTAATCCATAATATGATAGGTCTAGACTCCACAAGTGAAACAAAAATAGAGAAGAATAAAAAAACAGTGTTTTATTTATTTATTTGAATGATTGAATTGTTAAAAAAAAATTTATAGACTTGCAAACTTATTTAAAGGTTTCATTAAACTTGACAGACCAAAAAAATATATTCTAAAACAGATCTTAATTAATACCCACCATAATAAATATCTAACCAATTTTGAAAACACAGCTATTTATTTATTTATTAATTTGAATGATTGAATTGTTAAAAAAAAAAAATTATAGACTTGCAAAATTATTTAAAGGTTTCATTAAACTTGACAGACCAAATAAATATATTCTAAAATAGATCTTAATTAATACCCTACCGTAATTAATATGTAACCATAATAGGAATCAAATTTGACTTAAAAAGCATTAAAAGCTCCTATAAAAACAAGGAAACTAATCAATTAAACCTAAAATAACGTTTTTTTTACATAAAAATACTAAAATTAAATAATTGCAAAAATTAAATTGTAAATTCTGTCCTACATCATTGTTAATGAAAAGTAACTCAATAGCGGAATTGACTATTGACTTACTATTCATTTGTTATTTTTGAATGCTAAACAATTGAGCCAGGTACTTGCTGTTTTTAGGGATATTTAGTTTTATTTTTAACCATATTGCTCGTTTGACTAACTTGATGTGGTTACTCTTAGGATCCAATGCTTACATTGATGCTAATTTGATAATCTCCAAATATCTACAGAAAATTTTTTGACAACTGCTATGGGGAAGAAGTGGCTTCTATACAATGGAACACAGCTTATGTTACAGCATATAACACACTCTAAATATTCCTTAAATCAAAATATCAAAATTGCTATACTCCTCCAACCAAGTCAATCAAGTTGCATATTTCAGCTCACAAAAAATGTGACCAAATTACCTATACGGTAGGTCAGTACTATTATACCCCAACCCATGTCCCTCAAAGTTGATGCCCTTTCTTAAGACTCATTTGAAAAAAAGTGAGAACTGAGAATGCTAAGATGAGAATAATAAAATGAGAGAAAATTTGAAATGATTATAGAAAAAGGAAAAATGAAGAGAGAGAGAAAGAGAGAGAGCAACGCATGATACCTACTATGACTACGAGCTGAATAGGTTTTTTTTTTTTTTTTTTTATTTTTTTTTTAAGTGAGCTTTTTGTTGAATTATTTGATCATTTTTTATTGTTTGACTTAGTTTGTTTTTGTTTGAACTATTTTTGCTATTATTTGAGCTCATTTTTATTGTTGCTACTTGATCTTTCATTTATTTATTTATTTTTTTTGTCTAAGGGGTTAAGGATCATATTTGGGGTCCAAGATTTTTTTTTAGTAAAGCTAGCAGGAGAGAATAATTTGAATTTCGTAGTGTCTAAAATTGGTCTCATATTCTGATATTCATCATACGTCTGACCACGTAACCATGAATTCAAGACAATATTTTTTACTGTTGTTATCGTATCTGTATGTATGTTCCCATGAGTAGCTACTATGCATAGATTAGTAATCCCTTTTTTTTTTTTTTCCAAAAGAGATTCATGCATTGTTGTCAATTGATCATCTTCAAATGTATGCCTTAAACTATCACTACAAAAAACTGGTCCTATAGTGGCGTTTTTTTAGAGACGTTTAAAAAAATGCCACTATAGGTACCCTATAGTGGCATTTGGAGAGTCCTATAGAGGCGTTTTAAAAAATGGGTCTATAGCAATGTTTCCAATGACCTATAGTGGCGTTTATCAAACGCCACTATAGGTCCTGGTATTACAAGGGCCTATAATGGCGTTTGTCAAACGCCACTATAGGCATTTTTATTTTATTTCTTATTTTTTTCATTTCGGTAAGACCTATAGTAGCGTTTGACAAATGCCACTTGTAACAGTAAGACCTATAGTGGTGTTTCAAAAACGCTACTATAGGTCTGCCTATAGTGGCGTTTGGAAAACGCCACTATAGCCCAACAAAAAAAAAATTAAAATAAAATAAAAGGTTAAGAAAAAGAATCCAGCACAAATAAATAAATAAATAAATAAAATAGGGGAGCTATAGTGGCATTTGGAATAGGACCTACGGTGGCGTTTACCAAACGCCTCTATAGGTCCAAAAGTGCATGTTTTACACTATTCCGAGAAAAAAAAAATGAATGAGTTTCAACGGTAAAGAATATATATATATATATATATTTAAATGTATATATTATTTTATGTTTATATTTAAATGAGAGATGTTATGTCCACAATATTTTCATAATAAGTTATAAGTAGTTAGTTGTTGTTGATTCAAATTTGAACCTAACACTAATATTATTTTTTTGTCTTAACAATAACAACCAATAGCAACCTGCCACTTAAAATTTGTTATAAAAATATTGTGAAAATGTTGTTAACATATCATTTCTCTTTATATATATATATATATATTTTATGCATGAGAGATGCTACGTCTACAATATTTTCACAACAAATCATAGGTGGTTAGTTGTTATTGGTTCAAATTTGAGTCTAACACTAAGATTACTTTTTGCCCTAAAAATAACAACCAGTAACAATCTGTCACTAAAAATTTGTTGTAAAAATATTGTGAAAATATTATTTGTATATGCATATATATATACACACACATACATACTTTCTTTGTCTCCCTTTTCTGTCCATGCCAAGTCTCAGACTTCCTTTCTCTATTTTTTTTTTTTCCCTTCGTTGCCTGACTTGTCTCCACTCCTCCATCTTTCTTGTTTTCTTTTTCTTTCACTCTTCTTTCACTTCACACGCACCTGATACTTTCTTCTTCATCTCCATTTTGATTTTATTTCTTTTGTTTTATTTGTGGTGGTGTTAATGTTTGTGGGTTTTGGATTTGCAGATGGTGTTGCAGCTTATTGATTTTGTTCAAATTTGTAGATGGTGTTTGAAGCCATTGGTTGTATAGTTGTAGGTAAGCATTTTTTTTTTCTTTCTTCTTTTATATATATATATATATAATATCATTTCAGATTCTCTCTCATTTAACTACTCTCATCTCAGCATTCTCAGTTCTCATTTTTTTTCTCATTAGTCTCTTTTTGTCTTTTTTATTTTATTAGTAGAAAAGAAATTGTAAAATTTTCATATATTTGTTTTTATTGTTGTTGTTATTGTTGCAATGTGATATATTTCAGTTCTTTAAAAATTTCTTAGAGCCGCTTCAACGTATGCCCTGTTGCATTAATAATAATAATTTTCTTGAATTACCAGTCATTACAGTAATGAAAGTTAAAATAAGCTCCTATTCGTTCTAGCCCTGACGTAGGAAACATACACTACAAAAAACTGGTCCTATAGTGGCATTTGTGAAACGCTACTATAGGTACTAAAAATGCCACTATATGACCATTTTGGCTATAGTGGCATTTACAAATGCCACTATTGTACTGCCATTATAGACCAATAATGGCGTTTTATAAAAACGCCACTATAGGACCGCCTACAAACACCACTACAGACCAAATTTTTTTATTTTTGAAAAAGGCTATAGTGGCGTTTGTCAAACGCCACTATAGCCTTTTTGAAAGAAAAAAAAATTGGCCAATAGTGACGGTACAATAGTGGCATTTGTGAAACGCCACTATAGACTCTACAAACGCCACTACAGCCAAAAAACACCAAAAAAAATTTGATTACCAAAAATTAAATCAAAAGAAATTTTTTTTTGACATGAAAAAGTTTTTTTAATTAAATTAAAAGATACAAAACAAAACAAAATACATAAATAAAACAAAAAACAAACACTATAGCTATCCCACAAATTCAAAATGAAACACAAACCCGCTTAAAAAAATTCAAAATCGAACCCAACATGCTCACATCCAAAAATTTAAAAAAAAAAAAAAAGAAAAAAAAAAAGAAAAACCAAAAA
>NW_027069478.1:1805502-1813497 GCF_002906115.3 Quercus suber
GAGAGAGAGAGAGAGAGAGAGAGAGAGAGAGAGAGAGAGAGAGAGAGAGAGAGAGAGAGAGAGAGAGAGAGCAATGGATGATACATATTGTGACTACGAGCCTAATAGAGGTTTTATTTTTTTAAATGAGCTTTTGTTGAATTATTTGATAATTTGTTGTTTGACTTAGTCTTGTTTTTGTTTGGACTATTATTGCTATTATTTGAGCTCATTTGTATTGTTGCTACTTGATCTTTTATTTTTGTTTAAGGGATTAAAGATCATATTGGGGTCCAAGAATTTTTTCAAGTGAAGAGTAATGTTACATCCACAATATTTTAACAATAATTATTTCACAGCAAATCATAGGTAACAAACTGCTATTGGTGGTTTAAAAAGTTATGTTAGTAGTAGGTCCATATTAAAGCAGTAACAGTTTACCACCTAAAATTTGTTACGAAAATATTATGAACGTAATATTTCTCATATTTTTATTGAACCCAAGTTATTGGGATTCTCAAGTTATGTGTGGTGGTCTGTTCCCAACAACCTTGGGCTTTTGGACCCAGACCTCCAATTTACTTATACTCTAGGTTAGACTTATCCTACAAAGAGAAGTCCAAGAAATGGCTCTAAAGCTTACTGAGGGAGTTAAACTGTTGTTTTTGGCCAAAAATTCCCTTGATCCTGGCTCAGCCGAGATGATTATTGTATAGCCAAGCCCCTTACCCTGAAATCCAAACAAGATTTCTTATTCCCCAAGTTGTATTTTTTTCCTTACTACTCTCGTGTTTCACTTTCCCAATTTTCCAACCCCCAATCCTTGTCTCTCCTCAATTTATAGTCTCCCCTTAATGGGGTTGTCATGATGACGGGATTTTCCCCATGACAGTGGCTCCTTCTATACAATATTCCTGACCAGACGGGATACATTGCAAACTGCAAATTAAGGGTGTCAAATGGGTGGGTTTGGATAGGTTTGCGGTGGGCATAATTGGGTTCGGTACAAAAGCCCATTTACCCATTTAACTAATTACATCTAACCCAAACTCAACCCAACCCAATTATTATGGGTAAACCCCAACCCACCCAATTACCCAATAATCAAAAATACCAAAATGCCTCTAAAACTTGAAAATGACCAAACTACTCCTAAAATCCTTTAAAATTACCAAAATATTCCCTATACCTTAAAAAAAAAAACCTAAATATACTCAAAAACCACTAAAAATTACCAAAATACCTTTTGTTAGGTTCTAAGGTCTTAGGATTTTATGTATTTAGAACTCTAATTTGTAATGTTGGCAAACCATGATCAAAACATTGTATTTAGTTTTATTTAGACTTGCTCAAAGTTGGTTTAATATTGTAAAGTTGGAATCGAGTGGCTGCAGAAGTACTTGGGACTCTCGGCCTGGCTCGATCGATCGAAGAATAGACTCGATCGATCGAAAATCGCACAGGTTGAATTTTCTGCAGAATTTCCAACTCAGCCCTACTTCATTAAACGTTTAGGGTTTTATGTTTTTACCCTAGGTATATACCCTGAAATCCAAACAAGATTTCTTATTCCCCAAGTTGTATTTTTTTCCTTACTACTCTCGTGTTTCACTTTCCCAATTTTCCAACCCCCAATCCTTGTCTCTCCTCAATTTATAGTCTCCCCTTAGTGGGGTTGTCATGATGACGGGATTTTCCCCATGACAGTGGCTCCTTCTATACAATATTCCTGACCAGATGGGATACATTGCAAACTGCAAATTAAGGTGTCAAATGGGTGGGTTTGGATAGGTTTGCGGTGGGCATAATTGGGTTGGGTACAAAAGCCCATTTACCCATTTAACTAATTACATCTAACCCAAACCCAACCCAACCCAATTATTATGGGTAAACCCCAACCCACCCAATTACCCAATAATCAAAAATACCAAAATGCCTCTAAAACTTGAAAATGACCAAATTACTCCTAAAATCCTTTAAAATTACCAAAATATTCCCTATACCTTAAAAAAAAAAACCCAAATATACTCAAAAACCACTAAAAATTACCAAAATACCTTTGAAACTTAAAAAATGATTAAAATACCCTCGAAATCTATAGATTGACCAAAATATCCCAAAAACTTATAAAAGACCAAAATATCTCCAAAACCTAAAAATTTACCAAAATACCACCTAAACCTAAAAAATTATTGAAATATCCTTAAAACCTAAAAATGATCAAAATAAACCCGAAAACCTAAAAATTGACCAAAAATACCTCCTAGACCTAAAAAAATGACCGAAATATCCCCCAAAACCTAAAAACTAATCAAAATACCCCAAAAACCGAAAAATTAACCAAAATACCACATAAACCTAGAAAATGACCAAAATGCCCCCTGGAAACCTAAAAAATGATCGAAATTTCCCCTAAACCTAAAAAATGACCAAAATGACCCTTAAACTTATAAGATGATAAAAATATGCCCTAAACCTAAAAGAATGACCGAAATGCCACCAAATTTTTTTTAAATGACCAAAATACCCTGAAATCTAAAATGACTGAAATACATCCGAAACCTAGGAAATTACCGAAATAGCCCCAAAATCAAAAAATTAACGAAGCACCCCTAAAACCTAAAAAAGTACCGACATTCCCTTGAAACCTACAAAATGACCGAAACACTATTAGAACCTTCAAATTCGATGAAACTACCCTCGAAACATCCAAAATACCCCAAACCTCTATTTTAGTAATTTTAGAGGCTTCAGGTGTATTTTGTTCATCTTATAGCTTTAGTGGTATTTTGGTTATTTTAGATATTTTGAGGGGTATTTTAGTTTTTTTGGAGATTTAGAGTTATTTTGGTCATTTTAGAGGTTTCAGGGTATTTTTGGTAATTATAGAGGTTTTGGGTTATTTGTGGTCATTTTAGGGGTTTTGGGGGGTATTTTGGTCTTTTTTTAGGTTTTGAGGGTATTTCGATCTTTTTAGGTTTCAGGGGTGTTTTGGTTAGTTTAAGATTTTAGGGGTATTTCATTCATTTTTTTACGTTTTTGGGGTATTTCAGTCATTTTCAGGTTTCGAGGGAATTTTTGGTCATTTTTTAGGTTTCAAGGGTATTTCAATAATTTCTTTGGTTTTGGGGGTATTTTGGTCATTTTTAGGTTTCAAGGGTATTTCCGTCATTTTTTAGGTTTAGGGATATTTAGGTCATTTTCTAGGTTTAGGGTGTATTCGGTCATTTTTTAGGTTTCTGAGATATTTTGGTTGCTTTTAAGGTTTTGAGGGTGTTTTAGTCTCTTTTTAGGCTTCTAGGGTATTTCAGTCATTTTTTAGATTTCGGGGGTATTTTGGTCATTTTTTAGGATTTGAGGGTATTTTGGTCATTTTCTAGGTTTAAGGGGTATTTCGGTCATTTTTTAGATTTAGCAGGTATTTTGGTAAATTTTAGGATTCGGGAGGTACTGATGTCATTTTTTAGGTTTATGGGGTATTTTGGTAAATTTTTGGTTTCGGGGGCTATTTATGTCATTTTCTTAGGTTTAGGGGGGTATTTTGGTAATTTTAAAGTTGTAGGGGTATTTATGTCATTTTTCAAGTTTAAGGGATATTTTGGTTATTATTTAGGTTTCATAAGTATTTTGGTATTTTTAATGGTTTTGGGGTGTTTTAGAGTTTGGTGATTTGTAGAAATGATACTTGGGTCATAATTAATTGGGTCTAATTGTGAACTCAGTTAAAACCCAATAAATATTAATATTAATTAGGTTAATACCCATTTAACCCAATTAATAATTAGGTGGGTTTTGGTCTTATTTAAGTGGGTGAGTTTGGGTGGACAAATGAGTTTGGATTGATTTTGTCACCCTTACTGTTGATATGACCTTCTGGTAACTCACATCCAATGCCGGTTGCTGCTTCGCGGGCGGATTCCCCCAATGCATTATTTCTTGTTCACGGCATATGATGGGGTACGCAGTCTAAATGTTTAGCCAGGCCTATCTAGACTCGGTTAAGTGGGCCTAGATAGGCCAAGACCATCCAGAGAGTGAGCTTACAGCTCAAGAATGCACTGGTATTTCTCGGTCCATACAATTGTGGTGGTCTATTCCCAACAACCTTGGGCTTTTAGGGCCAGACCTCCACATTATGGTATTCATTTTTTTTTAAGTGTAGACAAGACTAATTAATTGCATGTGTGTGTGTGTGTGTGTATATATTTTCTTTTTCTTTTTCTTTTTCTTTTGCAAGTAAAAATTTTGTCAAGTTAGAACGTCCTTGTGAACAGTGAAGTCTGAACACTCCTTCTATAATGTAGAGTTACCACTGTGTGGAAGCATAAGTTCTCATCTTGCGTTTGACCACAATTTCAGATCAATACTTTGCTGTCGCTAGCTATGTTATCAGCATGTGCTTGTTAGTACACAATTTCCATACGTTGTTTGCTGTCTCTGAACATACAACGGTGAGAATCACCCACAGGATGGTCCTTATTACTTGGGACACGACCTATGATTATGTGCCCGCTAAGATACTAATGTTTGAGGGGCCAAAATAAACGGTGAAGTAGCTTTTCAAAAAGAGAAATGCAATGTTAGTGCCACAAAAAATTTCACAACTTTTATCATAACTCACCACATGATGAGTTGTGAGTGGTGGAGAAAAATTAGCAAGTTTATAGAGGTTCATATCTCTATCACTCACAACTCACTACGTGGCGAGTTGTGATAAAAGTTGGAAATTTTTTTGTAGTATTAACATTTCTTTTCTCAAAACTTGATCCCAACCTCACTTAGCATTCACATCAGCCGCTACACCTGATTTGATCAGAGATTTGTCTTCAAGCCCTAGGACACATGGAACGGTCTTTATAGCCACCGTGCACCAAAATGAGAGAGAGAAAGGGAGAAAGTAAAGAATTTATGTCTATTTTAGTATAAGAATTTATTTTTTCTATTTTATATACTCACTTTTTAAAACATCTTATATTAAATTATTTATTTTACATTATATTTTATTAAAATGTCAATTTTCTTTTTTCTTTTTTTAAATTATTTACCGACTTGAAATTATTTTATTAAAATTATTTATCTTTCTTCACATCAACCCTCTTTCTTTTATCCTCGAAATACATAAAGAAATAAACAAAAAACTAAATGCAAAATAAATAGTGTCAGAATAAATTTACACAATTACTTTAGCAACTATGTATTTTTACACATCTTTGCATGGCATGATATACATGAATTTTAGACTCAATTGACTAAAATGTAATACTTTTTTCTATTATACAAGCACTGATGTGAGTGCTCTTAGGATCCATGCTTACATTGATGCTAATTGATAATCTCCAAATATCTAGAGAAAAATTTATACCTACTTTACGGCTACATAGAAGAAGTGGCTTCTATACAATCGAACACAACTTATGCTACAACATGTAACACTTGACCACAGCCTACCTTCCACACATGAATCCACTTGACCACAGCCTATCAAATCATCTGCAATCTCCTCTTTGTGGCGTAGCAAAGGTTGGTGGTGGTGGAGGAACTGTGATGGTGGCCGGTGAGAATGGAAGGACACATGGAACGGTCTTTATAGCCACCGTGCACCAAAATGAGAGAGAGAAAGGGAGAAAGTAAAGAATTTATGTCTATTTTAGTATAAGAATTTATTTTTTCTATTTTATATACTCACTTTTTAAAACATCTTATATTAAATTATTTATTTTACATTATATTTTATTAAAATGTCAATTTTCTTTTTTCTTTTTTTAAATTATTTATCGACTTGAAATTATTTTATTAAAATTATTTATCTTTCTTCACATCAACCCTCTTTCTTTTATCCTCGAAATACATAAAGAAATAAACAAAAAACTAAATGCAAAATGAATAGTGTCAAGAGTAAATTTACACAATTACTTTAGCAACTATGTATTTTTACACATCTTTGCGTGGCATGATATACATGAATTTTAGACTTAATTGACTAAAATGTAATACTTTTTTCTATTATACAAGCACTGATGCGAGTGCTCTTAGGATCCATGCTTACATTGATGCTAATTGATAATCTCCAAATATCTAGAGAAAAATTTATACCTACTTTACGGCTACATAGAAGAAGTGGCTTCTATACAATCGAACACAACTTATGCTACAACATGTAACACTTGACCACAGCCTACCTTCCACACATGAATCCACTTGACCACAGCCTATCAAATCATCGGCAATCTCCTCTTTGTGGCGTAGCAAAGGTTGGTGGTGGTGGTGGAGGAACTGTGATGGTGGCTGGTGAGAATGGTTTGAGTTTTTTTATTTTTGATTTATTTTAGGAAATTAAATAATAAAGGCTGAAAATTATATTTGAATTAAATTGGTATTCATATGGAAAATTTTTATTAATTGAACATGGAGTAGAGTAAAAAAAATATGATAGAAGATTTGGACTCATTTGAACAATTTTATATTTTATTACACAATTTTTCACAACTATCCTATGTTTAAAGTTGTGCCACAATAAATAGTTGTCCTAAATTTTCTCTGGCAAGATGTTAATGCATGGAAGGATTTCTAGGCCACGTGTGTGGGTGCATGGTATATTTTCAAAAGCCCATTTTTTTGAACAATGTTTTTCAAACTTCAGCCGAACAGGAATGGGGCACCAAACGTGTTTTTCTGTTTTTGGACACTACTGTTATGTGTTTTAAACACTAAAAACATGTTTTCAACTGTATGACCAAACGGGCCCTCAGTATCCGTGTCTGTGCTTTTTTTTTTTTTTTTGGAAAAGCGCGTTTTAACAGTTTCAGTGAGTCTTGTACACTGTTTATAAAACTCATAAATCTCTTTTTTCAGTAACTTTTTTATTAAAAATGGTTTCATGATATTATTCACATATTTAAAAATTATTTTATTACAATATTTTTAATTTTCAACAAATTATTTTACTACAGTTTTAGATTGAAAACCAAATCTTATGATTCGCCACAAGATGCATGTAGATCAGAGCCATGACGTCGACCACGTGCAGCGATACATGATTTGTTGTCAAAGAAATGATGGTAAAAATTTGCCACGGGTGGTTTCTAAAGAGTGTTTCATTTATGGAATCAAAAGCCCCTTTCGTTGCAACTTCATTTTGGGCGACTGCTTTTTTTTTTTTTTTTTTTTATTATCTTGACCAAACATATGATAGGTCCATCTTCAAGGCAGTAATTATTGAACATTTTTCAACTCAATTTTTTTGTATAAATATGCTACTTAGAGCTAGGGAATCACTTGACCTAAACTTATAATTAGAGAGAGATGGTGAGAGCTCCCTTCTATGATAAAAATGGACTAAAGAGAGGTGCATGGAGTGTGGAAGAAGATAATAAACTAAGGTCTTATATTCAGAGATTTGGCCACGGGATTTGGCGGGAACTTCCCAAATTTGCAGGTAATTAAGAAACTCTTTGAAGCTGATAGAAATCAATCCAAGAAGGACATTTGTATTTTTTTTATATAGGAAAAAGAGAAATGTATCATTAGTGGTTAATCATGTTAACTGCTTCATGAAATGTCTAGATAATTAAGGCTGTCTAATTCCTCGGCTTCTCTCAAATTATACTAAAAAATGAAAACATTGTTTAAGCACTTTTAGTTCTAATTTTTATGACAACATTTTCCTTTAATTTTACTGTTCATTTTTATGCATGATTTGCCCTTATTGACTATCAAGATTGTCTTCCATGTTCTGTCATACTTTTCTTTCCTGGGAAAATCCAAATATTAAAAAATAATTTGGAATCCTGTGGCATTAAAGTACTTCATGTTAATCAACCTTTTTTGTTATACATTGATTACAGGTTTATCAAGGTGTGGAAAGAGTTGCAGACTACGATGGATGAACTACCTCCAGCCAAATGTAAAACGAGGAAACTACACAGAAGAAGAAGAGCTTATGATCAGCAAATTGCATGAAGAACTAGGCAATAAGTAAGGACTTAAAACTTCGAAATTCTTCAACAAGAATTTGGA
>NW_027069478.1:1815927-1825475 GCF_002906115.3 Quercus suber
CAAACAAGAAAAAGCACATGGAAAAAGGGGAGATTTTGTAAATAAGAGTTATGTTCATCCAAATTCTTGTTGAAGAATTTCGAAGTTTTAAGTCCTTACTTATTGCCTAGTTCTTCATGCAATTTGCTGATCATAAGCTCTTCTTCTTCTGTGTAGTTTCCTCGTTTTACATTTGGCTGGAGGTAGTTCATCCATCGTAGTCTGCAACTCTTTCCACACCTTGATAAACCTGTAATCAATGTATAACAAAAAAGGTTGATTAACATGAGTACTTTAATGCCACAGGATTCCAAATTATTTTTTAATATTTGGATTTTCCCAGGAAAGAAAAGTATGACAGAACATGGAAGAATCTTGATAGTCAATAAGGGCAAATCATGCATAAAAATGAACAGTAAAATTAAAGAAAATGTTGTCATAAAAATTAGAACTAAAAGTGCTTAACAATGTTTTCATTTTTTAGTATAATTTGAGAGAGAAGCCGAGGAATTAGACAGCCTTAATTATCTAGACATTTCATGAAGCAGTTAACATGATTAACCACTAATGATACATTTCTCTTTTCCTATAAAAATAAATTTAAAAAAAAAAAAAAAAAAAAAAAAAAAAAACTTGAGCTTTTTGGAAGTTGTGCTAAAAAGAGTAAACCGGTTTTGAGTGAAAATAGCATATTGTTAAAGAAAGTGTTAATGCTCTTAACTCCTTGTCTATGTGCATCTCCGGTTCTCATTCTTCCAACTCTCGTTTCACTTCTCATGAGATACTCATTCCAAACAATCGCTCCGTTTGGATGAGGAAGGGTTCCTATGGTTGAGCTTGTGCTCTTTTGGTCTTTGATCTAATTCTTTTGATCTTTTTAGGACCCTTCATGCACTAAATGCCATATCTTCATGTATTTTGTGCATTTTGCATTTATTCATATGCATTGCTTTTGTTTTGATCTTATTTTTATGTTCTAGTTTTGTGTGAGTAAAAATCCAAAACCACATAAAAAGTGAAAAATTCAAAAAATTTGATCATATATATTTGAGCACATATCACATATGAGTTTTTCTTTGTACCTTTGTACAAATGACTTTATGCATTTACGAGCTTAGCTTGTTCTTTATGCACTTATATCTTTGTGGGAAAAATCTTGACATCTTTGTGTGATTGTTGTAAATCGATTTTCAAGCATGTCATGAATGATTAGTCACTAGTCATGTTAGTTTTGATACATGCGTAGACTTGTGTCTATATATCTTCCCACACTTTTTATTGTTTTTTATTAAAGAGCTCAACAAATGTAAATCTCAAAATGAAAATAAATAATGAGCTGCAAAAGCCGTCGCACATACTAGTATTTGACTAGGAAATAGGGAAAGTGACTTGTATTGAAAATGTATAATGCCCAAAAAGCCAAAGGCTTGTTAATCAAATTGAAATATCAAAAATTTCAAGCATCAATCTCAAAATAAGATGTATTGATTCAAAATAATCAAATGTTATGAATTGTAAAGAAGCCAAATGAAAAGTTTCAAAGATATGTAATCATTTTCTTGTGAGAGGTCATATATGTTCATTTCTATAATTGAGATAGATCACTTGACTTAGTACTAATTGTGTATGACTTGATTGAATTGATCATTGAAATTTCATTCTAGACTAAGGACTATTCCACACTTGACACACACACACAACACACATTCCTATTGTTCAATGAATGCCTTATTCATTTGTTCGATTGTACTTGTTTAAATATGATTTGCGTGTGCTCAACTATATATGGATCAATCCAAAAAGATTTTTGATCATTTTATATGTTTTTGGAAGTGAGTTTTATCACTCTTTGTGTTCATGTTTAGTGCTTACTTTGTTTTTCATTGTTTAAACATGTTCTGTATTGAAAAACAAGTGTCAGAATTTTTGGCTACTCATTCTAGTGACTTGCAAGCTGCAAGACCCAGTCGCGAGTTTTAGCTACTCGTTTTTGCGACTTGCAAGCCGAGAGACCCAGTCACAAGCTTACACAGAATGCTTTCGCGACTCATTCACGACTCAACTCGCAACTCACTAGTTGCGAAACGCCTAGAATCAGCTTTTTAAAGAGCTTTTTCGTGGGAAACTTGTTTTAAACCTCTCTCATCCTCTCTAGACCCCTCTTTTAATATTTTTACATCAAAACCCAACCAATTTGAATAGTTTTTCATTCCATTAACATCTCTAAGATAATTTTAAACTCTTTTCATTTGATTTGGATCCTTAGATTATGTTTTGGTGAGTTTTGTGCTCTTGGTTGGGATTTTCATCATAGGGGTTGGGAAACTTTTTTTTGTCAAATTTTTGTATGAGATTGGTTTCTTTTGATGATTTGCTTTGGTTGTTAGCCCCTTGTGGCAAAAAGAGCATATACTAAGAGTGGTTTTCATGATGTTCATGCATTGTTTTACATTGTTGTTCATAGTGTGCATGTTAGGTGTTTGATAAAATGCCTCTTAAGCATCTTCTTACTTGTTTGGACTCCAATGAGTACCAAACTTTGGGGTTTCTCATGTTCCCTCATTAGGAATATGTTTGGATCTTTGGTTGTGTAGTTAACACACCTCTCCCCACATGTGCATTTTCCATGCTTTGGTTGGCCACCTCTTGCACACACCTCTGCTACCTTTGGCATGCATTGGTCTATACCTTGTTTCTTCATCCTAGCATGTCATATTTACCTTATGCTTTGTAGCATTTTATTTTTTCTTTTGTTTGAGCCTCATTTTCTCATTCATCTTGCACCCCTCATGCATCTTTATCCTTGTTCATTCCTTCATCTTTTACCCTCATTTCTCTTTAACCCTTTGTCTATTTGTGTCAAAAAAGGGGAGTGTATACTCTAGAGTAGTATACCGTGTTATGTCATTTCTATATGACTCTTGTGCACATTCTTAGGGGGAGAAATTCTATTGCTCGTGCACATGTGTAGGGGGAGAGTTATTCCATAGGGGAGATGCATATACCAAAGGGGAAAAGACATTGTGTTACTAAGAAAAACTTTGTTTTATCTGTCATTTATTTATGACTGTTTTGTCGTATGATCAAGTTGCTCACATGTTTCACATCATGTTTACTTGATCGCAATTTACTTGTTATATTATACTTGTCATTTTATTACTTGCTTTAACTTAAGGATCTCATGTGTTTTGTGCAAGTGTTTTAGATTACAGGTATATATGTTCCAAGTTCATCACAGCTCTTATGATTCATGATAGGGGGAGTGATATGATAAGGGAAGTACTTTTTGGTTTGTACCTTTTGCTTCTGTAAGCTTTTAAGTTTTTTGTACCCATGCTCTGTAGCTTTTGTACTTGTCATTAAATGTCATGCATTTTCTTTAAGTACATCATTCTTGTGCCCTTTGTTGGATTTTATATCCTTATTGCAATTACCTTGTGTTGTTGCACTGGCTGAGTACTGGACATGCAAATGATACTTTGCAATTGAGCTTATTAGCTTGCATATCCGAATGTTCATTCCTTATGTGAATAAGCATTGTGGTCACTATTTATAGTGATTGTTCATTTTTTGGTCAAGCCATGATTTATTACTTTGTTCCATTTTGCTTGATCGCATTGTGCTTGCTCCATATGCATTACAAGTTTTCTACATACAATGATCATATTATGTTGATTGTGTTTCAGGAGATACTTGTTCTTATGGTTCAAGAGTTTCACAGATTCTAGAGTTAAGTATAAGTAAGTTTTGATCAACTGTTCCCAACTTACGTGTTAAGTGTAGAGTTTGTTGTAGGGTTTTGTAACGGAATAACCAAATAGGGAGATTGTAAGGTTGAATTCAATCAACTATCTTGTTGGCTTTATTCCAAACCAAATTTGCTTGTAATTCATCATTTAGAAACCCTGTATTTAGGTGGGAATCTTGTAAGGACAGTATGTGAGAGAGTGTGAAGAAATGCTCAAGAATGTGCAGTGAAGCAGGGACTCGCAACTGGATCTTGCAGGTGGCTCGCAGCTGGCAAGCCGCCAGAAGATGCGCACGAGTGAAGCATGCAAAGAAGCTGAACCGTCATGCCAGTTGTAGCACTACAAGACAAAAAGTTCAGGCTGGCCATTCAGTTAGCTCGCGGCTTGAACTCGCGACTCAGTCAAGTCGCGAGGCCAAGTCGCCAGCCAACTCTGTTTTGAAAAATGACTCTTCGCATTCCAAACACCTACCACTATATATAGACCCCTATACCCACAAAATGTAGAGAGCTTCCAGAGAGAATTTTGAGAGAGAAACCTTAGAGAAAAAAAAGATTAATTCATCCACAATCTTCACATAGAGACTCCTCAAATTCCTCTACTCTCACCCTCTCCATTGTTACATCCTTGAGAGGTTCATTACCCAAATCCTTTTCTCATCACACCTATATCTATGAGAATGCTATTTGGTGCTTGGGAAGCAGTTAGGAAGGGGCCAATGGTTATTGGTTGATGCTATGGGCTATAGCGAAATCTGGTAAGCTAAAGAAAACAAAGGTTCAGCGCAACCTCTTTGGAGCAAGAAGCTTGGAGGGCTTAGGTACACTGAGTAGATTAGGCTTGGAAGGTCTTTTGCTATTCATGTATCTCAACTTTATTCTTTGGTAGATTATTGACCGCTTGGAAGGCGGCAGAGAGGTTTTACGCCGAAGGCTTCGGTTTTCTCTTCGATAATACATCGTTGTGTTGTCCTTGTGTTTGCATCTCTCTTCCCTTAATCTTTGCCATTTAATTTATGTTGTGGATGTGATTTTAATTGGTGTAGATTGTTTATCAATTCTGTCATTAGCTTATGTTCATGTTCCGCACATCTATTATTTGATAATAAGCTTAAATTGGTAATTTGTAATTGGGGGTTTAAACGTTCATAGTGTTTTACACGCTATTTGAACATTCACAATTAATGTGAATAATTAGATTAATTGAATGAGAGAAGGTGGAAGTTACATGAGGTAATCGTTTCATAGAGGGGAGTCTGAACTTTGTGCTCAGGTCCGAGCGTCTTATCTTATTCTAGGGGTTGATCTTGTGTATTCTACTTGGCAGGCTTTCAGTCAGGCTTTATTGGTTGATAGTCCTCTTTTATCCTATATAGATGTCCGGCACGCAAATTTTCTTCCCCCAAAGTTTACATTAAGTGAGGCTTGCGAAAAGGTCCTCAGTATATCTGCTCTGACGAGCATTAACTTGTACGGGACGATCAGCCGTTTCATCCCCGGAGCTAGGCCCTCCACACAGCAGCAACCACTCCAGGGCCGTGGCCAGACCCCACCTCCCCCGCCTCCTACCCTTAGTCGGCAACAGAAAAGGCAGTGCATAATCGAACAGACTCCTTTTGGCCCGAGTGACGCGCCTTCGAGGACTCCTCCTCGACCATCAAGTGGCATTGTGATCCGTGAGCCTACAGCTCAGACGGGGGCGCACGTGGCATCCTCCTCCCGAGCCATGCCTGTGTGGAAACCTGCTTTAGAGTTGGACAGCAAACCTCTTCCCACCAACGCGTGCGTGCGGGTGTGGGAGAAGGGGGCCAGGGGTCATGTTGCTCAGGCCCTGGCACGCGGCTTCGTGTTGCCTGAGGACGTGCATGCTTTTGAGGAGGGAACGGACGAATCCATGGGAAGGAGACTGCAGTGGCACACCATCGCGATAATCTTTTCGTTGTTTTTCCTGTTTCCCTGGCTTCTCTTTCCTATTCTTTTTCGTACTTAATTTCCTATTTTTACGCCTACCCTTGTTACCCTGTCAAGCTGCTCAATTGGCGTGTATACTTAATGGTTGGTTGAGGGATTTGGCCGAGGATGCTAAGTGGGAACGGGCCCTCAAGGATGTATCGGAGGTGAATGCTAAGGAGAAAACCGTCGTGACCGCGAATGAGGAGGGGAAGGCCGCCGTTGCCGAAGAAGCTAAGGCGGCCATGGAGAAGAAGTATTTGGATCTGCAAACCCAACTGGGGGAGACAGAACTGAAGTTGGCCACGGCTAAAAGTGTGAATAATGCACATGTTGTGGAGTTTTCCAACCTAAGGGCGACCCTAGAAGCGTCTGAGAATAAGTGGTACAATGAAGGGTTCGTTAACGCGGAGAACTCAGCCAAGCCTGTTATAAGAGATGCCCAGAAACTTGGCTTTGAGGAGGGATGGCTGGCAGCCCTGCAAGTCTTGGGGGTCCCCGAAGACTCCCCCTTGAGAGATCCTACTCAGATTCCTTTCCCGAGCCTCGCTCCCACCGTGCACAACCCCCCGCAGCCCGCCGATGAAAAGGAGATGACCAGCCTGAGAGAGCTGGTGCAGCAGATCGATTCCTATGTGGAGATGGACGAAAATGAAGCCACCAGCAATCCCCATGATGGTGACCAACTTAGCAAGGGTTCTTCGCAGCCCTCAGTAGGTCAGCAGTTTCCCGAGACTGAAGACCAAGCCGACCGTTCATTGTAGTTGCTGAACCGAACTATTACCGTTTATTTCAGCTTTCCTTCATTCCAGCAATTTTCTTTTCCTTGGATAATTTGCCTAAGCCACCGGGTTGTGGTGGTTGAACAATTGTTATATGGTCGTCGAGTTTTGGCAACAATACACTGGTTTGTTTGCTTAAGGTTTATTTTGCTGATGATTTGTCTTAACTGTTTGTGTTGAATGTTTATCGCAATGTGGCTGCAAGTTTATCACATGATTCATGTAATAGAGAGGAAACGGGCCGAGGTGCAGGGTATGATCATGCTCGGCTTATTGGCCCATCCAAGTAGCACTCTACTTTCTTGGGCGTTGTCCAAGGCTTTGACTCATTCGGCATAGTCGATCAAGTTAGGGATTAGGTTTCTGTTTTTAGAATAATAATTTAAAGTTTCCGCCTACTCGGTGACGGGGATTGGACCGAAAGTCAGGTTTCCGCCCTTAGAATGGTTTTTTTTTTTTTTTTTTTTTTTTTTTTACCTGCTTGGTGATAGGGATCGAATCGAGAGTCAAGTTTCCGTCCTTAAAATTTTTTTTTTTTTTTTAAGATTTCCACCTACTTGGTGATGGGGATCGAACCTAGAGTCAGGTTTCCATCCTTAGAATATTTTTTTAAGGTTCCACCGCATTTACACCGGAGCAATAGGATACTCAATTGATAACAATACATCTGAAAGTCCTTTCTAAAATGATACATTATTTGCTCCACCGTCAGCGATCCCGGCCAAGCCGAGCGGTGACCCTGTAAGGACCTCCCATGTCTGTGCCAATTTCCTAGCATTAGTATCTCGCATATTCCCCATGGCCTTTCTCAAGGCCAAATCTCCCGTGCTAAACTCCCTCACTTTTACATCTTGGCTGTGTCTCAGGGCAAGTTTTTGCTGATATTTTCTAGCTTTATAGTTGCCGCTTCACAGCACTCTTCCAACATATCCAACGTCAGACTAACATCTCGTCATTCTGGGCGGGATTGAATCCCATCACTCATGCACTACATAGATTCACCTCGATTGGTTCATCCTCCATGTGGACCTCCTGGGGGTTGTTCGGTACGCCCATAATACGTTGGGCAGCTCCTAGCCCATTTTCTTTTTGCGCCCTCCAACCTTCTCTTCATCCATTCACAATTACCTTGTTAACAGCTTCGGCTGGCCATTACTCTGGGGATATGCGGGAGTAGAATACCTGTTTTTGATGCGAGGTCTCCGCAAAATTGAGAAAGTTCTGGCTGTCGAACTGCAACCCATTGTCAGATATAAGAGAGTTCGGCACCCCAAACCTTGTGATTATGTTCTTCCACATGAACTTTTTCACATCCACGTCCCTGATATTGGCCAAAGCCTTCGCCTCCGCCCATTTAGTAAAATAATCAACAGCCACCAAAACAAATGTCCAGACCCCACTGTGCAAAAGGCCAGGGACTGCTAATCGAGTTGAGATGACCTGCCGACTGGTGGATTAGGGGGGCATGTTTTTGACACTGCTTACACTTGTGCACATACTCGGTGGCATCTTTTTACATTTGAGGCCACCAAAATCCTTGAGTCATTACTCGGTGTGCTAATGAACGTTCTCCTACATGACTGTCGCACACTCCATCATGAAGCTCAGCCAATAGTTCACAACTTTCATTGGGTGCAAGCAAAGAGGTACGGCCCCCAAAGGATCTCCGATACAACTTCGATCTTCGATAACCAATACGAGGAGCAGTTCTGCAGATCTTGCTACTTCCTTTTCATCTAAAGGGACTTAGTCTTCGGTCAAGAAGTCAACAATGGGGTCCATCCAGCACTGCCCAAGGGTTGAAACTGCTGTGACATTGATCCCCAGCTATCGGATCATTTGCTACCCTGATCCTTAGCTCTTGAACAAGCTCAACTTTAATCAGCCGGGGAATCTCTTCGGTTACAGTCGATGCCAACGTGGCGAAGGAATCGGTGTGTCTATTTTGCGACCGAGCAACTTGGATCACTTACACCGTTCTAAAGCTACTTATAACTTGCTTCACCTGCTCCAAGTATGCTTTCATCGAGGATCTTGGGCTTCAAAACTCCCTGCACTTGATTGACAACTAGACGCAAATCCGAATAGATTTCAACATCGCGGCCCCCAAGCTCGAAACCGTCCTTAGTCCGGCTAGCAAAGCTTCGTATTCTGTGTCGTTATTGGAGGCTTTGAAACCCAATCTATACAGTGCTCTAACTGGATTCCTTCTGAGTAATAATAACAATCCTAGCACCGGCCCCGTGGAGCTTGATGCTCCATCCACGAATACCTTCCACGGGCTAGTCTCCAATGGCAAACTATTTCTCCGTTGTTCTTCATGGAAAACTGGCAACAAAATCTACATGAACTTGGCCCTTCATCGAACTTCGCGGTTTGTACCGTATGTCAAAAAAACCGAGTCGAGTTCCCCATTTTGCTATTCGCCCTGAAGTCTGATCTCTTTAATATGACTATAACGGATACTCGGTCAAGACGTAAACCATATGAGCCTGAAAGTAGTGCGGAGCTTTCTCGTAGCATGTATTAGGGCCAACACTAGCTTCTCATGGTAAGTATCTTGTTTCAAATCAACTAAAGTCTTGCTGATGTAATACATAGGTTGCTGGATCTCTTGGTCCCTGAGTAGTACGGTGCTCAGATGTTCAGACACTACCAGGTACATGAATAAATCTCACCACTTCCAGCGCTGTTAGCATGGGCGCCCGCACCAAATAATTCTTTAAATCTTGAAAAGCTCTGTCACATCCTTCATTCCACCGAAATCCTGTCCACTTCTTCAGGAGTTGGTAGAATGGTTAGCAGCATCGGCAAATTTGGAGATGAACCGATTGAAGGCGGCTAGCATCCCTATAGCACTTGCACTTCTTAGGATTGCTCGGTGGCTTCAGTCTTTTTACAGCCTCAATTTGATCGGGGTTGACCTCTATTCCCCAGCTGGTGATTAGATCCCCAGGAATTTTCCTGCCCCCACACCAAGGCCTTCTCTATGGAAAGTAACTTGTGTCATAATACTCAAAGTACACCTGAAGTAATTACATCATGTTGCTGGATCCTCTTGGTCATGAACCACCACGTCTCAATCATGT
>NW_027069478.1:1826540-1857211 GCF_002906115.3 Quercus suber
AAACCCCACTCCCACAGAAATGCTCGGTAGAAGTGTTCACTAAGGGACTGCCGCGTCTGTAAGGGATGGGACGTGCAGACGACATTAATTCTCCAATGCTCGGTAAAGTTTTGCCAAGCAGTGGTCAGGTGGCAATACTTAGGCCCGCAATCTGTGCGGGCATGGGTTGCGCTCATGGGTATAGGGAGGTTGGATTCATGGGTTGCACCTTCACGTCAGAGTCTTAGGCCCAAATGGGGAGATTGTAAGGTTGAATTCAATACCACTCGTTGCTTTATTCTAAGCCAAATTTCTTGTATTTCACATTTAGAAACCCTGTATTTAGGTGGGAATCTTGTAAGGGTAGTGTGTGAGAGAGTTGAAGAAAGCTAAGTTTGGCAGTTCAGTAAGGGAACTCGCGACTAGTTTACGACTGCAAGCGCCAAAAGTGACACGGTGAAGCATGCAGAGAGCTGAACGTCATCCAGTGATAGCTACAAAACAAAAAGTCCAGCTGCCATTAGTTAGTTCGCGGCTTGAACTCCGACTCAGTCAAGTCCGAGGCCAAGTCGCCAGCCAGCTCTGTTTTGAAAAATACTCTTGCATTCCACCACCTACCATATAATATACCCCTATACCCACGAAATTAGAGAGCTTCCGAAGAGAATTTTGAGAGAGAAACCTTAGAGAAAAAAAGATTATCATCCACATTCTTCACTTGTCTTCAAATCCCTCTACTCTCACCCTCTCCATTGTTACATCCTTGAGAGGTCATTACCAAATCCTTTTCTCACCATACCCATATCTGTGAGAAGTTATTTGTGCTTGGGAAGCATTAGGAAGGCAATGGTATTGGTTGATGTTATGGGCTATAGCGAATCTGGTAAGCTAAAGAAAACAAAGGTTGGCGAACCTCTTGAGAAAGAAGCTTGGAGGGCTTAGGTACACTGGGTAGATTAGGCTTGGAGGTCTTTGCTTTCATGTATCCCAACTTATTCTTTGGAATTATTGGCTACTTGGAGGGCGGCAGGGAGGTTTTACGCGAAGGCTTCGGTTTCCTCTTCGATAACACATCGTGTGTTGTCTTTGTGTTTGCATCTCTCTTCCTTAATCTTTGCCTTTAATTTTGTTGGATAATTTTATTTGGTTTAGATTATGTTATCAACTTATGTTAGCTTATGTTACATTATTCTGCACTACATTGTTTGTTAATAAGCTAATTGGTAATTTGTAATTGGGTTAAACGTTCATAGTGTTTTACACCATTTTGAACATTCATATATATATATATGGTTCTAGGAAATTTTTTTAGGGTGGTCACGAAGAAGATATTTAAATTATACAAAACTTAATAAAATGATAACTTAAATATTTGTTATAACTACGAGTCGAGTCACTAAGAAAAGTAAAATTGTTGCGATTACAAACCAAAAAGAGTATAATTGTCATCACTATCAAGAAGAACTCACAACCATAATATTTTTCTTGGTACTATTCCTTAAAGAAAAATGAAATTAGAGATTATTTTTATTCAATAGGTTCATCAAGCTAAAAAATTTATCTTTTGGTTTTTTAATAGGCTTTTTGTTGAATATTTTGTTCACTTGCTGTTGTTTGGTCTTGTCTTGTCTTTTTTTTTTTTTTTTGGTTTATGTTTGTTATTATTTCGGCTAATATTGATTGTTGTTATTTAAACTTTTTAAAAATAAATAAAAAATGGATTAAGGATTATGTTTGGGGGCAAAATTAATTTGGAGTAATGCTATGTTCGTAAAATTTTTACAATAGATCTTATGCAAAAAGTTATTATTGTTGGGTAAAAAATAATATCAGTATTGGGCTCAAATTAGAATCAATAACAGCTTACCATATTGGATTTGTTGTGAAATTATTATGAAAATGTTGTGAATGTAGTAGCATTACTGATGTAGCGAAAGCTACAAGAAAATAAACATGTTGCTTTTTGGATGGAAAAAGAAACTAAACACATTAGCTTTTGAATGAAAACCTCGAATTCACGAGGGGTCCATTGAATCCACAAGGTGATAAGGTCCTCGAATCAACCAAAGAGAAATAAACAAAGTCTATATTTTTATAAATCTCAAAAACTAAATTGCCCTGGAGACTACAATATGTTTAAATAGTAAAAGATACTCTAGGGAAATTAGGAAAACGCCCAGAAACACTAATTCGTGCTACTCATGTAATTAGGTGGCAAAATAGTGATTTTGGCAAAAATAACAAAATTGAGATTGTAGGGTCTGTTTTTGTAGCCCAAGCCCAAAAGATATGGGTTAAAGGCCCAACGAACCCAGGACAATGAATTTGTAGAGAGTGGGCGAAAGAGCTGGGCCGGTTATGAAGTAAACAATGGTTGGCTAGGTTACTTGCAGTGATGATAACATGAAATGATGCTTGAACAACTCCATGAATGAATGTCCGAAGAGATGTTTTATTAAGTGAACGGTGATTACAACATTCAGAGCTACAGTAAAGCTTTTCTTTCTTCTTTTTTCTCCCCCTATTATCAATGACCCTTCTTCTTTATATAGCACCATTTTCTATCATCTCCACCATCCACCTGTTCTTCATCAGCGTATCTACTCAAGTACATGTCACGTCATGTGTCTACTTTAGTTCTTTGTGAGTGGCGGTAGCTGAGGTTGCACTGTTCAGGGGTCTTCTCCACGTAAATGCGGGCAGAAAAGCTGTTGCAGTGCATTAAATGCGGTGATAGCAGCTTTTCCTTTAAATATTTTTTAGTTCTGATCATCTCCAGACCTACCCAGAACTTATCATTATCATTGAGATTGTTAGGAAGATCATTTGGACCTTCCACACGTTTGATTGATCAAGGTCATTTGTGGCCGAGGAGTAAGATATCTTCGGACCAGTAGTGGCCTCTTCGGACGATACTCCCCCTCTACTTCTGGGCTTCCTGCCTTCAGATGGGCTGTTCCAGCCAACTATGGCTCCTCGGAAATATAATATTCCTCAACATGGTGCCCCAAGCCCATTGAGTAGCTTTGGGTTTTTACCCCCCACAGAGATAATTGCGGAAATTGAAAATATTATCTCTAAGAGACGTCCCAAAACAAATGGGATCTTATTCTAACTTTTAAACTAAAAGTTATTAAGGAAAAACAAATATAAATATAAATAGGAAAAACAATGTTTTCGGGGCCTTAACGAAGGAATTTGCATAAATTTAGGTGATGCTCATGGCAATCACGAGTCTCGATTAGAATGCCGCTTCCCTTCAACCTGTCAAATTTCATGCAATTCCAATACTGTCACCCCGATAGCCTCTATTGGCACCCCCCCTTGATCTTAAGTTATGACTTCCAACGCTCTTGCTGCTCTAGGAAGGTATGTGCTATCTATTCTACATCAATTACTCAATTTTTGTTGAACCCAAATTTTTGTAATTCTTAAGTTAGTATATTCAACATTTTTATTAAGGTGGTCACAATAAGTTAGTTTAGCATATAATTATTATTATTATTTTTTTTTGGCAAGCATATATATACTTTTTTTTTTTTTTGCAAGTCAGGGTAGTCCTGTGACGACCCTAACTTGCATGTGGAGCTGCCACTAGTGAATTATTGACTAATAATTAATTCTCTCGTCAACCTAGCATGAGTATAATTTGGATTTTGAAGCAATGCGTAATGTTACGTCCACAATATTTTAACAACAATTTTACAACAAATTATATGTGACAAATTGTTATTGGTAAGTAAAACAATAACATTAGTAATAGGTACAGATTAGAACCAGTAACAACTATCACCTAAAATTTATTGTAAAATTTTTATAAATCTAGCATTACTCTTATTTTTAATGAACCTATATTCTTGAAATTTGGTTTTTTCAAGTAAAGGTGATACTGTAAACACCTTACTATAAGGTAGAGCCGCCACTGTGTCAAAGCATTTAACACATTGTGAAGAAGAGTACTTATTCATTCTAACGGAAATTATTAAACCCACGAACGCATTTTCGTGGCAACATCAGCTTTGTCTCCTTTCGAGTAATTGAAAATGTGGGAAATCGATGTAATTGTGAATCTCATTTTGCATTTGAACACGTTTTCAAATCAATACTTTGCTGCCGCTAGCTATTAGAAGTGTGCATAGGTCGAATTAGGTCAGGTTAAGAGAATTTTTTGACCCAATCTATTATGGTAAATATAAAAAAAATCAACTCAACCCAACCCACATGAGTCAGGTTGGGACGGGTTAAACCCATGGGTTAGATAATTTTTTTTTATTACTACTATTATTAAATTGAGTAGAAAAAAATATAAATATAAATATATTAAAAAAATCCAAAGATTTGTATCAATGTAACTCATTAAATTATATAGGATAGGAAAAGCTAGTTATTTAAAAAAAAATTATATCAACTCAACCCAACCCACATGAGTCAGGTTGGGACGGGTTAAACCCATGGGTTAGATAATTTTTTTTTATTACTACTATTATTAAATTGAGTAGAAAAAAATATAAATATAAATATATTAAAAAAATCCAAAGATTTGTATCAATGTAACTCATTAAATTATATAGGATAGAAAAAGCTAGTTATTTAAAAAAAAAATTATTAATTATATAATATATTTTAAATATATATTAAATATATATGTTGGTCAAGTCGGGTTTGGCGAGTTTATAACCTAACTCGCTATCAAAAATAATTTTGTAACTCAACCCAACCTATCAAGTCCTAAAAACTGACAGGTTGGATCGGGTTGGTTTTAGCGACTTGGCGGGTTGGCTGGCGGCTGCGCACTCCTGCTAACCATGTTATAAGCATGTGCTTGTTAGTACAATATTCCATACGTAGTTGGTTTCGTTTTCTGTCTTTATACATACAACGTTGAGGACCACCACAGGGTGGTCCTTACCCTATAATTCTCTACCCGGTAAGAAATTAACGTTTGAGGGCCCGAATTAAGGGCAAAAGTACCTTTGCCAAAACTTAGATCTCAACCTCACTGACCATTCACGCAAAATCACGCAAAATCAAAGACTTCAAGCCTCAGGACACGTGGAAAGATCTTCGGGGTGGCACACCTAAAGATTCACGCAAAATTGGAGAGAGAGTAAAGAATATATATATATATATATATATAACTTTGTTAATGAACAGTAACTCAATAGAAGTATTGAGTTACTATTTATTTGTTATTTTTGAATGCTAAACAATTGAGCCTGGTGCTTGCTGTTTTTAGGGATATTTAGTTATTTTTTTAACCATATTGCTAGTTTGAATAACTTGATGACTTGATGTGGATACTTTTAGGATCCAATGCTTACATTGATGCTAATTGATAATCTCCAAATATCTACAGAAAAAAAAAAAATAAATAAATAAATAAATTGCCCACAAGAAGAAGTGGCTTCTATACAATGGAACACAGCTTATGTTACAGCATGTAACAAACTCTAAATATTCCTCAAACCAAAATTACTATACTCCTCCAACCAAGTCAATCAAGTTACATATTTCAACTCACAAAAAATGTGACCAAATTACATATACGGTAAGTTAGAACTACTATACCCCAACCCATATCCCTCAAAGTTGATGCCTTTTCCTAAGACTCATTTGAAATGAAAACGAGATTAAATTTTATAAATATGTGGTGTAAAATTCAAGTTTTACTATCAAATCCCAACATGTCATATCATCATATTACATATTAAAGAATAAACACAACCACACTTAATCAATTTAAATACCCATTTGAAAATTCAACTTTCTATGAATTTATTGAGATGTTATTGTGTGTAATAAAATGTATTGAGTTTTACATAAAAAACTAATGTGACAACTTTTTATTGAATAGTGTAAAACATCATATCCTTTAAATAAAAATAAAAATAAAAAAACCTTGTTTTTAGTCCTTACTTCATGATGCGGCACAGGGTTTTGTCAAATGTGAACAATATATTCTAATACATTTTCACACATTTTAAACAACTTTACACACATTTCAATACACTTTTTTACTCATACATATATCAAAAATACCCAAATTACATTACTCAAGCTAACCAACCACAAACCTAAGGTTGCGAAACTCTTTTATGGTTCTGCTCAATTCAAAAGTGAATTGACTAATAACTAATTCTCTCATCAAATTTTGTAGTGCCTGAAATTCGTCTCATATTCTGATATTCATCATTACATCTGACCATGTCATGAATTCAATACAATATTTTTTTACTTTTCTTACCCTACCTGTATGTATGTTCCCATGAGTAGCTACTACATGCAGAATAGTGATCCTTCTTTTCTTTTCTTTTTTCTTTTTTCAAAAGTGATTCTTGCATTGTTGTCAATTGATAATCTTCAAATATGTGCCTTACACTCTGTTTCCTACGTCAGGGCTAGAATGAATAGGAGCTTATTTTAACTTTCATTTTAACGTGAGTGTAGTCTCGCGCATATGCATGAATACAATTAAAAATTATTAATTATAATTATACAATTCAAATTATAAATTTTCTTTTAAAAAAGATTTAAATAATACATTGTATTAGCTTACATTTTTTTAACCATGCATTTCTAAAATATGTAATGAACACTTACATTTCTTTTTTGCACCCAATAATTTATTAGCTACAAAATTAAAAACTTAGATGGACACGTGGCGAAAAATTAAACTCCAATTAAAATTCAATTTAGAATCTAATTAGTTATCAAAAAAAAATTAGAATCTAATTAGATTTGGACTCTTTAATTTTTACACTCAATAATTCACTTTACACAAAATTAAAAATTAAATAGGACACGTGGCACAAAATTAAGAATTCAATTAAAATCTAATTGGATTTTTTCTGAATTTTGACTATATATATATATATATATCTATAGATTATGGGGGTTGATGTTGGGGATTTAATTATTTGATAATAAGATGTGAGCAGAAGGTGCCAATGTAATGATTGGAATCTCGGTAGTGTTTATTAATCATGCTTGGGCTCGTCCATCCAAAGTGACCATAAGGGGTTGTCTTAGGCTTTCTTGAGGTGGGTGGTCAAAGTATGGAGATGGGTCATCACTTGGCCTTGTCATAGAAAGGGTACACTATCTCTCAAGAGTCCCTACAAAAAATGAGGAATCATCTTTAAAAATATCACACGAATGAGATCTTCCAAGTAGTCATCTAGAAGAGGTGACCCATCTCATCAATATCAATATATATATATAAAAGCAAAGACCTCATGCGAGAGAGCATAAGGTTCTGCCATGTGATGTACTCTATAAAGAGAATTGAAATACCCATAAGCTACATTAGAGATAAGAACAAATTTAAAAGTAGAGACTCTTTATTTCCTTTGGTTCAATATTTCAAGATTATTTTTGTTACATTATTATTCAATGTTTTAGGACTACTATTTGTTTTATTTGGTTCAATGTTTCAAGATTTTTCATTTCTCACACACACAAAAAACTCTTTGCATTTTCATTCACCCTTTTCACTCCTACTCCTTTATATACATATGTCTATAGCCTTTCATATCATCTCATCTCAAATATGCTTAGACAAAAAACAATGTTATTTACTTTCAAAATTTCAATGACACCTACATAATTCCAATGTTGTAGTATTATTTGATCGTAACCTATATGAGTACGTTATGACCAAGGAAGGGGGCTTACGTTTTTTATTCAGAGATGGTATCTTACGGTTTTGATGTTGAAGTCAAACATTGTAGAATTTGTGAAGAATATGATTCACTTGGAGTCTTTGAGTGTTTGAGTGTTATAAATGTATATTTATAACTAAAGAAAAAGAAACATTCTAATTAATTATTTATGAAATTAGCTATTTTTTTTTTTAAAATTGTGTTAGAATTCATAATTTGTAGGTTTCTTTGTAAGTTTATTTACTACTATTTTTGCAGTATGAGCCATAGTGATAAAAAAAAAAAAAAATCAATGGTGATTTAAAAGTTTTTTTTTTTTTTTTAGGATACGAAAACCCAACTAAAACAATTAAATTTTGATAAATGAACGTGTTTTTAGCAAATTTCTTTTTGTTTAATCACATTCTCTTTATGTTGATACTTACGAATGATTTCCTTAATTTCAATGAGATAATTAATTGGGTGTTTGTGATCAAGGTCTCTATATTTGGTTGTGAGAATAAAGTGGTTGAGAAGTGTTTGATAGGTTGCTAAAATTTATGTAATTTTAGGATATAAAAGTATTATATACTTTAAATTCTTATTTGTAGATTTCAAAATCATTTAATCAATTTGACTAATAAAATCTATTTTTAACAGTAAATATTATAATATATTATAATCTTAAGTATTATACAATTTTTTTTAAGAAAATATGAATTAAAAAAATCAAGTTTCAAAATTAACAATATTGTGGGAAAATATAAATATTATACCAAAAAAAATAAAAGTATAAAGTATTATATGTAGATTTTAATATACATAAAAATGATTTCAAATAAAAATGTAAAATAGTCCTGCATCGTGCGGGATATCATCTAGTTGTTCATAAATGGAGAGGATCATCTTAATCGATAGCATGCTTTTGGAAACACTTCTCACATAGCATGCTTGTTTTGAAAATTAGACTCATTCCTAAACTTAAAAATAAAATAAATAAATAAATAAAACGATTATTTATTGAGTTCTAAAATAATGAATTTTTTCAGTTAATTTTTTTTCCCTTTTTTTTTTCACAGCACATAGTCAAATATTGTTCTAACAAAATCATCACATGATCTGAATGACCAACCTTCATCATTGGCTCTGCGTGATTCTCCAGATGTGGGCTATTATATATTCATATTATGTGTTTCAATCTTCAAAAGAAGAAAGACACATGGAAAAATAAGAAGAAATAAAATTAAGAGTGTATTCAACTCCATGAATTTTGACTATAGCGAAACATTTGGAAAAATTCAAAAAAAGGAGCAAATGAAAGTCTTGGTCTAGCTGACTATCGTTGAGTACGGGCCAAAAATATGAATAATTGAAAATGGATAGTCTCTTGTCTCAAAAAAAAAAAAAAAATGGATAGTCTCTTAGGCTTTTGAACCGATAACTCATTGGCACAAAAATTTATAAAGTTAAAATCGGACACATGACACAAATTGGATCTCAATTCTAAAATCTAATTGAATTTTCTTTGGGCTTTGCCCGTTAATATATATATATATATATATAGATGACTAATAATTCAAGAAGATAATTATTTATAAGGCGATGACATCATTTTGGTCCCTATATTTTGTGGTTACAGTAAATTTAGTCCTTACATTTTAATAATAGTCAATTTGATCATTATTATTTTCAATTTGCAAACAATTTGGTCTCTACCATTAATTCACTAACGAAAAACGTCAATGTGGTAAATGGTGCGAACTAAGATGCTTATGTGGCCTATAATATGACAAGTTTGGCCCAATCAAAATCAACCACATCAATTAAAAATCCAAGTCACATCCACGTTAGAAAAATTAACAGATCTAGCTGTCTCTCCGTTACTCATCCAATCCAACCCAAAACCATCCATTCTTTTTAATCCGTTATTCATTTTTGGGGTGATGAAGAATAGATGAAAAAGAATGGATGGTTATGTTAAATTTGCTAACGTGGATATGACATAGATTTTTAATTGTTATGGCTAATTTTGGTTGGGCCAAGTGTGTCATAGTGCACATCATTTGCCACGTCGTCATTTTCTGTTAGTAAGTTAACAGTAAAGATCAAATTAATTGCAAGTCAAAAATTATAGGGACCAAATTGATTGCTACTAAAAATGTAGAGGCCAAATAATTGTGACCCAAAAATGTAAGGATCAAAATAGTATTTTAGCCTATTTATAATTCAACAAGGCATATGTCAAAGCAGCAGTAGCTCTAAAAAAATTTTAAAGAACTTAAATATATCAACATCACAACAACAACAAACAAATATATAAAGTTTTACAATTTCTTCTACTAATAAAATGAAAATTCAAAAAGAGACTGATGAGAGAAAAAGTGAGAACTGAGAATACTGAGTAGGCTTGTCCATGGGTCGGTCCGGGTCGGGTTTGTGCCCAACCCGGAACCAACCCGATTACTTCGAGTCTACTACTTCTGGACCCACTGCTGACTGGTGAAAGGGATAGATTCGGGTGGTCGGACCTCCCCAAAGACCGGTCGATTCTCGGTCGGGGTTGAAATTTGCAAAACCATACTGGAATATGCTGAAATCCACCGGATCTATACCAAATCGGGATAGAGATGCTGAGATTTGGCCGAATCTCGACGAGATCTCGCTGGATCACGACGAGATCTAGCGGAATCTCGACAAGATCTCGCTGGATCTTGAAGAAATCAAGCCATTTCTCGACTAATCGGAGTAAAATCACCGACAAAGCACTCCCATCGATGGAAAATGACGACTTTTTCAGGTGTATACGGTCGGATCAGTTTTTTTTTTTCGGTTTTTCATGTTCAGACCCGGCAACCAACCCCCCGGTCTCGAGTTCTGAGAACGGTGACCTGCCGCCGACCCGTCACCGACGTCAAGTCGACCGATTCTCGGATAGGATCGGCCAGGTGGGTCGGTTGACCGGTTGGTTTGGACACCTCTAATACTAAGATAAGAGAAATAAAATGAGAAATAATCTGAAATGATTATAGAAATATGTGAGAGAGAGAGAGAGAGAGAGAGAGAGAGCGAGAAAAGGATGATACTTACTATGACTACGAGCCGAATAGAGGTTTTATTTTATTTTTTTTAAATGAGCTTTTTGTTGAATTATTTGAAAATTTTGTTATTGTTTAACTTAGGGTCTGTTTAGGATTCACTTAATTTGCTAAAACTGAAAACTTTTTGATGAAAGTACTGTAGATAAAGGTAAAAGTTAGCTGAAATGATATAGTGAGACCCGTGAATAGTACTAAAAAGTGCAGTAGGACTCATGAATAGTTACAATTGACCTTGGTGCTTGATGTTTTTTGGAGTATTTAGCTCTCTCTTTTTACCATATTCAGCTCGTGCAAAAATTCACTTCTATTTTAGTACAAGAATTTATTTTTTCTAATTTACATACTCACTTCTAAAACACCTTATCAAATTATTTATTTTACACTACATTTCATTAAAATGTCAATTTTCTTGATTTCTTTTTTTTTTTTAAAAAAAATTATTTATCTTTCTTCACACATACAACCAACATCGACCCTCTTTTTTTATCCTCGAAATACATAAAAAAAATAATAAAAAAGCTAAATGCAAAATGAATAATGTTAGAATAAATTTACACAGTTACTTTAACAACTAAATATTTTTATACAACTTTACATGGCGTGATGTATATAAATTTTAGACTTGATTGATTAAAATGTAGTACTTTTTTTTATTATACAAGCTCTGATGTGAGTGCTCTTAGGATCCAATGCTTACATTGATGCTAATTGTATACTTTACGGCTACATAGAAGAAGTGGCTTCTATACATTTGAACACAGCTTATGCTGCAGCATGTAACACACTCTAAAGAGTGTTTCACTATGATAGGTCCACTTTAAGAATCATTACTTAAAGTAGGCGCCCAAAATGAAGTTGCAACTTGCAACGAAAAGGACTTTTGATAAAGCTTTATCAAAAGCCCTTTTCGTTGCAGCTTCATTTTGGGCGCCTGTTTTTTTATTTTATTTTATATTATTATCTTGACCAAACATATGATAGGTCCACTTCAAGGCTGTAATTACTGAACATTTTTTAACTCAAATTTTTTGTATAAATATGGTACTTAGAGCTAGGGAATCACTTGACCTAAATTTTTAATTAGAGAGAGATGGTGAGAGCTCCCTTCTATGATAAAAATGGACTAAAGAAAGGTGCATGGAGTGTAGAAGAAGATAATAAACTAAGGTCTTATATTCAGAGATTTGGCCCCGGGAACTGGCGGGAGCTTCCCAAATTTGCAGGTAATTAAGAAAATCTTTGAAGCTGATAGAAATCAATCCAAGAAGGACATTTGTGTGTGTGTGTGTGTAAGAAAAAGAGAAATGTATCATTAGTGGTTAACCATGTTAACTGTCTAATGAAATGTCTAGATAATTAAGGCTGTCTAATTCCTCGGCTTCTTTCAAATTATACTAAAAATTGAAAACGTTGTTTAAGCACTTTTAGTTCTAATTTTTATGACAACCTTTTGCTTTACTTTTATTGTTCATTTTTATGCATGATTTGCCTTTATTGACTATCATGAAAATCCAAATATAAAAAAAAAAAAATTGGAATCCTTAATTGTTAATCAACCTTTTTTGTTATACATTGTTTACAGGTTTACCAAGGTGTGGGAAGAGTTGCAGACTGTGATGGATGAACTATCTCCAGCCAAATTTAAAACAAGGAAACTACACAGAAGAAGAAGAGCTTATGATCATCAAATTGCATGAAGAACTAGGCAATAAGTACGGACTTAAAACTTCGAAATTCTTCAACAAGAATTTGGATGAACATAACTTTATTTACAAAATCTCCCCTTCTTTCCATGCGCTTTTTCTTGTTTACATGTTTTCATACTTGATAACAAATATTTATGAGCATAACCTACTTCACGCATGCCAGTCATTTTGAAGAATTCAGCGTAAACATGTTGGCATGGTGAATACTCATAAGCATCTTTTGTCTGCATTAAATGCGTCTGTAAGTAACCAAGATATGTCGCCATAATTAGTCAGTTTTTCTTTGAAATGATTCAAAATGAATTTTTCAATGAGATAAAATATGTGAATATAAATATATAGTAATGTAACTACATATAAACTTTTGAAATTGAGTTAGATTTGGTGTATATACTGGTGTTCCAGTTCTGCTAATAGGTGCTGTTACTTGAACTTTGTACTCTAGACATTTGATGCAATACAATCTTCTCATTCATCGAAAAGAACACACACACACACACACAAACTCTCTGTAAACCCCATGTATTTTTCTTTGTAGATGGTCTATGATTGCAGCAAGCTTGCCAGGGAGATCAGATAATGATATAAAAAACTATTGGCGTGCCCACCTGAAGAAGTGCACCAAGAAAAATCCTACAACGTCGAAGATGAAAACGCTGTCCAATGAAGCTTACCAACATGACGCTGATATAGCAAGAAAAACAGAAACTGACAGTTCTGTAAGCAGTTCTCCCTCTTACCAAGTTCAGGAGAGCTCCCAATTACCCCTAGAAACATCTTCTAGTGAATTCTCATACTTGAGCTTTGATAATACGCCTTTATCTGGCATAAATTGGACTGCAGAAGATAGTCTCGCTACATTGGAAACACTTGAACAGTCGTTTAGTGACTTTTGGACTAAACCCTTTATATTGGACAATACCTACATCCAGAATAACTATCTAGAAGCCTTGGCAGATGGAGGATTTAGTGCATCTCAATCATGCTACAATGAAGGCATGGATTCCATCTACGAGGCAATGCAAGAAGTCGAGAACTACCAGAGAATTAATGAAGATCCATATTTAGTGAACTAGTGTGTTGGTTTTCATATTAAATGAATAAATGATATATTTATCAATATACTAATTAGGTTTTTCTTCTTAATGTGAATAATTAGATTAATTGAATGAGAAAAGGTGGGAGTTTCATGAGGTAATCATTTCATAGAGGGGAGTTCAGTGTTAAGAAAATAGATTCCTACATTAATAAAGAGAAAATCTACATTATGTTATAATTGATGATGTTATTTGCTTAAGAACATGATGCATACAAATGATACAATCCACACTAGGGGAGGTGAAACGCTGGAGATTTCCAATCCAATTCCATATTCCCTTGTAATTTCAAATTAATTTTTGTACTTCTATTGACAAGATATGATAAATATATTCTCTCAAATGCTTTCTTTTGTTTCTTTGTTTCAGTGGAAAACATTTTCCTTGAAAAAAAATTTCCAAAAAGAGTGACTAGTTTTGATGTTTATTGTAGCAAATCTGAATATGACGTTGAAAATGTTTTATATACATCATTTAATATGCTTAAAAATCATTAATATTT
Organism: Quercus suber; assembly: GCF_002906115.3. Taxonomy (NCBI): domain Eukaryota; kingdom Viridiplantae; phylum Streptophyta; class Magnoliopsida; order Fagales; family Fagaceae; genus Quercus; species Quercus suber. The sequence continues at coordinate 1,840,563 of NW_027069478.1, forward strand.
CATACAGACTCAATGCTGGTTTAGGTGAGAGTACTAATTGTAGCAGCCTCAAAGATAGTAGTGGTGGCAGTGATAGAATTAGCGATGGTTGTGCTGAAGGTAGTGAAGGTGGTAGTGGTGATGGTGATGGTTTTAGGAGCAAGCACAAATGAACGGGGGATGCCATAAGGAAATTTTAGAAAACTACTCCCACTTCTCATAGAAAATGCTTTTCACCATTTTAACTTATTTTATATAAACCATGGAAAACATTTTACTAAAATCTTAGACCCCAAATTATTTATGCAGTGCATTAGTTGGTATTAATTGAATAATTTATGTGTATTCCAATAAGTAGTTCAACCACAGTAATCAATCACCAATTCTAAAACAATAATAGTAAAAGCAATAAAAGGCACACTAATTTTGGTGATAAAGTGGAAAGTTAACATTTCAATAGAATATGTAATGTGTTATCAAAGTTCAAGTTGTAATGCTCAAGATGTATGTCAAAGAAGGCATATTTTAAAAATTTTGACTGCCTTGACACTCAATTGATCAAACAAGATTCTTCAAGGCCTTTTAAATTTTAATCACAGCTCAATCAATCAAAAGCAAATTCTTGATATGGCTTGATCAATCATAAAAAAGGAAAGCTAAATTTGACGTGTTTTGACTAAGTCAATGTTGTCTTGGTTTTTTGTTCCCTACATGCAAGCGTATAAAAGGTCATATTATAGCACGAGTTAGAAGATATTTTAGAGAGTTATTTTTGTGTGCTACAAAGAGAGAAAATCTTAATCTAATTATCATCAATCCTTTTTTTTTTTTTTTAGAGATAATTATAATATGCTGCTAACTACGCTACTTGAACCATTTCTCCCTAAGCCCCTAAGCACTTTGATCAGAACAGCTTGAAGCTAAAAAGCCAATCCTTGAACATTGTTTCAGAACAATTTGAAATTATTGTAGTCAATTTGGTCCTTACCATTAATTTATGTCCCTAGTGAATTAACAGTAAGAATTAAACTGACTATAAGTTTAAAATAACAGAGATCAAATTGACTGTTACCAAAATGTATGGAACAAATTGGTATTTTTGCTAAAAATAAATAACAAAAGTCTAATTTACCAATTGTTGATGCCCACTTTTGACAAAGGGCCCAGTAGCAAAAGAAGCCCAACAATATGAAGAAAATGAAAAAAGAAAATAGTAAAGTAAAACCATTTCTCCCTAAGCCCCTAAGCACTTTAATCAGAACGGTTTGAAGCTAAAAAGCCAATCCTTGAACGTTGTTTCAGAACAATTTGAAATTATTGTAGTCAATTTGGTCCTTACCATTAATTTATGTCCCTAGTGAATTAACAATAAGAATTGAACTGACTATAAGTTTAAAATAATAGAGATCAAATTGACTGTTATCAAAATGTATGGAACAAATTGGTATTTTTGCTAAAAATAAATAACAAAAGTCTAATTTACCAATTGTTGATGCCCACTTTTGACAAAGGGCCCAGTGGCAAAAGAAGCCCAACAATATGAAAAAAATGAAAAAAGAAAATAGTAAAGTAAAGCCCAGTAGACTGGAATGGCAAGAATAATAATCAGCAGGCCCAAAAGAATAATAAGTAGTAAAGAAGAAGCAAATGGGCTAAGAAAGCCCAAAGAATGAAGTAGTAAACTCATGAGAATAATAAAAGGTAAAGAAGAAGTAAATGAGCTGGGAAAACCCAAGAAATGAGTTAGTAAATTCATAGGTTTGGCTTAAAGGCCAATAAGCTAGAAAATAATAAGAGGTAAGGATGTGATAGTTGGGCCGAGGAAGCCCAAATGATTTAGCAAAAGTCCATAGAAGTAAAAGAGGTAGAAAAAGAAGTAAATGGGCCCAAGAAGCCCAAGGAATGAAATGGGCTAGCACAACAAGAATGTGGTCTAATAAAACCCAAAAGAGGTAAGAATCTGGAAAGTAAGCTGGCATAGCAAGAATGTTGGCCAGCGAAGACCAAAAGAGGAAAGGATGTAGAAAGTGGACTGGCAGGAGCCTCAGCCCATAAGCCCATGGGTAACAAGAAAATAAAAGAGAGGTAATGATATAGAAGGAGCAGTGCAATGGCATGACAAGATCACCAGCCAAGAAGCCCATGGACACAATAAAGAAGAAGACTTGGGCTAGGCAGGAAGGAGAGGACCTGCGCCCAAAGCAATGCCTAGTTCAAAGAAGAGGTGGAAAATAGAGAACATGAACCCAAAGACCCATGTATCTTTAACGCCACAAGAGTTAAATACCTACCAAAACATAAAGCAGAATTAGACAAACATGGAGGCAATTGCAAAGGCATGAAGGCCAAAAAAGTAATGGATTCAGACAGAAGTGGAGCATAGGCTCCCTTTTTGGACTTGTGTTTGCTGAAAGTCTAATTGATCAATCCTCTCAAACTTTGGGCAAATATTCTCCACCAAATATAATGGGCATTTCAATTAAAAGATTAAAAAAAAATTAACTAAAACATTAAAGATTAATGCTAGAAAATAAATTAACTAAATAGAAAAGAGTAATGCTGGAGTCAAAGGAAGTTAACTGCTGAGTTGATCGATGATTGGCAGTGGATTGCTTGAAATTTAGGGGAGATTAATGTTTGATTGTTGTTTTAAGCAGTAATATTACTTAACTTCACTATAAGCAGTGATGATTTCAGAAAAAATCCACAAGTCACAGCTTCTTCCAGTAGCTGTTATCCACAGTAGCACTTCACAGCTTCTCAGTGGGGATGGCTGAACACCCAGTTATAGGTTGCTTTTAGCCATAAATAAGTATTAGAAATTATAACATCTTCATAATTACTTCGGATTTGCTTCTTACCTCTTTTTTGCTGCAAGGTTGATGATACTTGTGGATACTTTGCTTGGCCGGCTTGACCCTCCTACATGTGCACGTGGTAGAGAACTGCTGCCTAGGCTTAGAGAAATGTTGTACCATTAATAACTCGCCAGCTCAGCGCAAGTTATGAAATTTTGTGTTTATCTAACATTGCTTCTAATGACTTTCTCAAAAAAAAAAAAAAAAAACATTGCTTCTAATGAAATATGTTCAATGTAACTCAAGCACACTTTATTTAGAATTTTAATGAATAATATTTGCCGTTAACAATTGCGGGGTGCCCTATTCCTTAAATTCTACTAATTAATAAACTGTAGCATAATTAAACACCAAAAGAAAATTGTTAATAATAAATTCCAACATTTGTTTGCAATATAAACAAATCTATTTATATATTGTTTGGGTCAAATCATATGTACATGTTGATGTTTGTAAATCCGAGTCAAAACGCATTTTTATGCATTTGAGTTGTAAAGTTTTTAAATTCTAGACTGTGTTGAATATCTTCATTGAAGACACACAACAACAATAAAAATAAAAATAAAAATAAACCTTAAGAAACTGCTCAAAATAGTGAAGCTTCTATTGCCACTGTTAATGTATATTATGTTATGGGCTTTAGGTCCGGCTAGTTTACTTGTGTAGCACATTTGTACTTATCCTACACTTTACTTGTACCGCACACATATACTTACTTGTACCGCACACATATGCTTACTATATAAAGGCACGCATGTATATTCCTTGATTAAGAAATACAATACAATTATTCAGTATTTCTAACATGGTATCAGAGCCACTGTTCTAACCCTTTTCTTAGCAGTCTTGTCCTTATTGGTGTTACTCCATTCTCAATTACACTTCTGCCGTCACAACAGTCGCCGCAGCCTTTTGCCGCTGAACCTAGACATGGCAAAACGGGTCAGACCCGTTTGACCCGACCCGTTTGACCCGCAACCCGTTTAACCCACGACCCGTTTGACCCGCAACCCGTTTGACCCGTTTAAAAATGACCCGTTTTGACCCGTGACCCGTTTTGACCCTCGACCTGATTGACCCGACCCGAACCCGACCCGACCCGCCCGTTTTGCCATGTCTAGCTGAACCTCTAATGTCTTCCAACTGTTGTCTTTGGGTTCCGGACCTGCAGCCGCTGCCGTTGAGGAGTCCCACACCATACAGACCACTGCACGTACCATCACCGCCATGAATATTGCTCTGATCAAATTTCTGCAGGCATCACTAAGATCGTCTTCCTTCGATCTATAAGCTGGTGAAAGCCTTGCAGCCATCAAAGTTGCCACGCCCTCACGCGCCACCCAAAGGTTCTCCTTCAACAGCCCACGCGCCACACGCGCTCCCACGCGCCGTCTTAAGCTTCAGGCTGACGTCACCCGTGATGTCATCAATGCCACGTTAGCCCTTGCTTACGTCAGCATCCAGTCACCTGCTGACGTCAACGCCACGTCATCCTGCTGACGTCATCTACGTTGACTGTTGACTTTGACCGTTGACTTTTTCAGTCTAGGTTCTCCTTACCTAGTTTTTCATGTAGATTTCATTTTTACAGTCTGTTTTTGCATATTGTGTTTCTAAATGAATAAAAAGGACGTTTTTCTTCCTCGCCCCATCAATATTGTATTGGAGGGGAATAAAAATTACTTATCTTGGTCTCAAGCTATGCGCAATTTTCTTAAGGGTCGCATGCTCTGGCATTACTGTACTGGTGCAATTACCATTCCTGTCAAAGGAGCAAGTGAAGAAGATGCTGCCTTCCTTGGTCGCATGATTGAATGGGATAGTCACAACCACATGATCCTCACATGGATTCGAAACACTTCCATTCCCTCCATCTCCAATCTGTTAGGCAACTTTGATGATACAAAATCAGCATGGGATATGTTGGCCAAAAGGTACTTCACTACTCACAGATCCATGAAATATTAGTTAGTAGTTGAATTGCAACAACTTCCACAAGAACCAGGGCAATCCATCAATGACTACTATGATCAGCTTCACTTCATTTGGGACCAAATTGACCTTTCTAATCCAATTTAGGCATGCTCAAAGGATGCTCAGCAATATGCTACAGTTAGAGATGAATTTCGTCTCTATGAATTCCTGATGTCACTTTACAAGGAATTTGAGCCCATCCAAGGTCAGCTTCTTAATCGCAGTCCTTCTCCCTCTCTTGATACTGCTGCAAACGAGTTGGTTAGAGAAGAAGCTCGGCTTGCAACCCTTCAAGCCCAGAATAAGTTCAATGTTTTGACTATTACTCCTTCTGCTCCTTCCATTAAGCAAACTCAGCAATTAGGTGATTTCTTTGGCTCTAGCAATCGTCACAAGTAGACCAACAAGAAGTTCTACAATTATTGAAAGCGTCCTGGCCACACCATTGAGACTTGTTACCGTCGTAATAAATCTACTGCTGCTGTTGCTAATACTGAGCCTACTCCGCTGATGCCTTCCATTTCAGCTGAGTCCCAGTCTTCTAGATTCACTATCAACCTCTCTCCCACTGAACTACAGGAGATCATAGCTCAGGCTGTTTGTATGGCTGGTAATGCATCTCTTTCCACTGCTCTCTCAGTTTTGCCCGGTAAGTCTTAAACTTGGCTTTTTGATTCTGCCTGTTACAATCACATGACACCTCACTCATCCTTATTCTCCAAACTTGACCCTGCACCACATCCTCTTAATATTCATATAGCTGATGGTTCCACCATGCATGGGAATAGTCTAGGTTTTGTTTCGACCTCTAACCTCTCTGTTCCTGGGGTCTTTCATGTACCTGACCTATCCTATAATTTGTGCTTTATGGGACAATTAGCTAAACTAGGATATCGCCTTAATTTTTACTATTCTGGGTGTATTGTGCAGGATCTGAGGATGGGGCAAGAGCTTGGGATCGATCCTAGGGTTGGGCGTATGTTTTCCGTGGACAATCTTCATCTTCCACCTATTGCTCCTATCTCTGTTGCTGCTACAGTTGTTGCAATTTCTTCCTTATCTTCTCTCGCACTTTGGCATTCTCGTCTTGGTCATGCCCCATCTACTCAAGTACAACAGTTAGCTTTTAAGGGTCTGCTGAGTTCTGTATCCAAAGACAATTTTGATTGGACTTCATGCCAGTTAGGAAAACAGCCAGCTTTACCTTTCAATAACAGTGAATCTATCTCTAATAGTATTTTTGAGTTAATTTATTCTGATGTTTGGGGACCTTCTCCTATTACTAGTATTGGTAGATCTCGTTATTTTGTTGTTTTTATTAATGATTATTCTCGTTATAGTTGGATCTTTCCTATGAAATCTCGTTCTGAAAGCTTACCAATATACAGTAACTTTGCAAAAATGGTTGAAACATAATTCTCCAAACGTATCAAAACTTTTCGATCTGATAATGCTCTTGAATATATTCAATATGCTTTTCAAGCTCTGTTACATTCCTATGGTACTGTACATCATCTAACCTGTCTAGGCACCTCTCAATAAAATAGTCGAGCCGAAAGAAAACTTCGTCATATTCTTGACACTGTCCATGCTCTTTTTCTTTCTGCCAAAGTTCCTACCCCATTTTGGGGTGAAGCCGCTCTTCATGCTATTCATGTCATTAATCGCATTCCAAGCACTGTCATCTATAATCAGACTCTGTATGAGCGCCTTTTTAGGTCACCCCCTGACTATCATTACCTTCGCTCCTTCGGATCTGCTTGTTTCGCTCTTCTTCAGCCTCATGAGCACAACAAACTTGAGCCTCAATCTAGACTTTGATATTTCCTTGGTTATGACGAAACTCATAAAGGATATCGGTGCTATGATACTGTCTCTCATCGTCTTCATGTTTCCCATAATGTGGTCTTTTGGGAACACTGCTTGTTTGTTAAACTTTCTCACTTTCGTTCTTCCCTAACTAACTCCTCTATTTTAGAAATCTTTCCAGATGAGTCTCCTGTTCCTTCTACAGAAACTCTTGATCCTCCTTTGGACTTCTCTATTCAATCTCCAGATATTTTTGATGATTCTCCTAGACAGGTTGTAGATGAACAGGTTGATAATGAGCTACCCCACCTTGAGCCTAGGTCCCTTGCTCCTGCTCCGCCTAAAGATCCTCCACAAGACATTCCACCTCGCCACTCAACCCAGGTAAGATCCATTCCTGTACATTTACTTGACTATCATTGTTACACTACCCTTGCTACACTCCATGAGCCTCAAACCTATCGTAAGACCTCTACTGACCCTTTATGGCAGATTGCAATGAAAGAGAAAATTAATGCATTAACCAAAAACCATACTTGGGATTTGGTTACTCTCCCTCCTGGTCAGTCTGTGGTTGGTTGTAAGTGGATCTATAAGATCAAGACTCACTCTGATGGGTCTATCGAGCGCTACAAGGCTCGTCTTGTTGCAAAAGGTTATACACAGGAGTATGGGATTGATTATGAAGAGACTTTTGCTCCAGTTGCCCGTATCTCCTCTATTCGTGCCCTCTTAGCTGTTGCCGCTACTAGTAAATGAGACCTTTTTCACATGGATGTTAAAAATGCCTTCCTTAATGGGGATCTGCATGAAGGAGTCTATATGCAACCTCCTCCTGGTCTTTTTGTTGAAACAAACAAGGTTTGTCACCTTCGACGTGCACTTTATGGCCTTAAACAAGCTCTAAGAGATTGGTTTGCCAAGTTCAACTCCACCATCTTTCGCTTGGGTTACACTGCCAGTCCTTATAATTCTGCCTTATTTCTTCGTCGCAATGATAAAGTCACCATTTTGCTTCTCCTATATGTGGATGATATGATCATAACTGGTGATGACCTTAGTGACATTCAACAACTCAAAGATTTTCTTAGTCAGCAATTTGAGATGAAAGACCTTGGACATCTCAGCTATTTCTTGGGTCTTGAGATCACTCGTTCCACAAATTGTCTTTATATTACTCAAGCCAAGTATGCATCTGACCTTTTATCTTGAGCTGGACTCACTGACAGTAAGACTGTTGACATTCTAGTTGAACTTAATGCGCATCTAACACCCTCGAGGGAGAAACCATTGTCTAATCCCTCTCTTTACAGATGATTGGTTGACAGTCTAGTTTATCTCACAGTTACTCGTCCAAACATTTCTTATGCTATTCATCGAGTGAGCCAGTATCTATTTGCTCTACGATCGACTCACTATGCTGCTGTTCTGCACATTCTACAATACTTGAAGAGCACTCTCTTTCATGACCTTTTCTACTCAGCTCAGTCTCCTCTTGTACTCCGTGCATTCTCTGATGCTGATTGGGCAGGAGATCCCACTAGTCGCAGGTCCACTATAGGTTATTGCTTTCTCCTTGGTTCTTCTTTGATTTCTTGGTGAAGTAAGAAACAAACTTTCGTGGCCTGCTCCAGTACTGAAGCAGAATATCGTGCTCTTGCTGATACCACATCTGAGCTCATTTGGCTATGATGGTTTCTTAAGGATTTGGGTGTGTCCACATCCTCTGCTACTCCCCTTTATTGTGACAACTAGAGTGCCATTCATATTGCTCACAATGATGTCTTCCATGAACAGACTAAACACATCGAGATTGATTTTCATTTTATCCATTTTCATCTTGTCCATGGTGCTCTCAAGCTTTTCTCCATCTCCTCCAAAGATCAACTTGCAGATATCTTCACCAAGGCATTTCCTAAGGGACGCACTCGTGATTTGGTTAACAACCTCAAGCTGGTCTCATATCCACCTTGAGTTTGAGGGGGGCTGTTAATGTATATTATGTTATGGGCTTTAGGCTCGGCTAGTTTACTTGTATAGCACACTTGTACTTGTACTACACTTTACTTGTCCTGCACACATATGCTTACTTGTATCACACATATATGCGTCCTATATAAAGGCACGCATGTATATTCCTTGATTAAGAAATACAATACAATTATTCAGTATTTCTAACAGCCACAATTGCAGCTCAATCGATAAAGGTTTATTATTAAACATCGACTCTAATCCAATCAACCAATTGAACTTCAATTTTCCAAACTTCTAAGTTTGTGACCCATGAAGACTAAAAGACCTAGGGATCAGTCAACTAGGGTTCCAGGATGTATATAAATAGGGAGGAAACCACCCTTGGACAAACTCCACCCCCCCCCCCCCCCCCCCCCCGCAAAAAAAAACAACCATTTAAAAAGAATTGTTAGTGTAAATATATGTATTAAAATTAGTAATTTTGTTCTATAAAATTACATTTTCCCCCTTAAAAATATCTTTAAATCTTTTGAGAGTAATGTTACAACCACAAAACTTTTCTATAATATTTTTACAAACTACTGAAGTAGTAAATTTTTATTAGTTTGCATTTGGGCCTACCACTTACATCACTTTTTTACATAACAATAACAACTAACCACATAAGCAATTTATAAAAACATTTATAACTCTAACATTTTCCTCCTTTTAAAGGCTATAAAAAATTAGCTCATCAACAAAAATTACCAATAGCAAAAATATAATTAAAAAATTAAGCTCAATCGACCAATTTTACACAAAACAAACAACCTAGCCCTTTAAAAAATTTAAACAAAATAATTTTGTCCTTACCTAGCACTACTCATCAAAGACACTTCAAAAAATAAAAATAAAATAAAAACCATAGTAGCTAAACAGCATAACTTGAGGCCAAAGTAGTTGCATGTAGCCAACAGCAAAACCACTCCTAATTCCAAGTCCTAGCCTTGTCCCTGAATATAAAGCCTCATTAAGTCATCCTAACCACCTAAAAGAACTTTGGGGAAGATAAAGAATCTCTTACAATGATTTTGTGTCAAGGATTTTGTACCAAGCTACATCTCTAGAGCTTATTAAAGATCAAGAGAGTTCTTATGAAGACATATGCACCAACATCTACTGCAATCAAAAGTCAATGAGGTGAAGTCAGTCATGAATTGGGTATTTGTACACTGAAGAAATTCACAATGTAGAAGAGTCCGATTAGGTTGGAGTTACGTGTGGAAGTTACTACTGTATGTAGGTAACAATACTAGGATTGAGTTATATTCTTTATTGTAATAACTTTCATTCTACCTAGTAAACTCTTCACATTGGTGGTAAGCTTCAAACCACCCATTAGAGTTTTTGCCATTTGAATTTTCCCTATCTTAACTGTATCATTGTGTTCAAAATTATTATTGGTTGCACTTAGTTTTGCGATATGGTTGTGCCCACTATAAACTAATCAATTGGACCTCTGCATAATTAGGCGTTAGCTAACATTCTAGATATTGTCCAAAATTAAACAAACCTTTTATTATTATTATTGTTGTTGTTGTTATATGTGGATAAGAAAAGTAAGAGCCATACTCAAATAAGTAAAAAAATATATATATATTAGGTTCAAGAGCAAATCAAAATAGACTAAGTATGTATTTGGATAGGACGTTTGCGTTTCTGCGTTGCGTTTCTTGCCTTTTTTTTTCCCCCAGTGCATGAACAGTAACATCACATGAATTTACTATGCAAGAGACAAAATTCACTGTTCACACACTATTCACGGGTCCCACGACACTATTCACACATTTAAAAATTATTTTGCTATAGTGTTTTCAGTTTTCAGTTTTCAATTTCAACAAAAATAAGTTGTATCCAAACGGACCCTAAAGCTCAAAATAACTTCACGCGTTTGATAAAGTTGTACTTGGATTTTTCTTCTTCCTAATTTTTTTATAGTTGAAATACAGGAATGGATTTTCCATTTGTCTTCCTATAGGACAGAATTAAATAAAAAAAAACAATTTCTTTGATTTGTATTAGTAGCACACGAACAAAGGATAGAAATTAGTTTCTTACCTTTCTAGTTCTGGACATTATATTGACATAACTAGTGTCTGTTTAGCAAAATTATTTTTACCAACTTATTTTTTTATTCAACTTTTTTATGTTACTATTCATGGGTTTTATTGCACATTTTGGTACTTTTCATATGTCTTACTGTACTATTTCAACTAATTTTTACTTTTCTCTACGGTAATTTCAATAAAAAGTTTTCTATTTCAACAAAAGAAGTGGATCCCAAATGGACCTCTAGTCCTATCATTAATATAAGTACAACTTTAAATAGAGTAATTGTTGTTGTACACCAACAGTGCATGCACTAAACATATAGCACTTGAAAATTATACGTGGCTTCAAAATACAATTTTAGTTAAAAATCTAAAATTGTGAAATTATTTCTTGAAAATACAATTTTTCAATTTAATTGAAATCGTGTTTTAAACTACCGATTTCAATTGATGTGGCACGCACACCATACCGTCAGACACGTATACCAGTGTGTAATTAACAGCCCTTCTTTGAACAATCTTCCAAACATGTTAACAGAAAGGTATACTCTTCTAAACGCCAAACTAGACTTTGACTTTTTCTTTCTTTTTCCCATAGACTTGTCTCTCTGGCAAATCAATCATATTTATAAATTTCAGCTATAAATTCAATTTCTGTCAGATGGGTTCTTCACAAAAAGAGAGAACTTAATTCTTTTGGAGACCATGGGAGAAGGAGAAGCTGCAGATGATCAAACCCCATTTTTCCAAACTCAACCAGCAGAGCATCCTCTCATGATAATTGGTTTGGTTTCGGTTCACCCTTTCATTAACCCTTCTTTTGTTTTATTTTCAGTTAATGTTGACTATCACAAAGTGCGCGCTTCGAAAGAGCAAAGATTCAAGGGCCTCAACTTCTCATTTTTATTCATCTTTGCTTCTCAGGATTATCAAAATTATCTCGAGTTGCAGATCCATTAATTCTTTTCTTTTTTCCCCAAAATGGTTTTCGTGATCCATGCAATAATGAGAGAATCATAGCATGTTATAGGAACTAAAGTCGCAAGTAGACGGCAATTTTGGTGCATCAACCCGCCAAATTTTCTTGCATTCTTTCATTTCTTCTAAACAATTATACTACTTTCAGGCTTCATCATGAAAATGCATCATTTATCTAATATTCTAACATATTGTATTATCTAAAGAATTTAACTACAGAATGACATGCTTAAATGCATGCCAGTATTTACAAAATGACGTCCATATTTATTGAGAAAAGAATAAAAAATGACTTACACCATGAAGCCACCGAAAGAAGAAATAGGACAACAATTTTTTAACTATGACACTAATCTCCTATGGTTATGTTTTAAGCGTAATTTTGTTATGCCCACCCCAAACCCGCCCATTTGCCAATTATATCACATGTGCGTATCTTAAACACTCGTTTCAAGAGCTATAATAATAGCATTTCTTTGTGCCATTTTCTTCAGATTATATGGATACACCGCACCAGCACCGCCAGCCCTCAACAATGTCTTCTTCAACTTCATTACGTGCACTTGGAAGTCCTTGGATTCAGTTTTGTCATTGCGGAAAAAGGGCACCAGTGAAAACATCATGGACTGGTGAAAACATAGGGAGGAGGTTTTGGGCGTGTGAAAAATATGGGGTATTGTGCTAATCTAAAAGCATAGAATTTCTCGTCATCTTTTGCATAACTATTTATGTGTCAAATTGTTATTAGAACAACATCATATCACTGACACTATTTTTATTAACGCTAATTACAACATACTATCTTTACAATTTTGGGAATTTTGTGTGTCCAAACTTATTGAATCCGAAAATAACCTCTCTCTCTCTCTCTCTGTTATTTAAGTTTATATTAATTATGTCTAATCTATTTTTTGCTGCAAGGTTAATGATACTTGTGTATACTTTGTTTGGCTTGACCCTCCTACATGTGCACGTGGTAGAGAATTGCTGCCTTTGCTTAGAGAGAAGGTAGATAGCTTAGAGAAGGAGGTGGCAGCAGCCCATGCAAAGGAGAAAAAATATTCTCGAGCACTGTTGTTTTTTACTTTATCTTTTATTGGGTTCACGTGGATGAACGTATTTCAAATTATTGGATGATGTTTATATCCTCTTAACAATCAGATTTACTCTTCTTCTTTCTTCTCTTTTTTTTAATAAGTCTAGTGAAATAATAAAAAAAAAAAAAATGTAACTCTTTCACAACTGACAATGTTCCGTGTCATGGGCAAAAACTTTGTAATTTCATTTGATTTATGTGTTCTTATAAAGATCTATATATAATACTCATTTTGTTGTATAATATTTATGATATTTTCTCACACTGTTGCTGAATTCTTTGAAACTTAATTTTCTTAATTCATATCTTATAAATTTTCTGGTTCCCTAGAAGTAGTTTCTGACTATTTAGCAAATTTTCTTTACTAATCTAGATATATGAGGTTGGAATTGAAAAGTGCTTAGACAAGAAACTACATTTTATTATAAATTTAATATTTAAAATGACAAACATAAAATCTATATAAAAAGTAGACTTTATTTTTATAACTGAACACAGAACACTGATTAAACACTTCATCAACCAGTCCAATCTTACCACTAAATCCCATGACCCCAATTGCAAATATTGTGTTCATAATCTAAATGAGACCAAATCATTTGTGTACCAACATAAAGAGAAAATGATAAAAAAAAAAAAAAAAAAAGGCTAAAAATGCTTCCATTTATTAAAATTTAATTGCCTCTAACTAGACCTCCGTATCCTAAAAAACACACAGAAAAAAACATTGAAATCATCATAATATTTTACTTTTATGGCCATGGCTCATACTGATTCCACATTAAATGGCAGTCAAAAACAACAAAGAAACCAATAAATTCTATGGTCTAAAACAAAATATAAATTTAAAAAAAAAAAAAAAAAAAAAGAGTNATCTCCCTCAATATTTAACAATTATATAATCACATGTGCGTATCTTAAACACTCGTTTCAAGAGCTATAATAATAGCATTTCTTTGTGCCATTTTCTTCAGATTATATAAAAAAAAAAAAAAAAAAAAAAGAGTGGCTAACCTCATCAATAATTTCAATTAGAAGCAGAATTTATCTTTCTCTTCACTTTTAGAGTTCTAACATATTATATATTTATGAATTTTCCATTATGAAAATCCTGAACACTCAAAGACCTAAAAGACACAAGCTAAGCCCCTGTCACTCAAAATAAAAAAAGACGCAAGCTTCCTTCCCTGATCGTAACCAACTAATATGGGTTAAGATAAGATGGGACAATAATGTTGGGGCTAGATAGCAAAAACTTCTTAGGTACTCCCAAAGCACGGAGAAATAGTGCTCCCTCTTCCTACATTCACGATAGACCTCGCCATGAATTTAATGAGTGAACCCTACCATAAATGTAAAAGAACGAAGTATCATTCTCCATATTCCAGGAGAATCTAAGTACACCTAGATAGCTAGATGTACTTGAAGAGGTACAATAGTACTCATGTTTCATAAATTTATGTCAATAAATTATTGCATAATTAAACACTAAACAAAAATGTTTCTAATTTTTGGGTTAAGATTTCTTGACCTGGTTAACTAATTCAATTACCCAAATTGATTAATTAGGTTCAATTGAATGCAAATAGTGGAGGCATCAACAAATCACCAAAAATACTAAATACAGCGGAAAATAAATTAGACATAGTGATTTGTTGACAAATGAGGAAAACCTCGCAAGGCAAAACTCCACCAGATGATTTTAAGGTCACCACTCTTAAGAATCCACTAATTAACAATCAAGCAATTACAAGTATAAGGAATCTTACCAATTACCCTTGGTCTATCACAAAATACCAACTTACAGTTGAACCTTCACTCCAATACCTAATTGGACTTGATCTTGTAGTAGCCTTCTTTCTCTTGATGCACAAACCTCCAATTTGTGACTAACTCTTTGCACGGATCCCAAATACGTGACTAACTCCAGCAACTTAAATAGATGTTGTTGGCTAAAAAGTTCTTCACTTTATCAACAATAAAGATCTGGAAGCACTCAGTTACAAAACCTTATAGCATACAAATGCAGTAGTTTGACACAGAGAAAATAAGTCTCTTGGTCTTTGTATCCATGTGTGATGGCGTTTAAAATAAGTCTTATATACATCTAGGGTTGTGAAAAAAGAAACCTCAAACAAATATTTAAGACAAGGCCAAATTTTAGATCTAGAAATTCTAAAATTGTAATTCTCGATAGATCAAGTTGTTGTCAAGCTATCTATCGAGCTTCTCATTAAGTCTCGATAATAGGCATCTATTAATCTATCAAGACTTAATGAACAACTTTTCTTCACTTTTTCTTAAACCAATCTTCATATCTTTAATACTTGACTTGAACAATATGTTTCTCAAAGTACTAAATCCATCTTAGATCTATCCAATTACAAGTAAAGTGCATTTTTTCAAAGGATTAGCCAGTTACAACAAAATATGACCCTAACAATCTCTCCTTTTGACAATCCCTGACAAAACCACAAAAAGCAATTATGAGAGAAGTCTAACACAACTGTCCCATAATATACAATAGTACATAAGCCTAACCCTAACATTAACTCTTGATCAACTTTGCAAGAAGTCATGGCATGGTAGACTTGCAACCTATCCTAACTAAAACACTTAAACAAGATTCATCAAGGCATAACATATGAAACATAGACAAGTTGTATACAAGAAGAAATAAGTGTATAAAGATAGAAAACTCCTACATCTCCTAGAAACATGCTTGCAACCATATTAAAAGTAGTTTGACTCTTTTTGCCTTTCATGTTCTTTGCATATTTCTTTTAAGCATACATGCATGAGCATATAAGAGAGAGAAAAAAAAATACCCACTTATGTAAGCTTGAACATCCTTATTTTGTTGTGCAAGTGCTACACCTTACCGAGCACAGCTTTTATGAATTGCATATAAATGTTAAATGATTAACGAGTTTTAGTGGTGAGATAGTTATTTATGCATTTCTCTTAAAATTTTCTAGTCCTTCCCGTCAAAAAGAGTGATTTAAGATATGAAAGATAAGAGATCAACCAAATCATACAAATCACATAAAAGAGCCACAAAGCTCATATTTCTTAGTTATGCATGAAAGTGCTCATCTAAGCTACAAGTGATACAAAGTTTTGAAACTTTATTTCAAAAGCCATCCAAGGTACACAAGTACCAGTATACACAAACAGACATTGTTTTTTTTTTTTTTTTTAAAGCAATAAAAGAAATAAAAAATGCAAAAAAAAAAAATGCAAAACAATGCAATGCATGAAAGCATGATTTCAAAAACAGATAAGAAATCAAGCATGAAAGTCCTATTTTAGAAAGAAAGAATTAAAGTACTGGACAAACAAAAAGATAATAAGTGTTAGGATCATTCATCACCCACACAGCACGAGTCTTTGGCCATGAAGATGAAAAGGCATGTGTCCTAATATGGCTATTAAAGGACATAGAGAATTAGAGTTCCCCCTGAAATTGAGTTAAAAAGCTCAAACCTTTTAATAACTCACCAAGAATAGGTACAGAGCCTTTAGACAAAGGATGAGACCTATTGGACACTCGCTTATGAGGGAACAACTTAAAACAATTAGGGCGAGTGTGACCAGAAGCACCACAATGTTGACAAACATGAATAGTTTTAGAGCTATTAGGCTTCTTAGAAGAAGGTCTAACCCTAGAGGTTGACAGAGACCTTAACTTAGGACAATTTGACCTAATATGACCAACAATTTGACAATGATGACAACTGGGGACAAATTCAAATCTTTTATTCAAGCTAGGAGGAAATTTAGACATAGGTTTAGAAACTTCAGTGTTAACATCAGATTTTATACCTTTGTCTATCCAAGCAATATTAGCCTTCAACTCTTCATTATTCCTTTAAATGGAGGATAAAAATC
>NW_027069478.1:1859499-1957224 GCF_002906115.3 Quercus suber
AAAAAAACAACCACATGTAAGACAAAGGTGAAGAAAACATACATCATCTCATATATATCAAAAAGAATGAAATATATGTAAAAAGTGGTCACATGACCATGGTACATGTAATGAGAAAGAGTACTTCCAAAACCTCACCACATCCCTATTTTTTTTTTTTTTTTTTTTTTGAGTTAGGCTCAACAACAAGTTTGGAACTACATAATTTTTCAACTTCAATTTTGGATTCAACTAGTTGCTCTTCCAAACTCTTAGTTTTGTCCACCTGAGATGAAAATTGATTCTTTAAATTCTCATTCAAATTATTTGCTTCATCCAATTTTGCAATCAATTCATTGTTTTCAAGTTTGACCTTTTTAAATATAGCTTTTAATTTTGTAGAACTTTTAAGGGATTTCATACAAATTTTATAAAAGCTTACAATAGGCATCTTGAATATCATCATCGTCGTCATCATCATTCAACATAAGATCATGCAAATCAAAACAATAAAAAGTTTCCATGATAACGGGAGTCAATGGATCACACAGCAAAAATTAAAACCTAATTAGAGTATACCCGCTCTGATACCACTTGTTGGGATAAGATTTCTTGACGGCAATTAATTAATTCAATTACCCAAGTTGATTAATTAGGTTCAATTGCATGCAAATTGTGGAGGCACCAACAAATCACCAAAAATACTAAATGCAGCAAAAAATAAATTAGACATGATCATTTGTTGACAAATGGGAAAAACCTCACAAGGCAAAAACCCTACAGGGTGATTATAAGGTCACCACTCTCAAGAATTCACTAATCAACAATCAAGCGGTTACAAGTATATGGAATCTTACCAACTACCCTTGGCCTATCCCGAAATACCAACCTATAGTTGAACCTTCACTCCAATACCCAATTGGACTTGATCTTGTAGTAACTTTCTTTCCCTTGATGCACAAACCTCCAATTTGTGACTAACCCTTTGCATGGATCCCAAGTACATGACTAATTCTAGCAACTTGAACAAATGTTATTGGCTGCAAAGTTCTTCACTTTATCAACAATGAAAATCTAGAAGTACTCGATTACAAAACCCTATGGTGTACAAACGCAGTAGTTTCACACAAACAATTTAAGTCTCTTAGTCTCTGTATTTGTGTGTGACAGCCTTTAAAATAAGCCTTATATGTATCTGGGGTTATAAAAAAAGAAACCCTAAACAAATATTCAAGATTGGGCCGAATTTTAGATCTAGAAATTTTGATATCATAATTCTCGATAGATTAAGCTGCTGTCAAGCTATTTGTCGAGCTTCACATTAAGTCTTGATAACAGGCATCTGTCAAGCAATCTGTCAAGACTTAATGAACAAATTTTCTTCACTTGTTATTTGGACCAATCTTCATATCTTTAATACTTGACTTGAACAATATGTTTCTTGAAGTACTAAACCCATATTAGATCTACTCAGTTACAAGTAAAGTGTATTTTGTCAAACAATTAGCCATTACAACAAAATATGACCCTAACACTAATAAATTCTGGCATTCTGTCAACTTTCTCACAAAAAACTTAGCAAAGTTAGTCAATTATAGAGCTTCCTCAAATCAAAATATCAAAATAACTATACTCCAACCAAGTCAATCACTTTACATATTTCAGCTCACAAAAAATGTGACAAATTACATATGCAATAATTCAGAATGTACTACTATTCCCAAACCCATGTCACTTGAAGTTGATGCCTTTTCCTAGGTCTTCTTTTAATAGACTTGTTTTTAAGGGCCCGATTGGTAAGAAATTTCTAATAATATTGTTTAAGTTTTTTGAAAATACGTATGAGTAAAAAAGTGTATGAAAATACGTGTTGTGATGTTTAAACAACAATTTTTGTTGTTTAAACACCATTATCAAACAGGGCCTTGAATCTCCTATTAGAATAAGCTACAATAATGATGGGAACTTGTGGCATAATTCCTGTCCCATTTCCAAAAGCATCAACTCTCTTGGTATTTACTATTTAGGCAATTTCTTAGGTTGCATTAAATCAAATCATGAAGTTATAATTTTTTTGGTAAACTACATATATGGTTCTTACTGTTAATAAAATATTAAAATTTTTATTATAAAATATTAGACAATATTAAAATATTAGGTTCCATTCATCACTCACTGATTTAATGCAAAAATATTAGGTTCTTTACGTTATGGAAGAATAAGTTATAATTTTAATATTAAAATATTATATTAGGTTCCATTCATCACTTACTGTTATAAAATATTAAAATTTTTGCCACATAGACTGCCATGTTAGCATAACCTTAAATAATCAGAGAAAGATAAAAGAAAAACAATTCCATGTTAAGTGAGTAAAGTAACACAGAACGTGAAGCAAAATTTGGAATAAAAAATTCAAAACCCCTATTCGGCAATGGTAGAACAATTGATTTTCTTTACGTTTGGTCCAGAGATAACGGTGAGGCTCATCAGTGACTAGCAAGGTTGAGGGTGATGCCTGACAGCGACAATCGGCTGCGAAGACTAGAGCCAAGGGCTAACGATGTCACCGATCTACTAGTATAATATATCTCTCTCTGTATAATCTCTCCCTCTTAGTTTGAGCTGGTATTGATTTTTAGTGTAGTTCTAAACTTCTAGGCAAATCTACAGTATTAACTGTGTAGATTTATTGGTTTCACGCATTATGAAGAATAAATCATGCGCACAAGAAGTAAAGATTAATGATAAACAACCATTAATCTTTACTCGTGTTAAGTTCTACCAGTGAAGGCTTAATGAAGTTTGTTTATACCACAAATTACATCCTATACATTGCTCAACCATTTTCAGCACTAAGATATATAAGAATTTCATAATAAGAACAATGATAGCTTACAATATACCAAATCATTCTGTGTCTATGGCAAGAAAAAGGAGACCGTAAAAGAAATTATAACAATTCAGGGACTTGTTCAGCCCAAGTTTATACAATCTCTAAACCCAACAGGAAGAAAAAGGAATTAGTTTAAATTAAATCATTTGATCGAGAAAATTGAAAAAAAATATACCAAAAATCAGAATACCAACTCAAACTAAAGAGATAAAAACCTGTGTGTGTGAGAGAGAGAGAGAGAGAGAGAGAGAGAGAGAGAGAGAGAGAGAGAGAGAGAGAGAGAGAGAGAGAGAGAGAGAGAGAGAGAGAGATGAATTCAGGTTAGCCTTGAGGATCGGTGGGTCAAATCCTCCCCAGGTTTTTACCGTGTGGTTTCCTGGGTGATCATATCTTGTGTTATTTATTTTCCGCTGCATTATATCTTGATATGATTGTTTGGATTGTTTTAACCTAGAATTGCTTAATTTGACTAAGTAACAACTTGGCTAATTAATCTAGGCTACGCAATCTGGTTGTTTAAGGGGTCTAAATTCCTGTCAGTATTAACTGTGTAGATTTATTGGTTTCACACATTATGAAGAATAAATCATGTGCACAAGAAGTAAAGATTAATGATAAACAACCATTAATCTTTACTCGTGTTAAGTTCTACCAGTGAAGGGTTAATGAAGTTTGTTTATACCACAAATTACATCCTATACATTGCTCAACCATTTTCAGCACTAAGATATATAAGAATTTCATAATAAGAACAATGATAGCTTACAATATACCAAATCATTCTGTGTCTATGGCAAGAAAAAGGAGACCGTAAAAGAAATTATAACGATTCAGGGACTTGTTCAGCCCAAGTTTATACAATCTCTAAACCCAACAGGAAGAAAAAGGAATTAGTTTAAATTAAATCATTTGATCGAGAAAATTGAAAAAAAATATACCAAAAATCATAATACCAACTCAAACTAAAGAGATAAAAACCTCTGTGTGTGTGTGTGTGAGAGAGAGAGAGAGAGAGAGATTATACCGTCAAGCCTGACCGTTATTTGATCTTTGGAACAAAACGTAAAGCAAACCAATTGTTCTACAATTGTGGGTTAGGAATTTTGAATTTTTCATCCCAAATTTTGTTCCACATTCTGTGTTACTCTTACTCGCTCATCTGGGAATTGTTTTTCTTTTAACTTTTAATGATTATTTAAGGTTATGTTGACATAGCAGTCTATGTGGCAAAAATCTTAATATTTTATTTTGGTCATTAAACACGTCGGTATTTTTCATCTATCACTTAACAGTAAGGACCATCTTGACACAATAGCAAAAGATTATGGATTAAATTAACACATTTAAAAGGTCAGGGACCAAATCAACATATAGTATAAAGGTTAGAGACCAAATATATAGTTATTCTAATTTTTTTTCCTTTTTTTTTTTAAACAACCAAGTTATAAATCAACTTATTCTATAATATATATATATATATATATAAACGTTATAAATAAGCTTATATTCGCTACTCATTATCAAAAGCTATTAGCTGCCTACAATAAATGAGGCAAAGTGAATTAGTAAGCAAATAGAGATAAAAAATTAAAGGGCCATTTGGT
Organism: Quercus suber; assembly: GCF_002906115.3. Taxonomy (NCBI): domain Eukaryota; kingdom Viridiplantae; phylum Streptophyta; class Magnoliopsida; order Fagales; family Fagaceae; genus Quercus; species Quercus suber. Next base: position 1,863,979 of record NW_027069478.1, read on the forward strand.
TGGAATGGTGAAAAAGTGGAAGGATAGAAAAAATTTTAATTTTCCTCCTTTTTGTTTGGTTGCAAGTGAGAAAACAGAGAGATGGAAAAAGTGATTTTGTATAAATTTACTTATATACCCTTGTTAAAAAATTATGCCCAATTAAAAAAAAAAATTACCCAACTTTATTATAAAAAAAAAATCATGTAAAAAAAATCATGTCTAGTTAAAAAAAAAAATTAAAAGAAAAAGAAAAGAAAGCAACGTTCTAAAGCCCATGTGCAACTTGCACATGCGTATTTTTGTCATTCAGCAATCAAATTTCTCCTACCAAGTTTTCTCCCCATTTTAGGGGGAGAAAACGTTTTGCTGGGCCTAGGGAGAAAACACCCGAGCCCCACCATCATTTTCCCCTCTCCTCTTCCCAACCAAATATTCTCCAAAAAATTTCCCCTCTTCATTTTCTCTCCCCCCACCACCCCCCCCCCTTTTTTTGTTTTCCATCATCCCTAAGATCCACTTTACCAAACACACTCTAAGAGTAATGCTAGAGTTATTACAAACTATTTTTACGAACAGCTAATATAGCATGGTCCATATCATCTATAAAAATACGAAAATACATGTGTTAGATCTTTTTTTTTTTTTTTTTTTTTTTTTGAATACNCATAATTCTTTGCACTAACAATGGCTAATTAAGTACACCTGATGCTTACCACTGCACACATTTGGCGCGATTGTCACTCTATAAGTATTAAGTACTTGTAGTATGTGGGGGGGGGGGGTAAGGGCTGGAGTTCAAGTTTTCAAAAGTAAATTTACTACAATATACAGTAGATTAGATAAAGTAGAATATTCTTCTATAATAACATAAAAATTAAGTGCACTTGATGCTAAGATGAACCTGAGTGCATCCCTACATCAGTTTGAAATTATGTTGCCAATCATTAAATCAAAGTAATAGATTGTGATATAAAAAAAAAAAAACATTTTATTCTTTTATCTTTTTGAATTATAATATAACAATTGATTATGAGAGTATAAAAGCAATTTTATACAAAATTCAACCTCCTCCATTTTACAAGGAATAATAGAAATTTTGAATAGAAATAAATATTTTCTCCTTTTTCCATCCAAAAAAGAGTAACATGTACTATAAATACAATAATTTTCAATAGTTGAGAGGTCAAGATTCTATCTTTGGACTTCTTGGAAGTAAGAGATAAAAAATTAAAGGGCCATTTGGTTGGAATGGTGAAAAAGTGGAAGGATAAAAAAATTTTAATTTTCCTCCTTTTTGTTTGGTTGCAAGTGAGAAAACAGAGAGATGGAAAAAGTGATTTTGTATAAATTTACTTATATTTTTTTTTTTTTTTTTTGAGAATACAAAGTATTTTTAACACATATACACACATGGGTAGAGGGAAAAAGGTCTTAAAGAACTATAATGAAATATTTATGGCATTTCTCTAAATTTATGGCATAACAGTCCATTCTTTACTTTATTAAAATTTAATGTCACAAAAGATAATAGATCACTATAAATATTGAATTTTACGGTCAATCTTTATAAAATTAAGTTCACCTCTTCATCCACCTCCCTATACACAAAGTGCTTTGGAGTCTAGAAATGAAATAATTCAAGTTAAAATATTAACAGTATATTGCAATTATCCTAACAACAAAAATTTTCATATAGTATCAGTCCTTCGACAATTATGTATTGATGTTTAGGCTGTGTTTGTTTCAATGTAAAATATTTTCCGAGTGTAAAATATTTTCAGGTGAAAATATTTTCGGTAAAGGAAAATATTTTATAGTGTTTGGTTGCATTTTAAAAATTATATTAGAAAACAATTTTCAGTTTTTGGTAATATTCTGAAAATGCTATTTTCCTACAAATTTTTCACACTTTCTCAGCCATTTTCTCAGCTTCCAAACAAATTTTATATCAGAAAATCCACCAACACCCACACACCAGCACCCACAGAAAATCCACCACTATCCACACACCAGCACCCACAGAAAATCTACCACAATCCACCTAAATCCCACCACTACACAACACAAAAACCACCAAAACGCCACCACCCACACCACCATAACAACAACAACAACAAAAAAATCAGAGATCAAAGAGATCAAGCAGATCAGCGAGAGAGTGATCGATGATCAAGAAGATCAGTGACGATCTAGGTAAGGGTTTGTGAGTGGTGAACCATTGAGAATCGAGCTTCTCGACGGCCCTGATTTCGAAACCGATTCGATCAAGCAAGAGTGACGATGCGGTGTCGAGGTTGGAGATCTGGATTGTGACGATCAAAGGATCGTCGAGACGATACATGTCCTTGTCTAGTTGGATTTTGAGAGTGGGAACTTGTTGACAGAACTTGGACTCAGCGATGGTGGTGTTCGGTGGATTTCGGTTCAAAAGGGAGAGGGAGATCAAGAAAGAGAGAGATTGACGGCGCGATCTTGCCGCTGCGTCTGGGGATGAGGCGCGATAGCTCACTCTCCTTACTCTCTCTTTCTCTCTTTGCGCGTTTGGTCCTTATTTCTCTCTTTCTGGAAGTGATTTGAAGGTAAAATAAAAATGGAAATGCCTTTACGCCCGTGAGCCTTATTTTACGGTCAACGTAGAAAACCATTTTAGTTTGACCCAATTTTCGGTAATTGCCAAACACACACTTTTACGGAAAAGCATTTCCGGAAGTGGTTTGAAGCCAAAACAAATGCACCCTTATTTGCCAAAATGTGGATATTTTCATTTGCCAGGTTGACGAAGCTAAGCAAGATTTCAAAACTTATTTCAGTGTAAGAAGCTAGAGAGAATTGTATTTTTCAACTATGCAAGCTAATTATAAAAAATTAATATTATTAAGAAACCACCAAAAGAGGAAAGTGATTGATGTATACATATATAAGCTTCCACGTTAAAATAAAAACATACTAAATTAATAATTACCTTCATAAGTCATATACTCGTGAGATTCAATTGGTTCAATTAGTAAAGTTTCTAATAATTGAATAAAATATTTGAGCTCGGTTCAATCTCCGCTTATACGAAAAATTAATTAATGTCTCTATCTCATCTATTGAAACTCTCTCTAAAAAAAAATACTCCATTTTCTTCTATAAAAGAAAGTACTCCATTTGAATTTTGAAACAATGACATGAATAATTTAGATTTTGAATTAAAAAGTCTCGACCAAAAAAAAAAAAAAACTGTTTATTTAGTCAATACTTTATGATGCGGCATAAAATAAAAGGTCAGCAGGGTTTTGTCAAACGTGCGCAACATATTCAAAATTAATCTAAAAGGTTGTGAAATTGGTCTCGATATTCAACATCTCATCTGTCCACGTCACCATAATTCAAGACTATATCGGCCTGTGCTTGTTATTAGTACACATTTTCCCTACGTTGTTGGTTTTGTTTGCTGTAATTGACCCTGGTGCTCGCCTTTTTTTTGGGGTATTTAGCTTTTTTTCTTTTTGTTCTTTTTTTTTTTTTACCATATTGCTAGTTTGACTAGCTTGACGTGGATACTCTTAAAAAGTATTTGGTTTGCAATGATTTGCCCTCAATGTGATGCACATTATAATAATGTGACATTAAAATTTTTGGTTTATTTTACTTTTTCTAACATTATCATAATTTAAAATTACAAAATATATCACATTATTTTACTCTCATTACCTTCCTAAACAATATAATATTGTATTCATGTGTTAAAATTACATTAATATAAGATTACAACAACATAATATTACGGCGTAACATCACAATGAACCAAATGCCCCCTTAGAGCATTCACGCCAGCTCGTCCAAAAATCACATCTATTTTAACATAAAAATATATTTTTTTCTATTTTACACTCATTTTTCACAATATTTTATAATAAACGTTAAGTGGCAAGTTGTAACTGGTTTTTATTCCCCTCCTCCCCCCCCCCCTTTTTTCTTTGAGTTATCTGAATCTATAATTGACATCACTTTTTTACCTACCATTACTAACTTGCCACCTATATTTTGATGTGAATTTTTTGTAAAATTGTTGTGTTAGTAACACAGCTCTTAAAATATTAAATTTTATAAGAAGAAAAAATGTTTCAAAATTTAGCTCCTTTATTATTGAAAAAAAAATGTCTCTCCAAGACTCTAACTTACTTTGGCATTGACAAAAGGTATCTACATCTGTGTTTCTTTCCTCATTCTCTTTATGTTTGTTTCTCCCTTCTATGTTTTATTAGTTTTTCTCTATGTATGATCAAGTAGTTTGATAAGTACTCTACAAATTTCCAAGCTCATGAAATCTTTTACTTCTTCCTCCAATTTCAAGAGAGTGATAGCGTGTATGGTTAAAAAACCAATACACTTTAAAAGCAAAAACTTATTAATATTTTTTTTTTCTTAGTTTCACATTTCCTCCCAACCTTACTCCTAAGTGTGTTATTATTCTTATTTATTCTATTTTTTTTAATTGATATAACTTATAAATATAACAAGTTATTATTAATTTGACGAAAATGTATGATTAGTAATTTAGTTCTAGTATGCATCCAATGATTGTTGTCTTAACGATTTTTAAACTATTAATAATTTTTTTTAAATTATCGTACAATATAGTTGTATTGTATATAATGTGAAAGTTGTATATACATAAAAATTAAAAAAAAAAATTTAAAACTTAACCATCTTATTTTTTACTCGCCTACCCCCCCCCAAATTCCTAGCTCCACCATTTCTAACTCCGGTAAAAAAATAAAATAAAATAAAATAAAAACTGAGCGGTCACTACATATTAGATTATCTAATTTACACTACATTTCATTAAAAGTGTAAATACACTTTTAGTCTCTACATTTTGGGCCAATTACCATTTTGTTCCCTACTTTTTTTTTTCCTAAATGCAGTCCCTAAAATCAAAAATTTGTTCTCATTTTAGTCCCTAACGTCATCTCACTAACAGAAATAGCCTATGTGGTAGATAGTGTACTACTAAGATTGACGTGACCATTAAAATAATATTTTTAAAAATTAATTTGCCATTTTTTAAATGCCATGTTAGCACTTAAATTAAAAAAGCAAAGTTAGGAAAAAATTAAGAAAAATTCTGAATTTCTAATTTTTTTAATCCAATCATTATTTTTTTTTCGTATGAACATGTTTGTGTTCTTTGTGCTCTTCTACAGAAATGACTGCGCATGTTCATTTTCAATCCTTATTTTCTTGTCTTTGCTTTGGCTTTCTTGTAAATTCCGGCATTCTGTTTGCAATATAAAAAAATCAATTTATATACATAACCAAACTTCAGCAAATACTACGTGCCTAAATAATCAAACTGTACCCTGAACAAAACAACTTTCTCACAAAAATGTTAGCAAAGTTTGCCAATTATGTATATAACTTCCTCAAATCAAAATTTCAAAATAACCATATATACTGCAACCAAGTCAATCAAGTTACATATTTCTGCTCACAAAAAAAATGTGATTAAATTACATACACAGTAAGTTAGTGCTTAGAGCATTCACATCAGTATTTGTATTTTACACGTTCATTTTTACACTAAAAACCTACTTTTTCTATTTTACACTACCACTTTTACAAAACACCCACATTAGCTCATTTATTTTACCAGTTATTTTAATAAAATATTCATTCCTCTCATTTTTTTTATTATTTCCCTCAACTCCCTCTTAATATACGCGCGTATCTCTCTCTCTCTTTTCATTTTTCTGAACAGCTCTCTCTCTCTCTCTCTGTCTCTCCTGCCTTCTCTCATTGTTTCTCAAAAACAAAAACCCAGCGACCCATGAAGTTCACGGCGACCCACGAACCGAGCTGAGCTTCACGGCGACCCACGAACCGAGGTTCACGGCGAACCACGAACCGAGCTGAGCTTCACGGCGACCCACGAACCGAGCTCTGACGACCCACGAACCGAGCTTCACGGCGACCCAGATCGTGTCTCACCCGCCGATCCATAAACCAAGGTCCGGCGACCCAGAACCAAGCTCCGGCGACCCAGATCGTGTCTTCACCGGCCGATCCACGAACCAAGCACCACAAGCACCGATCGATCTCTCCGTTGGTTTGTCTGTGTGGGTTTGTTGTGCGTGGGTCTGTTTTTGTGGATGTCTTTGTGTGTGGGTGTGTTTGTGTTTGTGTTTGTGTGCATCTGAGAAAAAGAAAATGTGATTCTGAGGTAGTTGTGCATCGGAGAAGAGAGAGAAAATTTGGAGCGAATGAAAATTATTAAAATAATATATACCCGAGCTACAGTACCCGTGTATATTTACACGGGTACTGTAGCTCGTGGAAATATATACATGATTTTGCCCATTTTTACACCCACTGATGTGGGTGATTTTTGGCTCAAAATGTATAAAATTGACACTGTATATCTATTTTAGACATGTATAACTGGGCTGATGTGAATGCTCTTAGTACTGCTATTCCCCAACCCATGTCACTTCAAAGCCCCCCGGGGGGTGGGGGTGTGGGGTGCCGCAGGTGCCTCCTGAACTTTCAAATTTTTGACTAATAATATTATAACAACCTGAAATACCTTATTTTTCCCCTGACACACCAAAAAAAAAAAACTCAATACAGTGAATTCACTGTACCTTTCCTAGTAGTAGTAGTCCTCTACTCCTACAATTCTATATATAAAACCAAGGGATCCCACTTAGTAACTCTATGTATAAAACCAATGGGTCTCACTTAGTAATTATTAAAAATAAAATCTCTACATTGATTCATTGAATAATAGTCTGAACACAAAAACTTGATAGACTAGACAAAAACATACTAAAGTTTACAACTATAATATAAAACCGTGGGTCCCATTTGGTAATGATTAAAAAAAAATTAAAAATTAAAAAAAAATTAAAATTAAAAAAAAAAAAAAACAATTTTGCTACACCTACACAGAATGCAAACAAAGTATGCCTCTCATCGAAAAGAAAAAAATTCTTTTCACACCAATCTCTTTCTTTAGACCTCAGAGCTTCTGTGAAGTTTTTAAAAGCGTTTAAGTTGGGTTTCTAAACCACACGTTTAAATATTTACAGGTATTCATATTTTTAACACTTTTACTTTGATTTTTTTTTTTTGAAGAATTAAATTATATGTTTAAACTGTTTATATTTAGATGGATATTTTGATTTGACTACTCTTAATCATAAATTTATAATTCAAATTATATTTTTAAACAATTTGTATTTATAATGATCTCTTAATTTGATTATTCTTAATCATAAATTGTACTTTTTTTTAATGATATGATATATATATATATATATTTGTCGTTAATTGACATATAGTTGTTTATTTATTTTATTATTAATATTGATTAAATTTTTTACATTAATTTTTTATTTTCAATCTTATCTTTTGATCTTGCCCTCCTGACCTAAATTCTTAACTCCGCCACTACTCAAAGTTGATGCCTTTTAATAGGGCAAGCTCCTTCTAATCGGTTTATTAATTGTTAAATCTCCTGTTAGAATAGAAGCAACAGTAATGATGGGACCAAGCGGCATTCTTCTAGTCCCACTTCCAGATAATTAGCAACTCTCTTGGTATATATTTAGGGAACTTTTTAGGTTGCATTAAATCAAATCATGAATTTATACTTTTTTTTTTTTTTTTGGAAACCAAGTTATAAATCAACTACTATTAATTAGCTAATCATTATCAAAAGTTGTTAGCTACAATAAATGAGACAAAGTGAATGAGAAAGTAAACATAATTCTTTGCACTAATAATGGCTAATTAAGTGCACTTGATGCTTAAGATGAACCCTGAGTGCATCCCCACAACAGTTTGAAATTATGTTGCCAATCATTAAATCAAAGCAATTGATTGTGAATAAAAATAAAACATTTATTCTTTTATCTTTTTGAATTATAAAATAATAATTGTGAAGAAGAGTACTTATTCATTCTAACCGAAATTATTAAACCCATGAACGCATCTTCCTGGCAACATCAGTTTTGTCCCCTTTCAAGTAATTGAAAATGTGGGAAATCGATGTAATCATGATTTCATCTTGCATTTGAACACGTTTTCAAATCAATACTTTGCTGTCGCTGGCTATGTTGCGGGCATGTGTTTGTTAGTACAATATTCCATACGTAGTTGGTTTCGTTTTCTGTCTTTATATATACAACGTTGAGGACCACCAACAGGATGGTCCTTACCCTATAATTCTCTACCCGGTAAGAAATTAACGTTTGGGGGCCTGAATTAAGGCAAAGTACCTTTGCCAAAACTTAGATCTCAATCTCAGTTACCATTCACATCAGACCACACAATTTAATTAGAGATTTGACTTCAAGCCTCGGGACACGTGGAAAGATCTCCGGGTGACACACCAAACGATTCATGCAAAATCAGAGACTTCAAGCCTCAGGACACGTGGAAACATCTCCGGGTGGCACACCAAACGATTCATGCAAAATCAGATAGAGGGCATAGAATGTAAATAACTTTGTTTGATGCGGGGTGTGAAAATATCAAACACTAAGATACGTTTACTTCTAAAAAATAAGAAATAAAACACGTTTTCTTCTGAAAGTAACCTCGAATTCACGAGGGTTCGAGGTGGCACACCAAACAATTCATGCAAAATCAAAGAGAGAGTAAAGAATATGTGAGTGTTTGGATCCGACTTATTTGCACATCTGCGTTTTACATCACATTTCGTTCCCTTTTTTTTTTTTAAAAGCCGCAACATCTGACTTTTCTCCTGTGAACAATACACCCGAGCACTATTCATAAGTCCCACAAACTTCACTTTTTAGAAATTTTTTTATTAAAAATAGGTCTTACGGCACTATTCACACATTTAAAAATTATTTTGCTACAATGTTTTCAGTTTTCAGTTTTTAGTTTTTTAGTTTTCAGCTTTCAAAAAAATAATTTGTATCCAAACGGACCCTATATATAACTTTGTTTGATGAGAGATGCAGAAGTGTTAGGAAGCAGAACACGTCTACTTCTAGAAAACGAGAAACAAAGCACATTTGCTTCTGAAAATAACCTCGAATCCACGAGGATTCCTCAAATCCATGAGGAGAAAGGGTTCTGGAATTCACCAAAGAAACAATAGACAAAAGTCTGAATTTTTATTAATATCAATAATACTAAAAAACGTTTACGGATTTGAAGGCCTATTTAAGGACACTGCTGTAAAACATGACAGACAAAAAAATATATTCTAAAATAAGCCATAATTAATACCTAACTATAATAGGAACCAAATTTGACTTAAAAGCATTAAAAGCACCTAAAAAACAAGGAAATAAATCAACCAAACCTAAAATAACGTTTTTTTACATAAAAATACCAAAATTATATCATTACAAAAATTAAATTGTAGATTCTATCCTGCATCAGAGCCCTACACTTGAAACAAAATCGTCCTCAAGTTCATCTTTGAAATCTAAAATCTCCCCTGCCATGAAAATAAATACTTTGAATACTTCATCTTCTTTGTCTTATGGCCAAACTTGAAAGTCATTAATTGGGCAACTTGAACTTCTTCTCCCTTTATCTTCATGCAATTAACAATATTCACCAAATAAGAGTCAATGATCAAATCAAATCCTTCCACCCCAATAAAATCAATATAAACTTTGTTTCGGTGACTCCCACCAAAATAAAAGGAGCTTGAATGTTGCAATCATCTAACTTGACTTCATCGAGATCATTGACAACTTCCTCTATAATTTCTTCTTTAATGATCTCTACAATCTCAACCTCAAGATCTTTCTCTATAATAGGATCTTCATTAATCTCCTCCACAATCTTGATTTCAGGTTCTTCTTCTATAACAAGGCCTTAATTAATTTCCTCAAAAATCTCTATATTTTCTTTTTTGACTTCTACATATTCTTCAAGAAAAGTAATTTCTTTAAACATGTAATTTTTCTCTTAATGGTGGAATACATGGCTCTTTAAAATAATACAAGTGTGAACTTCTTGGCCAATAATAATCTTGTTTCATATATGACAAAAGTTCATCACAATCCAAAGGATAAAATCTAATAGCAAGCATCTTTTTCATCCTTGGCCATGAATGAATTTTGTTTTTACCTCATATGAGTCTATCAAACTGCATTTGTTCTCACCAATGTAAGGCATACTCTCTAAGTTTATACAAAACAAGTTCAACTTTTCTCCCATCACAAATATTCTCATAGTCAAAATAAATCATCTAGATCAAGTAACCAATCAAGAAAATCTTCTTTATAAAAATAACCTTTAAAACTTGTAATTTTTTTATAAGACCTATATGAAATCTGTTTACCAATAGGTTGCCTGTGAGTTATGTCTCTACGATGGTTATCTCTATTGTTTCTATGCTCCAATTACAGACAAGAAAATATATTATAAAATAAGCCCTAAAATGTATTAAAAGCACCTAAAATACAAGGAAATAAATCAACTAAACCTAAAACAACGTTTTTTACATAAAAATACTAAAATTAAATTGTAAATTCTTTCCTACATCATTGTTAATGAATAGTAGCTCAATAGAGGTATTGACTATTGAGTTACTATTCATTTGTTATTTTTGAATGCTAAACAATTGAGTCTGGTGCTTGATGTTTTTAGGGATATTTAGTGATAAGGGCGTTCTTGCAAAATAAATTCTTGACACGCAAGAAAGCCGACGGTTCCTAAGGGCCCGTCAACTTTCTTAAGCATATATAGAATGGAGGAAGTGACAGCATCATAAACCGATGACCTCACCACAATACCTGACAAGTGTCTCCATAGGTCAACAAGAATTCTCGAACGAAGTAGGTGACTGACAGATGTGGAGAGGCTGACGGGGTTAAAAAGGCCGACGGGTCTAGCCTGGCTTAACTTGACCCCCACAGATATTTATGTAAGGAAATTTCTTGTGTCTCGCAATCAGCCCTACTAAAAGGAATCCATACAAGGAAATGATTCTGCAAAATACGTGTATTAATGAGGATCTTCCCTACAAGGAAAGTTCTCCACCAAGAAACGAATGTCAGTTCTACACTATTATAAAAATCCCAAAACCCTCATAAATCATGGTATGCATAATTTACCTCAACTCTAGCACTATAGAGTTGTGAAAGTTCTCTAACTTAACTTTCGAAGGGTATTTGGCCGGTACCACATCGTTACTCTTTGTAAGGCCTTCCTCTTCTTTGTTGCGCAGGTTTTGTCAAGAGCACGTGAGGACTGTGTAACTTACTGATGATTTTTGGCATCATCAGTTGTCATCCCAAGGAATGCTTATAAATTATTAAGTCCACAAGTAGACAAGTTCATTACTACGTCCACAATTGGACTCATCCCAAGGAATGCTTAGAAATTATTAAATCCACAAGTGGACGGGTCCATTACTGCGTCCACAAGTGGACGGATCATCCCAAGGGATGCTTATAAATTATTAAGTCCACAAGTGAATGTGTTCATTACTACGTCCACAAGTGGACGGATCATCCCAAGGGATGCCTAGAAGTTATTAAGTCCACAAGTGGACAAATTCACTAAAGTTCAGAAGTGAACGAGTTCATTACTACATCCACAAGCAGACAGATTATCCCAAGGGATGCTTAGAAATTAGTCCATAAGTGGACAGATATATTAAACTTACAAATGGACAAGTTTATTACTAAGTCCATAAGTGGACGAAGATATTAAGTCTACAAATGGACGAATTTATTACTAAAGTGAACAGAGATATTAAGTCCTTAAATGGACTACTTTTCATCCCAAGAGATGTAAAATTATTAAATAGCTAATGGATTCAAGGCTAGGCCCATTGGCAGATGGACTCATCCAAAGATACCCAAAAGATACCAAGTCCCTAAAGGATGGGCACGCCCAAATAGGTGGGTGTATCCTAATATGTATGCTAGTCTCAAGGTGGACGGACATACGCATATCTCAAAATAAAAATCAACACATAACAAAAATATAACAAGTATAGGCAATGGATAGAAGATAGTAAATATAGCCCCAATGAGTAATTGTTTTTTCATGAAAAATCCCAAAAAGAGGGCCTTATTTACTGTCTTACAAATAATTTCACAGAATACTTAAATACAAAAAAGAAAGAAAATCAAGACGAAGGGACATCAGGTACGATATGATTCATTATGGCAGATCGTCGATAGTAGTAGGGTTCTTAGAAGGCAAACCATCAAGACCACCAGGAGCAGGTTGGGCAATGACCATACCGTCAGTCTCCACCTCTTGCTCAACCGTATGAGTGGAGTCAACGGTCTCATCGCTAACGGTGTCCCCTCCTTTAGGTGTCGGTGGAACGGAGGTGTCTATTGCAATCTGGGGAAAGTCAAGGTTGGGATGAGCAACTCTCACTTGCTTCAAGCAATCCTTGAACCCTTCACCATAGTAGACGCCACAAGCATCAAAGAAGGGTTGGGAAATGCAAAACTCCGAAACGACATCAACTCTAGCTTTCTCTATCTATTCACGATGAGAAGCCAACTTCGTCGCCAAATTGGTCTTCGCCTTCTCCGCTTCCTCAAGCCAACGAGTATCTTCCACAAGCGCTTTAGTTTTAACCATCAGATCCTGGTTAAGAGTACAGATAGCCTCTGAGTATTGAGCTCGCTCCTTATTTTCAATCTCCTGGCACTTACAAAATCGAAGAATGACCAACCTTACTGGCCACACACCTATCCTGGAGGGCCTTCATGCGCACCAATTCTTGAGACAAAGCATGATGGTTAAATTTAGAAGAATAATTAAAGTGCAACATAAGTGACGGGAACATACCCTTGACAAGTCATAGAGGCCAGAAGCCCCCAAGTCCTCTGAAGTATGCCCCCCACACGGATCTAGGTCCGTCTCCTTAATGATCGAAGTGACCACCTCAACAGCGTAATCTTTGTGATTAATAAGCCTATGGACAGGGTAAGGATCAACAGGCCCTTTCCCCGTCATTAGGCCTTTCCCAGATCTGTGACGAGGGAGAGAGGGTGGTAGAGCCTTCTACTACTGCTCCCCAATCAGTGGACCAATCCCCTTCTTTGACGAACAATCATCTTTGGTATTGGGTTTTCTCTTAAGTGTGGTCTTAGGGCCCACATTAGGAGCTGATCCTGATGCCTGCTCCTGTTGCTTATGAGTGGCAGCCGCCTTCCTCACCAAAGCTCTTTGCCTGCCTATGTCCATTTCTAAAAAAGCAATAAGGTGAGTTATGTGGACGGAAGGAGTAAAAACAAAAGTAGACGGACAAAGAGACTTAAGGAAAAAGCATGCAACCATCGGGCTTCAGGAGTTGGCTCTGGACCACCGCAAAAAGCATAAATGGTGTCGAGGGTGACCAAATCCTTCCACTTCCTTTCTTCTAGAGGGATCGCTAAAACCCTCTTAAGGAAATTCTCCTGTTTATCGGTTATCTTGGGACGAACTTGGGCTAAAAANTTTTTTTTTTTTTTTTTGCGTTCTTGGCTGTTGTTCGTTTTGTTGCTGGTTTTCGTTCTCACTCAAATGCAACGGCTCTCTTTTCTTTTCTGCGTTGTTGTGTTTGTGTTGTTGTGTAAGACCCGGAAATGGTTTAAAGGTAAAATAGAAGCGTAAAACCATTTCCGGGTCAAATGTGAAAATTTGGTCAAAGATAAGGCATATTTTCCGGAATTTGGATTTTCCTTTGCTTTCCAAACACATGGGTCAGGTGGTAAATGATTTCCTGAAATCATTTACCACCAAAACAAACGGACCCTTAATGACACGAGCTCCTATAAAGTCTATTAATGGTCATAAATGCTTATATACTCCGCGGCCCATTAGCCAAAGCTGATGGGACCACGAAGTAAGGTGCAGCTAATAAGGGTGTTCTTGCAAAATAAATTCTTGACACACAAGAAAGCCGACAATTCCTACAGGCGCGTCAGCTCTCTTGAGCATAAATGGAATGGAGGAAGCAATGGCATCAAAAATCGACGACCTCACCACAATACCTAACAGGCGTCTCCATAGGCCGACAGGAATTCTCGAACGGAGCAAATGATTGATGGATGTGGAGAGGCCGATGGGGTTAAAGAGGCCAATGGGTCCAGTCTAGCCTAACTTAACCCCTGCGGATATTTATGTAAGGAAGTTTCTTGTGTCCCACGATCAACCCTAATCAAAGGATTCCCTACAAGGAAAGGATCCCACAAAATATGTGTATTAATAAGGATCTTCCCTACAAGGAAAGATCTTCTCTACCAAGAAACGAAGGTCAGTTCTACACTACTATAAAAACACCCCCTAAAGCCCTCACAAATCAAGGTAAGCATAATTTACCTCAACTCTGGCACTCCAGAGTTATGAAAGTTCTCTAACTTAACCTTCGGAGAGTATTTGGCCAGTACTACACCAGTACTCTCTGTAAGGTCTTCCTCTTCTTTGTTGCATAGGTTTTGTCAAGAGCACGTGAGGACTGTGTGACTTACTGACTATTTTTGGCATCATCATTTAGTTATTTTTTTAATCATATTGCGAGTTTGACTAACTTGATGTGAATACTTTTAGGATCCAATGCTTACATTGATGCTAATTGATAATCTCCAAATATATATTGAAAAAAATTTGACAACTGCTACAAGAAGAAGTAGCTTCTATACAATGGAACATAGCTTATGTTACAGCATGTAACACACTCTATATACTCCTCCAACCAAAATATCAAAATTACTATACTCCTCCAACCAAGTCAATCAAATTGCATATTTCAGCTCACAAAAAATGTGACCAAATTACATATACGGAAAGTCAGTACTACTAGTTGATGCCTTTTCTTAAAACTCATTTGAAATGGGCATGAGATTAAATTCTATAAATATGTGGTGTAAAATTCAAGTTTTACCCATCAAATTTCAACATATGTCATATCATCATATTACATATTAAATAATAGGCACAACCACACTTAAATCAATTCTAATATCCATTTGAAAATTCAACTTCCTTTGAGTGTATTGAGATGTTATTATGTGTGATTGAATATACTAAGTTTTAAGTAAAAAATTAATATGGCAACTTCTTATTGGATGGTGCAAAACATGGTTTTTACACCATATCCTTACCAAATTCGGACTCATTTGAAACAATGACATGAATAATTTAGATTATGTTGAATTACAAAGGCTAAAAAATATATATAAAATAAAATAAAATAAAAGCTTGATTTTAGTCAATACATTATGATGCGGCATAAAAGGTTAGCAGGGTTTTGTCAAATGTGAGTAACATATTCTTGACGCAAATGCACATAAAAATGTATGGCTGATCTTTTTTCAAGTTCTCTAAGGTTGCGAAATTCTTTTTTGGTTCTGCTCAATTCAAAAGTGAATTGACTAAAACTAATTTTTTCATCAAATCTAGCTAGCAGGAGAGAATAATTTGGATTCGTAGTGTCTGAAATTTGTCTCATATTCTGATATTCATCATCACATCTGACCATGTAACCATGAATTCAAGACAATATTTTTAACTGTTCTTATCGTACCTGTATGTATATTCCCATGAGTAGCTACTACGCATAGATTAGTAATCCTTTTTTTTTTTTTCAAAAGAGATTCATGCATTGTTGTCAATTGATCATCTTCAAATGTACGCCTTAAACTATGTTTCCTACGTCAGGGCTAGAAAGAATAGGAGCTTATTTTAACTTGCGTTATTGTAATGACTGGTAATTCAAGAAAATTATTATTAATAATGCAACAGGGCATATGTCGGAAGCGGCGGCTCTAAGAAATTTTTAAAGAACTTAAATATATCAACATCGCAACAATAACAACAACAATAGAAAACAAATATATGAAATTTTACAATTTTTTTCTACTAATAAAATGAAAAGACAAAAAGAGACCGATGAGAAAAAAAGTGAAAACTGAGAATGCTAAGATTAGAGTAATTAAATGAGAGAGAATCTGAAATGATTATATATATATAAAATAAAAATAAAAAGGAAAAATGGAGAGAGAGAGAGAGAGAGAGAGAGAGAGAGAGAGAGAGGGAGAGAGAGGGAGAGAGAGAGCAGAGAGAGAGAGAGAGAGAGAGAGAGAGAGAGAGAGAGAGAGCAACGGATGATACATATTGTGACTACGAGCCGAATAGAGGTTTTATTTTTTTAAATGAGCTTTTTGTTGAATTATTTGATAATTTGTTGTTTGACTTAGTCTTGTTTTTGTTTGGACTATTATTGCTATTATTTGAGCTCATTTGTATTGTTACTACTTGATCTTTTATTTTTGTTTAAGGGGTTAAGGATCATATTGGGGTTCAAGATTTTTTTTTTTTTTTGAGTGAAGAGTAATGTTACATCCACAATATTTTAACAATAATTATTTCATAGCAAATCATAGGTAACAAGCTGCAATTGGTGGTTTAAAAAGTTATGTTAGTAGTAGGTCCATATTAAAAATAGTAACAGCTTACCACCTAAAATTTGTCATAAAAATATTATGAACGTAACATTACTCGTATTTTTATTGAACATAAATTATTGGGATTCTCAAGTTATGTGTGGTGGTCTATTCCCAACAACCTTGGGCTATAGAGCCCAAGCCTCCAATTTACTTATACTCTAGGTTAGGCTTATCCTACAAAGAGAGCTCCAAGAAATGGCTCTAAAGGTTACTGAGGAAGTTAAACTGTTGTTTTTGGCAAAAAATTCTCTTGATCCTGGGCTCAGCCGAGATGATGATTGTATAGCCGAGCCCCCTACCCAAAAATCCAAACAGGATTTCTTAATCCCCAAGTTGTATTTTTTTTCCTTACTGCTCTTGTGTTTCACTTTCCCAATTTTCCAACCCCAAATCCTTGTCTCTCCTCCTCAATTTATAGTCTCCCCTTAGTGGGGTTGTCATGATGACGGGATTTTCCCCATGTCAGTGGGCCCTTCTATACAATATTTCTGACCAGATGGGACCCATCGCAAACTGCAAATTAAGTGTGTTAAATAAATGAGTTTAGATGGGCTTACGGTGGGCATAATTGGATTAAGTACATAAAACCCATTTACCCATTTAACTAATTACTTCTAACCCAAACCTAACATAACCCAATTAATATGGGTAAATCACAACCCACCCAATTACCTAACAATCAAAAATACCAAAATGCCCCTAAAACTTGAAAATGACCAAAGTACTCCTAAAATCCTTTAAAATTACCAAAATACTCCCTAAACCTTAAAAAAAGACCAAATATACTCAAAAACCACTAAAAATTACCAAAATACCTTTGAAACTTAAAAAAATGATTGAAATACCCTCGAAATCTATAAATTGACCAAAATACCCCCATAAATCTAAAAAAAATGACTAAAATATGCCCAAAACTTATAAAAGACCAAAATATCCCCAAAATCTAAAAATTTACCAAAATACCACCTAAACCTAAAAAATGATCGAAATACCCTTGAAACCTAAAAATGATCAAAATAACCCTGAAAACCTGAAAATTGACCAAAAATGCCCCCTAAACCTAAAAAATTACCGAAATATCCCCCAAAACCTAAAAACTAACCAAAATACCCCCAAAACCGAAAAATTAACCAAAATACCACCTAAACCTAGAAAATGACCAAAATACCCCCTCGAAACTTAAAAAAATGACCGAAATACTCCCAAAACCTAAAAAATGACTGAAATATCCCCTAAACCTAAAAAATGACCAAAACGCCCCATAAACTTATAAGATAATAAAAATACGCCCTAAACCTAAAAAAAAATGACCAAAATGCCACCAAATTTAAAAAAAAAAAAAAAAATGAACAAAATACCTTGAAATCTAAAATATGACCCAAATACCCTGAAACCTATAAAATTACCAAAATACCCCCAAAACCTAGTCAATGACCTAAATATGCCTAAAACCTTAAAAATGACTGAAATACCTCTGATACCTAGAAAATTACCGAAATAGCCCTAAAATCAAAAAATTAACAAAACACCCCTAAAACCTAAAAAATACCGACATTCCCTCAAAAAATACAAAATGACCAAAACACTATTAGAACCTTTAATATGATGAAAATACCCTCGAAACATCCAAAATACCCCAAACCTCTATTTTAGTAATTTTAGAGGCTTCAGGTGTATTTTGTTCATCTTATAGGTTTAGTGGTATTTTGGTAATTTTAGATATTTTGAGGGATATTTTAGCCATTATGGAGATTTAGAGCTATTTTTTGTCATTTTAGAGGTTTCAGGGTGTTTTTGGTGATTATAGAGGTTTCAGGTTATTTGTGGTCATTTTAGAGGTTTCGGGGGTATTTTGGCATTTTTTTAGGTTTTGAGGGCATTTTCATCATTTTTTAAGTTTCGGTGGTATTTTTGTCAGTTTAAGGTTTCAAGGATATTTCAGTCATTTTTTAGGTTTTGGGGGTATTCCGAACATTTTCTGGTTTCAAGGGCATTTTGGTCATTTTTTAGGTTTTAAGGGGTATTTCAATCATTTCTTAGGTTTCGGGGGTATTTCATTCATTTTTTAGGTTTCAAGGGTATTTCAGTTATTTTTTAGGTTTAGGGAATATTTTAGTCATTTTTTTTAGGTTTAGGGGGTATTCGGTCACTTTTTGGGTTTTCGGGGTATTTTGGTTGTTTTTCAGGTTTCGAGGGTGTTTCGGTCTCTTTTTAGGCTTCTAGGGTATTTCAGTCATTTTTTAGATTCTAGGGGTATTTTGGTCATTTTTTTGGATTTGAGGGTATTTTATTCATTTTTTAGGTTTAAGGGGTATTTTGGTCATTTTTTAAATTTAGGAGGTATTTTGGTAAATTTTAGGTTTCGAGAGGTATTTATGTCATTTTCTTTAGGTTTAGGGGGTATTTTGGTAATTTTCATGCTTTAGGGGTATTTATGTCATTTTTTAGGTTTAAGGGGTATTTTGGTCATTTTCTAAGTTTCATAAGTATTTTGGTCTTTTTAATGGTTTTGGGGTATTTTAGAGTTTGGTGATTTGTAGAAATGATACTTGAGTCATAATTAATTGTGTTTAATTGGGAACTCAGTTAAAACCCAATAAACATTAATATTAATTGGGTTAATACCCATTTAACTCAATTAATAATTAGGTGGGTTTTGGTCTTATTTAAGTATGTGGGTTTGGGTGGACAAATGAGTTTCGGTTGATTTTGCCACCTTTACTGCTGATATGACCTCCTAGGAACTCACATCCAATGACAATTGCTGCTTGGCAGGCAGATTCCCCCAAGACATTATTTTTTGTTCACGGCATATCATGGGATACGCAGTCTAAATGTTTAGCCAGGCCTATCTAGACTCGGTTAAGTGGGTCGAGATAGGTCGAGACCATCCAAAGAGTGGGTTTGCAGCTCGGGAATGGGCTAGTATTCCTTGATCCAGACAATTGTGGTGGTTTGTTCCCAACAACCTTGGGCTTTTGGGGCCAGACCTCCACATTAATTATGGTATTCATTTTATTTTAAGCGTAGACAAGATTAGTTAGTTGTGTGTTTATATGTATTTCTTTTTTCTTTTTCTTTTGCAAGTAAAAAATTTGTCAAGTCAGAATGTCCTTGTGAACAGTGAAGTCTGAACACTCTTTCTATAATGTAGAGTTGCCACTGTGAACAGTGAAGCATGCGACACTTTTTTTTTTTTTTTGAGAATCCATGCGACACATTAGAGTAATTGAAAATGTTGGAAATTGACTTAATTAAGATCTCATCTTACGTTTGACCACAATTTCAACTCAATACTTTGCTGTCGCTAGCTATGTTATCGACATGTGCTTGTTAGAGACCGTTTGGGGCGTTTGTTGCACGTTTTCAGCCCTTTTCTTTTTTCTTTTTTTTTTTCTTTTTTTTTTTCACGCGTCCCCAGCTTTTGAGAGACAGTGTTACTGTAGCAATACTGTTTTGGCTACTGTTTATTGAACAGTAGCCTCAAAATGTGACTTTTTCACCAATTTTTACTGTTTACGGACCCACAATTTTCACTTTTTAACAACTTTTTCATTAAAAATGGGTCTCATGGTACTATTCACACATTTAAAAATTATTTTGCTATAATATTTTTCAGTTTTCAGTTTCAGTTTTCAGTTTTCAGCTGTATCCATACAACAATGACAATCACTGCTTATGCTGCAGCATGTAACACGCTCTAAAGAGTGGTTCATTCATGGAATCATTACTTAAAGTAGGCGCCCAAAATGAAGTTGTTTCGTTGCAACTTCATTTTGGGGGCCTACTTTTTCTTTTCTTTCCTTTTTTATATTATTATTTATTATTATTATCTTGGCGAAACATATGATAGCTAGGTCCATCTTCAAGGCTGTAATTATTGAACATTTTTCAACTCAAATTTTTTGTATAAATATGCTACTTAGAGCTAGGGAATCACTTGACCTAAATTTTTAATTAGAGAGAGATGGTGAGAGCTCCCTTCTATGATAAAAATGGACTAAAGAAAGGTGCATGGAGTGTAGAAGAAGATAATAAACTAAGGTCTTATATTCAGAGATTTGGCCACTGGAACTGGCAGGAACTTCCCAAATTTGCAGGTAATTAAGAAACTCTTTGCAGCTGATAGAAATCAATCCAAGAAGGATATTTGTATTTTTTTTTTTTTAATATATATAAGAAAAAGAGAAATGTATCATTAGTCATTAACCATGTTAACTGCCTCATGAAATGTCAAGATAATTAAGGCTATCTAATTCCTCGGCTTCTCTCAAATTATACTAAAAATTGAAAACGTTGTTTAAGCACTTTTAGTTCTAATTTTAATGACAACTTTTTCCATTAGAGTATGTTTGTTTGGAGATGAAATAAGGTGAATGGAAAATTTTGGAGAGAAAATAAGAAGAAAAACTTTTTTAGAATATGTTTGGTTGGATGAAGAAGAAGGAAAATAAATAGTGGAGTCCAGATGTTTTCTCCCTAGACCCACCAAAAAGTTTTCTCTCAAAAATGAAGAGAAAACTGAGTGTAAATGAATTTTTTCTTAATTGACAAAAATGCTCATATTCATGTGCACATGGGCTTTTTCAAGTTACCTTTATTTTATTTTATTTTATTTTTTCCTTCTCTCTAGTAGTAACGGTGCCTTGTTGCCTCTTTTTTTTTTTTGCATTTTTTTTTTTTGCATTTTTTTTCCTCTGGACAACATTGCCTTTTTTTTTTTTTTTTTCTTTATTTAACTAAACGTGATTTTTTTTGGGTACATGATTTTAATTTTTTTTAATAAATTTGGGTGATTTTTCTTTTTTGTGGTTATTTGTCATTTTTTGTTTTAATTGAGCGTCATTCTTTAACAAGGGTATATGAATAAATTTATTCAAACTCATTTTTTTTCATCCCTCCACCTTTCCACTTTCAACCAAATAAATAGGCGAGAAAATAAAATCTTTACTCTCCTCCCACTTTTCCATTCTCTCACCATTTTCTATCCTCCAACTTTTCCATTTCTCCAACCAAACAAACCCTTACTTTTATTGTTCATTTTTATGCATGATTTGCCTTTATTGACTATCATGACTGTCTCCATTTTCTGTCATACTTTTCTTTCCTGGGAAAATCCAAATTAAAAATAAAATAAAATTAAAAAAATTGGAATCATGTGGCAGTGCAGTACTTCATGTTAATCAACCTCTTTTGTTATACATTGATTATAGGTTTATCAAGGTGTGGGAAGAGTTGCAGACTGCGATGGATGAACTACCTCCAACCAAATGTAAAACGAGGAAACTACACAGAAGAAGAAGAGCTTATGATCATCAAATTGCATGAAGAACTAGGAAATAAGTAAGGACTTAAAAACTTCGAAATTCTTCAACAAGAATTTGGATGAACATAACTTTATTTACAAAATCTCCCCTTCTTTCCATGCGCTTTTTCTTGTTTGCATGTTTACATACTTGATAACAAATATTTATGAGCATAACCTACTTCACGCATGCAAGTCATTTTGAAGAATTCGGCGTGAACATGTTGGCATGGTGAATACTCATAAGCATCTTATGTCTGCATTAAATGCGTCTGTAAGTAACCAATATATGTCACCATAATTAGTAAGTTTTTCTTTGAAATGATTCAAAATGAATTTTTCAATGAGCTTAAATATGTAAATATAAATATATTGTAATGTAACTACATATAAACTTTTGAAATTGAGTTAGATTTGGTGTATATGCTGGTGATCCAGTTCTGCTAATAGGTGCTATTACTTGAACTTTTTACTCTAGACAGTTGATGCAATACAATCTTCTCATTCATCGAAAAGAAGAAACAAAAAACAAAAACCTCTATATAAACCCCATGTATTTTTCTTTGTAGATGGTCTATGATTGCAGCAAGCTTGCCAGGGAGATCAGACAATGATATAAAAAACCATTGGCATGCCCACCTGAAGAAGCGCACCAAGAAAAATCCTACAACATTAAAGATGAAAATGCTATCTAATGAAGCTTACCAACATGACGCTGATATAGCAAGGAAAACAGAAACAGACAGTTCTGTAAGCAATTCTCCCTCTTACCAAATTCAGGAGAGCTCCCAATTACCCCTAGAAACATCTTCTAGTGATTTCTCATACTTGAGCTTTGATAATGCACCTTTATCTGGCATAAATTGGACTACAGAAGATAGTCTCGCTACATTGGAAACACTTGAACAATCCTTTAGTGACTTTTGGACTGAACCCTTTATATTGGACAATACCTACAGCCAGAATAACTATCCAGAATCCTTGGCAGATGGAGGATTTAGTGCATCTCAATCATGCTACAATGAAGGCATAGATTCCATCTACGAGGCAATGCAAGAAGTCGAGAACTACCAGAGAATTAATGAAGATCCATATTTGGTGAACTAGTGTGTTGGTGCATTTTCATATTAAGTATCCGTCTAGATACTGAGTTTCACGTCTGTATTTTGCGTTTCACACTTTTTTTCATTGAGAAATGCTTTTCAATGCTTTCCAGTGGGTTCTATGCACGGTTCACGAGACTCACAAACCTCTTTTTTCAACAAAATTTTCATTAAAAATAGGTCCCTTGGTACTATTCACATATTTAAAAATTATTTTGCTACAGTGTTTTCAGTTTTCAGCAAAATAAACAGTATCCAAACACACCATAAATGAATAAATGAAATATTTATCAATATACTAGTTAGGTTTTTCTTTTTAATGTTAATAATTAGATTAATTGAATGAGAAAAGGTGGGAGTTTCATGAGGTAATCATTTCATAGAGGGGAGTTCAGTGTTAAGAAAATAGATTCCTACATTAATAAAGAGAAAATCTACATTATGTTATAATTGATGATGTTATTTGCTTAAGAACATGATGCAAACAAATGATACAATCCACACTAGGGGAGGTGAAATGCTGGAGATTTCCAATCCAATTCCATTTTCCCATGTAATTTCAAATTAATTTTTGTATTTCTATTGACAATATTTGATAATTATATTCCCTCAAATGCTTTCTTTTGTTTCTTTGTTTCGGTGGAAAACATTTTCCTTGAAAAAAAAAAATAGTAGTGGTGGCAGTGATAGAATTAGTGATGGTCGTGGTGAAGGTAGTGAAGGTGGTAGTGGTGACGGTGATGGTTTTAGGAGCAAGAAGAAATGAATGGGTGAAGGTAGTCAAGTTGTATGTTCAAAATGTATGTCAAAGAAGATAGAATTTAAAAATTTTGACTACACTGATGGTCATTGATCAAACAAGCGTCTTCAACAACCTTTTAAATTTTAATCATAGCTCAATCAATCAAAAGCAAATTCTTGATATGGCTTGATCGATCAAAAAATAGGAAAGCTAAATTTGACATGTTTTGTTTAAGTCAATGTTGTCTTGGTTTTTTGTTCCCTACATGCAAGTGTATAAAAGGTCATATTATAGCACGATTCAGAAGATATTTTAGAGAGTTATTTCTGTGTGCTATGAGAGAAAATCTTAATCTAATTATCACCGACCCTTTTTTTTAGAGATAATTATAATATGCTACTAACCATGCTGCTCGAACCATTTCTCCCTACGCCCCTAAGCACCTTAATCAAAACGGTTTGAAGCTAAAGAGCCAACCCTAGAACGTTGTTTCATAACAATTTGAAACTACTATAGTTAATTTGGTCATTACCATTAATTCATGTCCCTAGTGAATTAATAGTAAGAATTGAATTGACTACAAGTATAAAATAATAGAGACCAAATTGACTGCTATCAAAATGTATAGATCAAATTGGTATTTTTGCTATAAATAAATAACAAAAGTCTAATTGACCGGTCCTCTCAAACTTTGGTCAGATATTCTCTACCAAATAGAACGCCTGAGCATTTCAATCAAAGGGTAAAAAAAATTAACTAAACAAGTAATGTTAGAAGAAAAAAAATGTGCTTCAGCGTAATGGCCTAACTTGGGCCTATGTCCAACCTTAACAAAAGCAAGGAAGTAGTAACTTATCATGGCCATTGTAGGGCTACACCAGTGGCCTAATGATGAGCAAGTTGACGTATTCTTTTAATCATAAATTAATATCTAGAATTATAACATCTTAATGATTACTGCAGATATAAACATTTTCAGATTTTACAATTAAAAATTAAGTAGACAGTAACATTTTGATTATATTTTTGCGTTTCCAAAAGAGTAAGAAACCTTTTTCTATGAGATTCTTACTGCAGGGAGGGGAGACTGACATTTTGATTTCCATTGCACCAAATCAACGATCTAAGACCAAATCATCCAGTAACAAATGTATAGTTCTTTACTCAACCATGCATTAGCAAACATTAATCTTGACTCCAAAATAAAACAGAACCTATTATTATTATTATTATTAACCCACATTTGTGGACTAGAAAAGTAAGAGCAATACTCAAATAAGAAAGAAATGTCAAATTCAATAGCATATTCAAAATTGACTAATAAAGCGCACAATAACTTCACGCGCTTTGTTAAAATATATGTGAATGGATTTTTCCATTTTAAGTTTTCATTTCTAATTTGTGTGTGTGTGTGTGTTTTTTTTTTTTTTTTTTTTTTTTTTTTATTTATCGGCTAATTTTTTTTCTTATTGAAAAATTGAAGGTTATTCAAAAGGCAAAATCATCATTTTTTTTTTTGTATTATTATTATTTTTTATGTCCTCTTTGTTTTGCATGTATTAGGAGCATGAAATAAAAGAATTGAAAATTAATTAGTTGCTTCAAATGCACATCCTCTATCTCAAAGTTCCTATCCCAATTCATGCTCCACTACTTAACGGATAACACACGTCTATTTTTTCTTTTCTACTCTTAATACATTAACGTCTTTTTAAGTTTTAAGTCTTACACCACCGCGCACCCTTGGCGCGATAGTCGGGATTTAAGTCTCCAAGAGAGAACTTCACACACATATACATTTAAATTAGACTAAAGTAAAATTTCTATTTTGTATCTATTGATGTCCATTTTTGATAAAAAGGCCCAATAGCAGAAGAAGCTCAACAATAAGGGAAGTGAAAGAAAGAAAAAATATGAATGGTAAAAAAAAGTTAGTATACTCAATGGGCCAACATGGCAGAAATAACAGCCTGCAAGCCTATGAGAAGAATAAGAGGTAAAAATGAAGTAAGTGGGCCGAGGAAGCCCAAGAAAAGAGGTAGCAAGCCCAATGGGCTAACATGGCAAGAATAATAGCCAGCAAGCCCATGGGAAGAATAAAAGGTAAAGATGAAGTAAGTGAGCCAAGGAAGCCCAAGAAAAGTGTTGAGAAATTTAAACCCCGGTTGATAGAATTAACAAGTTTTAAACTCAAACTGTTAATTAGATTTATTATGAATAAAACTTGTTAAAGCAAACAAATATCAATATCATGTCAAAATCATGTAGCGGAAAAATGAATAAGACAAGATATGATGACCCAAGAAAACTAATGAAACCAACCAGCAATTTCAGAGTAAAAAACTTGGGGAGAAACCTTCCCGAAAAGCAATCCACTATAATAAAGAGAAGTTTCAAATCTAGTACAAAACCTTTGTCCCTAGACTCTATAATCCCCGTAGATAAACTTACAACAGAAACCTTCTACCGTTTCAGAACCTCTGAACTCTTCAATATATGAATGGCACCCTTTTTGTTGCATGAATCTCAATACGTGACTAACCAATTTACGCGGATCCCAATATGCGACTTAATCACCAACTTGAAGAAGAAGAATGTTGGCTGCAAAGTTCTTCACTTCATCAACAATGAAGATCAAGAAGCACTTGGTTACAAAACGGATAAAATAGGTAACTAATTTTTTCTTTTCTAACTATCTAGTTAGTAGTTAAGGTTTTGAAACTATACTTTGACATTTCGAGTCTAAGAGACTCGATTTAGGGTCTACAAAACGAGTTTTTGGGACTTGATTTTTATGGGTTGTTCACGTCTGATGTGGCATTTTTTCCACGTGGTGCACACATGGAAATCGAGTCTCTAAGACTCAATTTGTAAACCAAAATAATTTATAAAAATTTTAAGATGTATAAGCTGAAACACCCAAAAGAAATACCCATCAGAGAGAAAATATAGATCAGAGAGAGAGAGAAAGAAGCTGAAACACCCCAAAAAAATACCCATCAAAGAGAAAATACAGATCAGAGAGAGAGAGAGAGAAAGACTCGCGTGACCCGGGCTGCGTATGACCTGGGTCGCGCGGCCTGGACTACACGCTACTCGAGCTGCGCGCAGCCTAGGTCGCGAGGCCGGGGCTGCGCGCGGCCTGGGTGCGCCCCCGCAGCCACGGCCTGGGCTACGCGGGACCCAAGCTGCACGCAGCCTAGGTCGCGAGGCTGGGGCTGCGCGCTGCCTGGGTGCGCCCCGCGGCCTGAGTGCGCCACCACCGATCTCCACCCCACACCCAAACACCGATCTCGCTTTCCTCTCTGTTCAATCACACAGCCAACAACGATCTGGGTTCAATCGCACAACCCACGACGATCTCAGTCTGGGTCTCTAGATTCTTTGGATTTGGTGAACAACCCGGTGAGGTGAGATGAGATCATTTAGTTTTGGGTCTTGGTATGGGTTCAAAAACGGTCTCTAATTTGATCTGATTCTTTCTCTCTTCAAGTTCATTTTGCTGGGATTGCTGTATTTATGGGATTTCTTAAATTTTTTTTTGGGTATTTCTGGGAAGACTTGAGACTTATAAAATGTTTGGTTTACAAATCGAGTCTTAGAGACTCGATTTCCATGTGTGTGCCACGTGGAAAAAATGCCATATCAGACGTGAACAACTCATGAAAATCAAGTCCCAAAAACTCAATTTATAGACCCTAAATCGAGTCTCTTAGACTCGAAATGCTAGTAAAAAATATAATTTCAAAACCTTAACTACTAACTTGATAGTTAGAAAAAAAAAATTAGTTACCTATTTTATCTGTTACAAAACCCTAAAGCGCAAAGACGCAGTAGCTTCTTTCAGAGAGAATAAAACATCGGTCACCTTTTGCTTTTGTTCTCCTTGTATTCTCTTATGTGACAGCCTCTAAAATAAGCCTTATATAGGTCTAGGGTTGTGAGAGAAGAAACCTTACACAAATATAAAAGCCTAGCCTAAAAATCATATTTGAAAATTCTGATTTCTCATAACCTCAATAGATAGTAGGTGTTGAGGAGGTGTTGAGCTTTAATGAGGCTCGACAGATACAGCTATCGAGGAGGTGTCAAGAAGACAGAAACTTTCTCGATCGATCTACCAAGTGTCTAGGAGGTGTCAAGATTGCGATAAGGAAAAAGCTTAAGAAGCTCGATAGATAGCTAGCTGTCGAGAGGTGTCGAGCAGCTATCAAGCTATCTGTCCACAAGTGTCGAGCAATCTGTCTAGCTTTATTTTAGTCCAATCTTCATGGCTTTAATATTAGACTTGAACAACATGTTTCTTGAAGTATTAAACACATCTTAGATCTAACCAAATACAAGTAAAATGCGTTTTGTCAAAAGATTAGCCAATTATACAAAATATGTCCTTAACAAAAAGAGGTAGCAAGCCCAATGGGCCAACATGGCAGGAATAACATCTAGCAGGCCCATGGGAAGAATATGAGGTAAAGATGAGGTAAGCATGGGAAGAATAAGAGGTAAAGATAAAGTAAGTGAGTCAGGGAAGCCCAAGAAAAGAGGTAGCAAGCCCAATGGGTCAACATGGCAAGAATAACAGCTAACAGGCCTATGGGAAGAATAAGAAGTAAAGATGAGGTAAATGGGCCAAAGAAGCCCAAGGAAAGAGGTAGTAAGCCCAATGGGCCAACATGGCCAACAAGCCCACGGAAAGGAAGAGGAATGGTAGGAATAGGAACCCAATGGGCTATACAAGCAGAGGCCCCTATTTGGACAATGACCAATCCAAGACGGGACAAAAAAAGTAATGCAATCCCAAAAGCCCACACATTCCTCACGCCGCAGAAGACAAACATTACCCAATACGTGTAGTAGAAGAGTACGATGCAACAACGACAGAAATGGCATGGGAATGAAAGAAGACAAACGCAAATGGTAGTGGCACTCACACAAGACCCAAGACACCACCCACATGCATCCAACCAATACATGGGAGGTGGGCCCTCAGTCAAAGGATTCAAGGGGCGTGGTTTGGTAGTAGGGAGAAAAGAGTTCTATTCTGGGTTCCTACCGAGACTCCTTTCAGGGAAATGCTTTATTGGGATGGCATTTCTCCTAAAAGAGGTAAACACAGGCTGAGACCACTTGATTCATGCCATAGGGGTAGGTGTAGAGAGCCCTTAACCCTTATCCGCTAAGGGGAGGCAAGGTAGTGAATGAGAGAGAAACAAAACAAGAACTTTTATCTGGAAATGGAGAGTGGTGTGGCGAGCACACTTTGAGCAAAGGTAATGGTTGGGCAACCAACAAGTTAGTGGGTAGTCTTGGAGAGATGCCCACAAGAAACCAAAAGTGGTTGGCATACCCTTAGGGACAAATGGGAGAAAACCCATAAATTTAAGCAAGTATAAAAGGAATAGAGGTAACCATGAACAGGGACATGAGGAAAGAGTGGCAAGAGGTAAATGGAGAAAAAAAGCACATAGAGAGAAAAGAGAAATGAAACTTAACAAAAAAAATCAAGTGGTAAGGCAGAGAAAGTTATGGCAGAAATAGGGCATACATCAATAGATCGACTTTTCTCTCCCCATGACATTCCCACTCTTTTTGACCCATAATCCAGAACTCAAAACCATATAGGCCCTCTTCCTAGCACAAGTAAGTTCTACAGCAGAAACCTACATTGAGGTTACCTGCATTAGGGATTGGCTCCCTTTTTGGACCCATTCCTGCTAAGTAGCCAAGCCCAAGATTAGGGAAAGCGAGGCTATCCTCATTGCACTACTGGGCGTCTTGTGGCAGTCCCCTTTTGGTTTATGTTAGTAGTACTAATGTTACTAGTTTTGTGCTAGCATTACAAATCCTACTGTAGTGTTTATCTTCTTTTCCTATTTGCTATATCAGTTATTCTGCTGTAACTCTGTTTATTTTACTTATGGTGTTAGTTGCCTACCATGACTTCATTTAACATGTTATACTTTAACATGTTTATTTCTGCTATAACAGCTATCAAGCCATGACTACACCTTACATTCAGTCTACGGTGCCCTCAACAGCTTATCTCGACATTAGGTGAGCCCAACTCGTGCACAAGCTGGCCTATGGTGCAACCCAAACTAGGCCAGTCACAACTCCCTTACTACAGACTCACGGGGCATAATACGACAGAAGGGCCAAGGCCTAAACATGCAAAAAAATAAATAAAATAAAAGACACAAGCCATCTAACCCATCTAGGCTGCATTGGGGAGGAAAACGAGCGGCAGTGGAGTGGAAGGTGCGGCTTGGCATAGTGAACGCCGATTCTCCGCCGGCCTGTGTCCTTCAATCAACGATGGAGCAAGCAAGATCTCTCGCTTGTTCTTTCTCTCTCTACCTCTTTCTCCATTTCTTATCACAGAGAGAGCTAGAGAATGATCAAGTAAAAGAGAGAGAGAGAGAGAGAGAGAGAGAGAGAGAGAGAGAGAGAGAGAGAGAGAGAGAGAGAGAGAGAGAGAGAGGTTCTAGAATCAAGTAAAAAAAGAAAAAGAAGTAGAGAAAAAAATGGGAGGATGGAGATAGGAGTGGGTATACGTGTGTGGTGGAGAAAAAACAAGAGAAGAAAAAAAATGAATGTATGAAAGAAGGGAAAATAATATAAAGAATAAGAAATTACAATTCAGAAATGCTACCACAATATTTTCACAATATTTTCACAATAAATCTTAAGTAACATATTGTTATTAGCTAATATTGGTGAGTAAAAAAATAATTTCAGTGGTGAGTTCAAATTAAAACTAGTAACAACTTTCCATATAAGATTTTGTTATGATTCTTGTGAAAGTATTGCAAAAAATATTGTGGACGTAACACTTTTTGTTGAAAAATATAATTGTTGAGAATGAATAGAGGAAGAATAAATAAAGATTAAAAAAGAATAAAAAATGAACGAAAAAATAATATTTAAATGAGATAAAGAAAGGATAGAGAATCTATTAGAATGTATATTTGAAAAAGTTAGTAAATAAAAGATAAATGTCACTATTCACTGTTCAAATAATATAAAAATTTGGATAAACTGCTAGAGATGCTCTTACTTACTATCACACACAACTTTGAATAATCTTCCAAACGTGTTAACAGAAAGTTATATACATAGACTCTTCTAAACACCAAACTGGACTTAGACTTTATTTTCTTCTTTTTCCCCTATAGACTTGTATCTCTGGAAAATCTATCATCTTTAATTTACAAATTTCAACTATAAATTTAATTTCTGCCACATTGGTTCTTCAAAAAAAAAATGAGAACCTAAATCTTTTTTAGAGACCATGGGAGAAGAAGCTACAGATGATCAAACCCCATTTTTTTCAAACTTAACCAGCTCATGAGCATCCTCTCTAGTGAACTGGTTTGGTTTCAGTTCACCCTTTAATTAACCCATTATGGTGGGCCTTTTGTGATTTTAGTCTGGATTACCTCCTACTGTACTGAGGCCTAAGTGTTCTAGATAGGAGAGTTGGGACCGGTCCAATTGCAACTCACCTTGGGCCAGCTTGTGCACAAACTATGCCCTTTTTACTGAAACTTTGTTCACATGCCCATGGCAGGCGAAGCTGTTACAGAAGAGTTATGGCAGACAAATACAATATGAGAATAATAACAGCAATATACTTCCCGTTAGACAAAATAAATAAGAAATCCTTAGGTAAAGCAGGGAAAAGAATGATATAGCAACAAGAAACACATTATAAGTGAAATTGTAAAGGCAAGAGAGGAAATAATTATGATAAATAATAAAATCAAAAGGAAAAGATTAGTCTGCCGTGTTTAATTATGTTATAGGACTAAGACCAAGGAAGGAACCATTTCCTCAATACGGGTAACCTCGCAAAAGGATCTTGCTATAGAAATTATCCACTTTGAGGGAACGGGCCTGAATGGCCTATGCCTAAATAAATCCTTTTTTTCCTTAACAGAGGGAAGGCTTTTAGAAGGAGAGAAGGAAGTAGCCTATTAGTGCATGTCTACCATTTTTACACTCTCTATTTCTCTTCTTGATTCTCTTTCTCTGTCTCTCAGTTTTATTACTTCGATTCTTTACCACTCTTTTCTTTCTTTCTTAGTGCTCACTCGTGCGGTGTTATGGTGATGGTGGTGCTGTAATTCTCTCCTAGTGGTTGTTACCGTTTTCCACTTTCTCTCACTATTCACGACAAGGATCTTTTATATACTGCCTACCATGAATGGTTTTTTACCATTTTACCCTTTAACTACTTTTTTCCTGGATGTGGGTGTCCTTCACAGCCACCCACTGGTTTGTCACCTGCCAAGCCACTACCACCCTATTACTAGACAAAAAAAAACTGTTTTGTTTGCTTGTTCACTGTAACATTCTTATCCACCATGGTGTGAGTATTCTCTCTTACTATCCCTTATGGTATGCACCTAGTGGTTCCAATTCATCCTTCCCTATTTTGGGTAGCATTTCATCCCAGCAAGACAATTCCCCTAAAGAGTTTGAGTAGAAACCCAAGAATAGGCTTTCCCTTCTCTCCACTGTCAAACCATACCTTCTTTTACCTCTAACCCATGACCCACTACTCCGGTATTGGCTGGGTATAAATTAGTGGTGCCTGGTCATTATGCATACTCCACTTCCGTGTATGTCCAAAGCTTGTCTGCTACTCATGCGTTTGCCATAGACTGGAGGCTCATCTGTGCATTTTGCCGCTCATTCTTTTGACCTCTTGTGGTGTAAACTGTTTTCTGATCCTCCATCCTTTAGGGCTTGCCTCCTCTAAGGGATGGGTCTTGCCTAATTTTAGGCTTTTCTCTCTTTTAGCCAATTGTTTGCTATTTCCGTTGGCTTGCCAATATTCCTACCACGCCATTCTGTTATTCCTGTTGTGGTGCTATCTAATTCGTGCTTGCTGGGCTTGCTGTCTGCTCTTTTCTCACTTAGTTATAATGACCCAATATGGTCATTAGGTTATACTCATGCTACTTTGGGCTTTCTTGACCCATTACATTGCTTATGGGTTCCCTTGGCCCCCTTCTTTCTCCTTGGGCATCCTTGGCCCATTTTCTTTCCTTGGGCATCCTAGGCCCATTTCCAACTCTATATTCTCATGGGCTTTTACTAATTCTTTTGGGTTTCCTTGGCCCAATTACCACATCCTTCATCCTTGGGGTTCATGGGCTTTCCATCAACCCTTTACTTTCTTACTTTGGACCTACCGTGACCCATTCTTACTTTTCTACATCACATAATGCCCATGGGTTTGCTTTCCTCAAGACTCACCTGTTTATTTTATGGGCTTGCAACCCATTATTCCTGCCATTCAGGCTTAATGAGTTTTCTCTCAATCCTGCTAACTCCTTCTTGCCCGTATTGTTGGGCTTTTTCCTGCTATTGGGCTTTTCGAAAATGAGCATAAATTGCTTTGAAAGAACAAAGATTCAATGAGTTGCAAATTCCAATGAGTTGCAAATTCTTTTTTTTTTTTTCTTTCTTTCTTTCTTTTTTCATAGTTTTCATGATCCATGCGATAATGAGAGAATCACAGCATGGTATAGGAACTAAAGTCACAAGCAATCGGCAATTTTGGTGCATTTACCTGCCAAATTAATTGTCAAATGAGGTACGTAGTTGCATGCTAGTACTTATAGAATGACGTACCACAATTATTGGCAAAAGAATAAAAAATAACTTACATCATAAAGCCTCCAAAAGAAGAAATTAGAGAACAATTTTGAAGCGTAATCCATTTTATTAACAGTAATATATCACAAGTGCGTATCTTAAGCACTGGAATGAAACAAACTTGATCGGTTTATTCCACCTCTTTCCAAGGCCTATAATAGCATTTCTTTGTGCCATTTTCTTCTGATTATATGGATATACTGCACTGGCACCACCAGCCCTCAACCATGTCTTCTTCAACTTCATCACATGCACTTGGAAGTCCTCGGATGCAATTTTGTCATTGCGGAAAATAGGCACCAGTGAAAACATCATGGACTGGTGAAAACAAAGGGAGGAGGTTTTGGGTGTGTGAAAAATATGGGGTATTGTGCTAATCTAAAAGCATTTTCTATCATCTTTTTCATAACGGTCTATGTGTCAAGTTGTTATTGAAGAAAATAAGAAAAGCTTGTATGTGTAACAATGGCAGAAGAAGAGAGAGAGAGAGAGAGAGAGAGAGACTGAAAAATTACTGAATTGTATTGCAACACTAACTAACTAATACATAATGTGATAAGCTTAGCCTAATCTAACAAACAAACTGTAATTCTATAATAATAGGAATTAGTTACACAGATTATCAGCATGTGATTAATGTGCAAAATACAAAGAAAATATCTGAAAATATCTAAAGTCTTCATCACTGAGCTACGCGGACAAGGAGGAGGAAGAACTCAGTAATGTATAACTGCAACCTTTGAAACGACGTCACGTTGGATGAAGACTTTAGCTCACGTGTCGATCCTTAGGCAAAACGTCACCATATTCATTAATGAAATACGGTGCCGTTTTGTGTAAGCTTTGTGACCTGTAAATGACCGTTGAAACTAGCGGTTGGCATCAATCTCTTCTATTATTCTATCATCCCCTCAAAACCTTGGCATAGCAGTGCACAAGATTTTGGAACTCAGAAATTGAAAACGAAAAGAGGGCAAACTCTTGGTGAAGATATCAGCCAAATTATCATCAATAGAAATATATTTGACTTGAAGATCACAACGAAGGACACGCACTTGAATGAAATGGTAATCAATCTCGGTGTGTTTTACATGAGCGTGGAAGACAGGATTGGAAGCAATGGCTAACGCAGACACGTTATCACACCAAAGCTTAGGGGCAGCGGTAAGAAAAATTCCTAAATCCTTCAAAATTTGCGTAAGCTAGCACAACTCAACAGTTGTGGAGGTAAAAGCTTGATACTCTGACTTAGTAGAGGATCAAGAGACCGTGGCCTACTTTTTAATACTCCAAGTGATTTGATTATAGCCCAAATAAACCAAGAAAGCAGAAGCAAACTTCCTATCTCTGGGTCTCCAGCCTAATCCGAGTTTGAGAAGGCAAAGAGATGAAGGGGACCAGGCCTAAGACGAATGCCATAGTTTTAAGTGCCACTAAGATATCTCAAATTTTGTTTTGCAGCAAAAAGGTGTACATCAATAGCGTCATGCCCCGAACCCAACTCTAAAGATAGGTACGTAACAACTGCCGCACGCTTATAAAGTAAACACTCTACAAGAGTGCAAGGCCTTCTTAGTAACTAAAATTTATTCTCAAAAATTAAATCAAATAAATTCAAAATACCTCAACAATTTCTTTATGAATAGATCTCCAATAATTTAATAAGAACGAAATCCAAACCTCATGTACATAATGCCAATTGGCCAATAAATATAAAACTATTAAAAGACCATCCAATCCCAAAATCACTAAACTTCTTTTTCTACTCACAACACAACATCAAAACTTCCAAAACTTGCTATTCTCCACAATCTGAAATTGGAGGGGAAAAAGGGGTGAGTTAACAACTCAATAAGTAACCAAAATCCTAATAAGTTCTATCAAGCAATAAATCTGTAAAGTAAGAAGATGTAGTATGAGTCTTCAAAAGTTATAATATACTATGGGTTTTCAAAAATAACTAAAGAAGTTTCAGTCTTAAAATAATAAGTTGCAAATAGATCACATACTTTTCTGACAAATATATCATTTATGGTTTAGAAAGTAGTCAGTTTTCCATATATCAAAGCTATAATTTACAGGATGTTCCAAAAAGATACATAAGCAGTTTTAATAACTCAAAATAGTTCAAATACTCAAACATTTCTAAAATCACATATGTAATTTTAAGGACTCAAAATAGTTCAAATATTCAAACGTAATTCATATTCTTAACAATCTTATGACTATCTCACACTATATCCCTGTGACTGGGCATCAGAGTACCAATGAATAACTCTCATTGGCTGAGTATCAAAGTAACAATAAATAACCCCCATTGATTTGGGTATCAGAATACCAATGAATAACCCCTATTGGCTAGGTATCAGAGTACTAATGAATAACCCCCATTGGTTTGAGTATCAGAATACCAATGAATAACCCTCATTGACTAGGTATCAGAGTACCAATGAATAACCCCCATTGGTTATGTATCAAAATAAATTCATAGTCAGATTGTTCATAATCATATATATGAAATCATAGTTTCTAACAAAAATATATCTTATTCAAATATATATATATATATATAATCATATATTCAATATTCAAATCTATTTATGATATTTCTATAATTCTTTACTTTAAATCAATATAACTAAAAAAACAATCAAATAAAATAAAGCTTATATTCAATGCTCATGTATATTTGTGAAAATTATTTATTCTTTATTTTGAATCAGTATAGCTAAAAACAATTAAATAAAATACATTATATATTCAGTAATCAGATATATCTGTGATAATTTGTTACTTGAAATCAGTAATACAATAGAAATAAAATTGTAACACGTACCAAGAATGAGAATGGGAGTTGTAGTTTGTTGTTTGTGAATAAAGGATTCAAGAATGTCAATGGAGGAGTTATAAAGCTTGGATTTGGATTTGGAGTTTTCAGGAAACTATAGATTGTGGTTGATGCAACTGGGATGAGTATTTATAAGGTCTGAGAAGAAGAAAACAGGTGCAACCAAAAATTCTAAGGTGAGTGAGATCAGGCCTGGATTTGTATAAGGCTTCCCAAGGTGATATATGATTTAATGTAGGTGTGGGAAGTTTGTTTATTATGTGTTGCTGCAGAAACAACATATGACCAATAGGAGAGTGGGAGAGCAGAATGTGAAAGCATAGTAAGAGTACATTCAATAAGATGTCTACACTTTCTTTCGGCTAAACCATTTTTTTAAGGAGTGTAAGGGCAAGAAAGTTGATGGAAAATGCCATATGTGGAATAGAAATCATTGAAGGCTTTAGATGTGAATTCACCACTACAATCAGTTCTAAAAATCTTGATTTTGTGATCATAGCGATTTTCAACAATGGCTTTAAAATATTTGAAAATATTGAACACATCAGACTTGAATTTAAGAAGATAAAGCCAAGGGAATTTTGTAAAATCATCAACAAACACTACATAATACGTGTAGTCATTGATAGGGGTAACTGGAGCAGGGCCCCATACATCACTATGCACCAATTCTAAACGTCTAGAAGATTGAAAAGTAGACTCCTTGAAAGGAATTTAATGCATTTTGCCACAGAGGCAGTGTCTGCAGTGTGATACAATAGAATTTTGTTTTGTTACATCTCTATCAAAGGAAGTTTTATAATTGTTGAAAATGGATGGGATATGATTGTAAAAAGTTTATAATGATTTTAATCCAAATTTATTTAAGTACTTAACAATTTAGTTAAATATCAAATTCCTCTTGATAAAAATTTAGATTAATGTAGTGTTTATGCTAAAAAATTAAATTATCACGAGGAGCCTTTTTATTGGCTGATCATATATAAAAGAAATTTTTTTCTTTTAAAAAATATATAAAAGAAAATTGACACGTGAAAATAACAGAATACAATAAATAGAGGAGCACAGAGTTGTATTTGACGTTTTTTTTTTTTTTTTTTTGAGAAGGGTTATGAATAGTTGAATGGTAGTATTTCTTACTGACCTTCGTATTATTATGTGCGGCTCTTTTGGGATAAGACGTTATAATTACTCCAAAACTTTGGGAACAATATAATGCGAATAACCACTCCACTGTCCACTCCAAATCCAAACCATTAGTGTTGGGAACAATAAATAAATAAAATCATGTAACTTTAAAAGGTAGTATCAATTCCTCAACAACATATTATTAGATCTTGATTAAAATTACTATCAGAAACTAAAAAAAAAAAAAAAAAAACTTGGAACTGAAATTGGGATTTCTTCTATAATCACTTATATTCGATTAATAATGTAAGTTATTATTTTATTTATTTTTGCTTGCATTTGCTTGTGTCTAATTCATGACTGTTGACTTTTGTGGATTAATATTTAAATTCAGAAATAAGCTGACTAATCAGGAGCTTGATGCATTTGGGCCCTAAGGCGAAAATTAATTATGTTGTTTTGGATGCAAAATTATTACTAATTAACATAAACCACATAGAATTTTTTTTTTTTAGAATGTTTATAGACACAAAAATTTGACAAAACTTTTCACAATAGTTGATGTGACACATTGATAATGGTAAGTAAAAGAATGATGTTAATAGTGAATCTATATGAGAACTTATAAAAGTTTGCTAATTCATTTATTATGAAAAATGTTGTGAACTTTTTTGTTTTTTTTTTTTTTTTGTTTTTTTTTTGGTATTGCTCTCTTTTTCTTTTTCTTTTTTAGAAATGCAAAATTCACAATATATTTCATTACAAATCCAAAGTGTTACGTTGCTTCTTCTTCTTTCTTTTTTTTTTTTTTTTGAACCCACCGCTATAATTATTTTTTGCCATCAATAACACACAGAAACAACTTGCTACTTAGCATTTGTTGTAAAAGTGTTATGGGCGCAACATTTATCTCTTTTTTGTTTGCTTTTCATTTGATAAAAAAATATTATTTTATTTATTGGTTATAAATAACCCTATTGGTTAAAATTTGGGGCCTTTTTTTTTTACTTGGGGCCTTAAGTGACTGCATCAATTGCTTATAACATTCAGCCGACACTGTGACTAATATGCTAGGGTGCCAATCGGCACTTGCTCTTTATAGTTTAAAATGCCAATTGGCACACATTGTCGCAACACTTATGGTAGTTTTTGTCATATTATAATTTTTATGGGTATTTTAGTCATTTTCATGGTATTAAGGGTACTTTGGTCATTTGTGATGTATTTGGGGTATTTTTTTTTTTCATTTTAATTAATGACAATTTTGTAATTACAAGTAATTAGCATGAGCACATTTGTCATTCAAATAAATTAACACATTCAAATGAGATAATCGCACTACAATAATCNCTGGATACAAGAGAAGACAAAGATGAGCTAAGAATTCTTCACTAGGATGTCCTAGCCTATGATGCCATAGCAACCATTTATTAGATTTTTGAATAGTGAAGGCAGGATAAAAAGATTGAGGATGACATGAAGCAGATAGAACAAGAGCAGCAGATGAAGCTTGAATGACTTGGTGTAGATGGATAGAGTCCATTCTTACTCAAGCCCTTATAAAGGATTTTCCCCGTAGGAATATCCTGGATATGAAATTTGTATGCATCAAAATAACACGAACAGTTATTATAGAGACAAATTTTGTGAACAGACAACAAATTGGATGCAATTCTAGGTACATGAAGACATTTCTAAGCTGAAATTTATGAAATTTGGTGCTGAGAGTAGAATTACCAATATAGTTGATTGGTAAGGATTGACCTTTCCCAACTGCTATACGATTTGGACCTTTGTACTGAGATTAGATTGACAATTTGTTGAGATTAATAGTAATGTGGTCAGAAGCTTCTGAATTAGTGAGCCAAGGACCAAAATTACCAATGATGACAGTGTTTGATGCAGTAGCCATTGCAGTCAGTTTTGTTGGTGGATTTTTTCCTTGAAATGCAAAATCCATCCTATGATAGCAATCACTGGCCAAATGTCCTATTTTGCCACAAATCTAGCACTGAAGACAAGTATATACTCCTTTCTGATTCTGTAACTGATGTTGTGATGAGAAATTATTGTTGTTAAAGAAGGATCCAAAATTGTTGCCATTGTTGCTATGAGATTGTGGATGTAGTGTGAAGCTATTAGATCTACCACCACCACCTCTTCCTCTACTAGAATTGTTCCTTCCTCTTCTCTTGCTTATCCATAACTGAGATACATGTTTGATTGAGAGTTGCCTCCATTTGGCTTAGTATTGGAAGCAAACATTGCATGAGTATGTGGGATTGAATCTGAGTTGTCCATCATAGCTTGTTCTTTCACTTTGTAACATGGTTGACAACTGCTCATATGAAATTGGATCACTCCTGGTACGAATTGCAGAGAAAAAATGTGCAAATTTCTTAGGAAGGCCTCGAAGAACTATACACAGCAGTTCTTCATTGTCAACAACAACTCCAACAGCAAGGAGTTTATCTCTGGCTATCTTGATCTTCAGTGAGAAGCCATTGACAATCTCACTACCTTTCTTAAGACTTTGCAGTTCAAGCTTTAGATTCAAAATGTTAGCTCTAGAAGTGGATGTAAACCTTTGATCCAAGTTGTTCCAAACTTCTTGAGCATTTGGAATTCCAACAACCAAAGAGAACACCTGAGGTGTTAGTGTGGAATTAATCAAAGAAAGTAAAGCTTTATCTTTGATTCTCCATGTCTGGAACTCTGGATTCACTGTAGTAGTTGAGTATCCAAAAGAAATGGACATGGCTGAGGAACTGAGCCATCAATATGCTCAATTTGCTTCCAGAATAGTCACCAGCTGGTGCTTCCATGGTATGTGGTTGCTGTGATCAAGATTGATTGACATCAAATTTGACATTAGAGAAGAAGTAACAATGGTGATTGTGTTGGCATGATTGGATGGCTTGAGGAAGTAGTGTTAGTGTTGCTTGTAGAAGATGTGGAAGATGCAGAAGCCATGGTGTTTGGCTCTGCTACTATGAAAAAAAAAAAAAAAAAAAAAAGCTTGTATGTGTAACAATGGCGGAAGCAGAGAGAGAGAGAGAGAATGAAAAATTATTGAATTGTATTGCAACAATAACTAAAACATAATGTGATTATTTATATATATATATATATATATATATATATATATAGAGTCAGAGATAAGCTTAGCCTAATCTAACAAGCAAACTGTAATTCCGTAATAATAGGAATTAGTTACAACGATTATCGACACGTGATTAATGTGCAAAATACAGAGAAAATATCTGAAAATATTTAAAGTCTTCATCGGTGAGCAACGCGGGCAAGGAGGAAGAACTATGACTGCAACCCTTGAAACGACGTCGCGTTGGATGAAGACTTTAGCTCATGTGTTGATCCTTAGGCAAAACGTCACCGTATTCATTCATGACATACGGTGCCGTTTTGTGTAAACTCTGTGACCTGTTAATGACCGTTGAAAACTAGCCATTGGCATCATCTCTTCTATTATTCTCTCAGTTATTAGAAAAACATGACGCTATTTTTATTACACTCATCATAACATACTACTATTAACAATTTGTGGAATTTTTTGTGTCCAAACTTATTGAATCTGAAAATAATATCTCTCTGTCTCACTGTTTTTTAAGTATTAATTATGTTTAATCTCTTTTTGCTGCAAGGTTATGATAGTTGTGGATACTTGTGATGATGCCGAAAATCTCACCAGTGAGTTACACGACGCGTGTACGCTCAAAAACAACACCTGCACAACAAAAAAGAAAAAGGACCTCACAGAGAGCACCGGTGTGGTGCCGGCCAAATACCCTCCAAAGGTCAAGTTAGAACTTCTTTCAACTCTAGAGTGCTAGAGAGGGGTTAATTATGCGTACCTCGACCTATGAGGGTTTGGGGCTTTTATAGTAGTAAAGGGTGGACCTTTCTTTCTTGGAGTAGAAGTCTTTTCCTTATAGGAATCCTTATGCGCGTAGATTCGCGAATCCTTTCCTTATAGGACTCTGATTTGGGTGTGGAATACAAGCAATCTCCCAAAACCATGCGTGGTGACCAAGTCATGGTCTGCGTGGAGTCGTCAGCTTCTAAGCCGTCAGCCTGCACTTCCCTTCAGCTTAGTGTCAGCTTCACACTTCGTTCAGCCCGTCGGTTTTGTCTTGGTTTTAGTCAGCATGCATTTTATTGTTTAGTTTACGTCACAACTTGACCCGTCAGCCAGAGCAGAAGCTGACGGGTTAAGCTCATGGTGCCAGTCATAATTCTTCCATATCAGTTGCCCCTACTCCATATCTCCGTCGGCTGTACCTGACGGGTTATGGAGTATTCGTCACTACCTGCTGCTTTGATTCAAGAGAAGAATTTATTACTGCTGACATTTTAGCATTAAATGCTAAGACAGGTGGCGTGCTTGGATTGGCTTCGTGTCTGGACGTGGGCGTCGCTTCGTCTTCCGTGCGTTTAGCTCATATATATATGTGGTCCCTTTCCTCAATTTAAATGAGATAATCGCACTACAATAATCTCTCTCTCTCTCTCTCTCTCTCTCTATATATATATATATATATATATATATTAATAGGTAAAACTATGAAGAAAATTTAATTAGAATTTGAAATTAGAATCCAATTTTTGTGTCATGTATCTAAATTTATGTGGGGACCACACTATAATTATCTACTTAAATTTTTTTATTTTTGTGCCAAATTAATTAATGAGTGCAAAATACTAAGAATATAATATTAATGAACTATAAAATTTATAAATAAATAAAAAACCAATCACATATGCTCAATAAAAATTACCACACAACAAAGATCACCACATGTTCTATCTTATTAAAAACTAGAAAAAAAAATGATCATATGTAATATTAAATTTAGGTAAGAATTTTATTTATATGATAAAAATTGTGTTTAATTTTAATGTATCTATTCGTATGCATGTGTTACATGCTATTTTAAAAAAAAAAAAATTGACTAATTATTTATATTTTTTTAATAAAAATTGTGTTTTTATATATGTGTGGGGTTTAAGTTACACCTGATGTAAAGCAATGTTACACTATCTAATAACTTGTTATTAAATTCATATTTTGAAAATCCAACTTTTGAATTACATATTCTATATGATCTTAACAAATATATCAATTTTCGTGTCAATCGTATGTAATTTGCCATTTGATCCATAAATTCATCTTTTATGCATTATTTTAAACTAGGCTGTAATCCATGCAAACGAATGGATGCATTTAAAATATATACAATTTTTATTATAAAAATATAAATAATTAGTCAAATTATTTCTAAAAAATAGCATATAACACATGCATACGTATGAATACATTTAAAATTAAACACAATTTTTATCATAAAAATATAAATAATTAGTTAAATTATTTTTTATAAAAAGTAAACGTAATTAGTCATATATTAAAATTCTAACTCAAATCTTATACTACTTATGATCTTTTTTATTTTCTTCCAATTTTTAATAAGATAGAATGTGAGGTGATCTTTGCTGTGTGATGATTTTTATTGTGTATATGTGATTAGTTTTTTTTTATTTTATTTTATTAAGTATATGTAATTTTTTAGTATTTTGCACTCATTAACTTACTTGACACAAAAATTAAAAAACTTAAGCAGATAATTATGGTGACCTCACATAAATTTAGACACATTGCGCAAAATTGGATTCTAATTTCAAATTGTAATTGAACTTTTTCTAAGTTTTACCTATTAATATATATGTGGGGACACAAGCCCAAATATCATTTGGGCCTTGGGCCTTGTCCGAAAAGGCACAATGGACCGAGAATAGATCAATAGCAAGAAAGACGTAATATTTCAAACTTCACGAGCAAACTATGACTATAATGGCTAGGAGAGGTTGTCTGAGGAGGAATATCCCCTTAGCTAAACGCAACGAAGATCAATATGTGCCTCCTGTCATCCAAGGTGACGTTCCAGGAGGTTCTATTGATAAAGACATACACTATGAACGTGTTGGAAGAGTGGGAGTTAGGAAATATCTAAGGAAAAGTTGTTGTCTCCACATTGAATGCTCTACAGCTACCTTTCTGGCTACATTTATGTGAAGAAGACTCTTGAGTAGTGCTGCCTTAACTACCCCAACTTATAAAAGGCCAAAGAGGGTATCTGATGAATCAAACACTCAAGTGGTGGCCTGGATGATCAACAAATGAAGGATCAAGATCATTCAAAGGGAGATATATAATGTAAGAAACCCCTAAGGAAAGGGGGAATGAAAAAGGAGAAAGAGAAACACTGTAGCAATCAAGAACTGAACTTGTAATCTAATTTGAGAATCAATATATAAGAATTGATCTCCTCAGACTGTGCAAATGACAGTTTTCTTAAGATTAAACTAGTCAATCTTCATTTTCTTGTCATCTGAGTCTATTTTACTTGTTTTCTGATTCGTTAAGGCCCAGTTTTCCAATCCCACTCTCTACAAATTCATTGTATTGAGTTTTTTGGGCCTAAGTTCATTTATCCTTTGGGCTTGAGATTCAAATTGCATCCTTACAATATATATATATATATATATTACAAAAATTTGAATTTAAATAATTAATTGATGACATAACTATTGATTTTTGATCATTTTTAAATTTTGTAAGCATATAGAATATACAAAGATAATGTAATCCAGTAGTGAATTTATCAAAATTTATATATAATTAAAAATAACTAATATATATATATATATATAAAACCTTTTTGAGTTTGGTATAAGCTAATTTTTTGAAAAAAAAAAAATATTAAAAAAAAAAAAATGATTCCTGTCACTGCTTGAGTCAGTCACTGTGCAAGATATTTTTTTTCTCTTTTGATCTCAGCCACAAATGTCTTTTCTCTTGAGTTGTTTCCAACGCAGATTTCTCCTCTTTACTCTAATTTCTCCTCTTCACTCTCCAGACTTCTGCTCCTGTCAAGTCTCACACTCTCGCCTCTCAAACTCAGAAGTCAGAACTTAGTTTTCTGGGTTTGATTTTGGTTTTAGATCTCTCTTTTTCTCTGTGTGTGATAGATAGGTGGACACCGACCACCACGCCAACTAGAACTGCCATCGATGTTGTCGGAGAACCATTCCTCAGGCGCGGCAGCAGCTCGGGTTTT
This sequence comes from Quercus suber, assembly GCF_002906115.3. Classification (NCBI taxonomy): domain Eukaryota; kingdom Viridiplantae; phylum Streptophyta; class Magnoliopsida; order Fagales; family Fagaceae; genus Quercus; species Quercus suber. Next base: position 1,908,325 of record NW_027069478.1, read on the forward strand.
TAGGAAACCGAATGTTCCAGTGCAGTGTAGAAATGGCCACAAAAACCGGCCGCACCACACTGTGTACAGTCCTAGTTCCGGCGGCGGCTTCCATAAAACTTTTTGTCTTGGCAACACTGGTGGCTTTGGTGGGAGAGCTGCATTAAACTCGGCCAGTTTTGCTTTGGTCTGAGATGCTACCTGATTAGAGTTGGAGCAAGGAATGTGAAGGCGAACCTGATTTCTTTGATGCATTGCAAAGATTTCCAGATTCGCATGGTTCTTGAGTATCTAAGACAGCAGTTCTTTAAAGGAGATAAAGTTGGTGTTGGAACGAAAACTCCACAAATTTGAAGACCAAATTGAAGAGATTTCATTACATGACCATAATACGTGAGTAGTAGATTCCACATTGCAGGAGCATCGGTCACACATCCCATAGCGAATGCTGGGATCGCTTGAATAATTGCTTTGATGAGCACTTCTTGCCTTGCTTGGGATAAGAGTTTACCTTCCCAACCCTGCAACTTTCTCTACACTCTCTCCTTGATATAACTAAAACTAGCTTTTTTACCCTTTCCAATCAAAGATGGCAATCCCAAATATTATTCATAGATGGATTTCACGAACCCCCAAAGTCCCTTTCACAATCTATCTAGTAGCTTCTGTCATGGATTTGCTAAAGAAAATAGCTGTTTTATCCCTGTTTACTTTTTTCCCCGACAATTCCTCATACACCGATAGGAGGTTCAACATGTTGTTACATTTAGTCAAAGTGACCCTGCAGAAAAGGAGACTATCATATGCAAAAAACAAATGAGTGAGTTTAGGGCCTCGTTTACAAAGATCGAACCCTGTGATTTCGCTATTTCTTGCTGCATTTTTTATGAGCCTATGTAGGCCCTCAGTACATAAGAGGAAGATGATCCCCTTGTCTTTGGCCCCTTGAGGGGCTAATGAGACCCTTTATCTCTCCATTAACTAGTATAGAATAAGTGACCGTTCTCACACAAAACCATGATAAGTCTAATCCACCTTTCACAAAAACCCATTCTCCTCATCAAATTCTCCAAGAAACTCCATTTAACCCGATCATAGACTTTACTCATGTCAAGTTTTAAGGCCATGTAACTAGAAGAACTTGATTTATAGTTTTTCATGAAATGCAAGGTTTCAAAGCAACCAGAATGTTATCTGTTATGAGGCAATCTTTTGCAAAAGCAGATTGGTGTTCAGTAATGATAGATGGGAGGAATTTTTTAAGCCTATTTGCTAGGACTTTGGAGAAAATTTTGTAAAGAACATTGCATAAACTAATGGGGTGATATTCAGACACAAACTCAAGAATTTTTATTTATTTTTATTTTTATTTTTTTTGGGGATAAGAATTATAAATGTATGATTTACTAGTTGTGGCAAAGTACCTGAATTTAGCCAATGCAACATCGATTGAGTCACATCACCTTCTACCATTGGCCAGAAATGCTAGTAGAATAAAGGTGGCATACCATGCGGTCTAGGAGCCTTCATTGGTGCCATCTACTTCAAAGCTGTAGCTACTTCTCATTCCTCAAACTTGCAAATCAATTGCTAGTTCATATCATTAGAGATAACTTGAGGAATCTGATCTAGAACTGATGGAGATAGGACCGGGTTTGATGAGGTAAAGAGGTCATTATAAAAACCTAGGAGTACTTCAGCAATTTCCTCGGGATTTCTCTCTAACGGCCGTGAGAGTCATTGATGCCCAAGATCGAATTTTTCTTGAACCTGTGTGATGCTCGGCTATGGAAAACTTTGGTGTTGCCATCTCCTTTGCTCAGCCATAGAATACGAGATCGTTGATTCCACATTCTAGTTTCTCGATCTAGCAATATATTGATCTCAAGTTGTAGTTCTTTGATTCATTGATTACTGCTGCCTCCTCTTCAATTAGCACCTTCCTTTTTTTACAAAGCTCCCTGCGAACATTACCAAAAATATTTTTGTTCCACCAACTCAAATCTTTTCCACATTTTTCAATCTTACCAATTATTTCCTTGTCTGAACCCATAGAAGCACAAGAGCTCCATGCTGCTTCAACTACTTCCCCACAGCAACTATCAGATAGCCATATTTCCTCAAAACGGAATGGTTTTTCTTTGTTGATGTTGAATATATATAGATGGCTTATATATTCACATACCTTGTAGGAACTGTTCAGCTACTTGTCGGATCTCTTCTTGCTCGCTTTACACACTCCTCCATGTGGCCTTTACAATTCTTGAAACAACTTCTTGTCATTAAAGAGGCTAAAGAGTTTCAACCTGTCATTAAAGAGGCTAAAGAGTTTCAACCTATATTTTCATGCTCCAAATTCTAGCATACTCTTGATGGTGTCTCTAGAGAGAGGTCTTACTAGAGAGATCTCTCAGAAACTGCACGTACGTTTATGATAGAGATAAACCCAAAATAAAGATGAGTGACCTACAATCACTCAAACACTTATTGAATATTATAGTTACATGCTTCGTTATGATTTGATATTTGATTCTATTGAATGTAATTATATTTAATATATATACATGCATGTTAGTAATGATTATCTTAAAAAGATCGAAATGAATATATTAGAAGGCAATAATGATACTAACAAATTTTTTTTACAACAAATTTCACAGTTGTTGATGTATTCAACTATGAATGAGAGAGAAAAGGTTGTTGGTTCATGAGTTTTAGTTGTGTCAACCACTCATACTCTTTTTTTTTTTTTTGAGGGTCCAACCATGGAATTTATTTTATTAAAATAAGCCTACAGAGTCGGCTTGAAGTACATATTGAAACTGTGATGGAACTTCATCCATCCATACTAAAAAATCTGGTATGCTTACAGCATATCTAGCCAAATTATGAGCTAACGCATTACATTCCCTCTTTGTATGAGAGTAACATAATTCATCAAAATTGTGTGACAATCTTTTTGCATCCTCAATTAATAAACCCAATGGTACCAGCATTCTTTCCTCCTCCATCAGACCTTTAATCACACTTAAAGAATCTTCTTCCAAGATGGCTCGTTTAACACCAACGTCCAGTGCAAAAGAGAGAGCACAACCAACTGCCAACGCCTCAATCTCGTTGCTGCAAAGTTGTTGATGAACCAGCTTTGAACTAGATGCGATGACCTGGCCTTTGTGATCTCTAATCATGACCCCAACCCCTGTTTTCTTCTCACGTGGAAATACTGCACCGTCAAAATTAATTTTGTAAAATTCTGATGGTGGTGGTCTCCACCGATTCTCTAAGCGACGGACCTGTAGCACCTGTGTGTCTGGACTGAACAGCCTGCCACAGTAATCATCCAACCAGACCTTTGAGAGGTGGGCAAGCTGGTGAAGTGCATCCGCTGGCTAGTTAATCCGAACCCGGTTCCGCTAATTCCATATTGTCCAAACTGTGACAGCAAAAGCTCAAGCTGGTTTTTGTTTTTTATCTGCCATGATAAGAGTTCTTTGAAGTCCATGAATTGCATTGAACCCCTGTTGCTCCAGAGCACCGTATCTGACCACACCGAATCAAGTTCTGAGCAAGACCACAAGGCGTGCAATGGAGTCTCGGCTGAAGCTTGGCATCTAACACATAAAGGATCTGGCGAAATTTTGCGGCGAAACAGAGCACTCTTTGTGGGCATGGCTTCACTGCAAGCACGCCACAATAGATTCCTTACTTTTGGTGGAACCTTTATACACCAAATCTCCCTCCAAAACTGCTTGTCTTCGTTTGTAACCTCCCTTGATTCCACATTCAGCTCCTCCTCCTCCTTCAAGAATCTATACATGGTTTTACAACTATACCTTCCATCACAAGAGTAAGGCCAAAATAAGACATCCTCAACTGCTTCCTGGCTTAAGGGAATACTTTTTACTATTTCTGCTTCTTCAGTATTAAACAACTATTACCAACTATTACCAACTATTTCTGCTTCTTTTTTATCTAATATAAAAAAAGAATCTATTACCAACTATTTACTCTATGTAAAACTCCATTACTTAAGTTTCAAGTAATTAAGTGCCAAGAGCCTTTTAACTTAGTTGACATCTCCTAGTATTTTCAACAGAAACATCCAGGATTCAAATCTTTCTTCCCCCATTGTATAATTGAATTATAAAAATTTTAAATTCTATTGCCAAAAGTTTCATTGATTATATATTGTAATTTTATGTTTTAATAGAGTAATATTTATGACTACAAATTTTGCTTGCATTGAGTAGCTTTAATATATGTCAGTATTACACATTGTATTTCTTTCATGTCTCATTAAAATAGTTAATTTGCTTTAGGTAAAACTATATGATGTTTCAAATTACTCGCTAATTATTAATATAATTTTAATTTTTTTATATACAATATTTTTAATTTTTTTAAAGAATATTAAGTATTTTTAACACATATACACAAAGAGAGGGAGAAGGTCTTAAAGAAACTGATAGTTGTGTATATCCAAAATGGTCTAATTCCTGGATAATCCAAAAAACCAACGTTGTTCTCAACTAAATCCAAAACCCCACCACCCACCAAACCCATGAATCCAAAATGTCAAAACAACCACGATCTCAACCAAATCTCAACTGGATTTTAACAACTCAAAAACTCCATGCCGCACACCAAAGAGAGAGAGAGAGAGAGAGAGAGAGAGAGAGAGAGAGAGAGAGAGAGAGAGAGAGAGAACTGGATTTTAACAACTCAAAAACTCCATGCCGCACACCAAAGAGAGAGAGAGAGAGAGAGAGAGAGAGAGAGAGAGAGAGAGAGAGAGAATGTTGGGCTGGGTAGAGAGTGGGCTAAACGGAGAGAGGGCAGAGCAATCCCAAGGGGGAGAGAGAGAGATACTGAGATAGGGTAGAAGCGATACACGTGTGGGAGTGAGATAGTGAGCATGTGAGAATAAAAAAAATGTTTTTTGCTAGTAACATTTAGCTACAGTAAGTTGCTAGAGATAGTAACTCACTGTAACCATCACTCAAAATGTTTTAGCTTTAACTTCTTTGTTGTAGTGTGTTTTTAGTGTTTTAGTTGCTAAAATGACTATTTAGTCATTTTAGCAACCTTATTGTAAATAGTCATTTTAGCAACCTTGTTGTGAATGCTCTTACTGTTAAAACTTGAAACCTATGTTTTTAGTTTTTACCATTGCATGAAAATAAGTTCACCTACAGGGTTTTGGTTTTTTGTTTTTTTTGTAGTATTTTTTTGTATTTTTTGGGACATAAGTTCGCCTATAGCTGACACATAAATAGAATACAAAATATTAAGGTTATGTTTGGTAACAATTTTTGTTTTCCATTTTCAAAAACTTGTTTTTGGGAATATAAAGAAAAAACAATTTTAATGTATTTTTGAAATCAAAAATATGTTTGGTTAGTTGAAATTAAAACGATAGTTTTTTGAACTTTAATGCTTATTCATTAAAGGGAAAAACTTAGGTACAGTACCTTAGGTTCCCTACTTAAAATTTTGGCATCTGTCCAATTTAATAACCCAAACAAACGGCGTTAAAACTTTTTTTTTTTTCCTGCTTCCTTCTTTTTCCTATACTGCAACTGCAAGAGAGCCCACTGGCTTAAAATCTCCAGAAAAGAAGAAAGAATCATAGATCAGAATCATAGATTAGAAACAAAGAAAGAACCATAAATCAGAATCATTGATCAGAAACGAAGAAAGACTTATAAATCAGAAAAGAAGAAGGAAACAGATACACATACACACACACACACACATAGACACACAACGAGAGAGAGAGAGAGAGAGAGAGAGAGAGAGAGAGAGAGAATCGTAGATTAGAAAAGAGGAATCATAGATCAGAAATGAAGAAAGCATCACAGATCAGAAAAGAAGAAGGACACACACACACACACACACACACACACACACACACACACACACACACACAAAGAGAGAGAGAGAGAGAGAGAGAGAGAGAAAGAATCATAGATCAGAAAAGAAGAATCATAGATCAGAAACAAAGAAAGCCTCATAGATCAGAAAAGAAGAAGGAAATAGATACACACACACACAGAGATAGAGAAAGAATCATAGATCAGAAAAGAAGAATCATAGATCAGAAACGAAGAAAGCCTCATAGATCCAAGAAGAATACCAGTTCTTTGGCATGCTTAGCGTGGCGGCGGATAGAGCGGAAGAGGAAAACAAAGATAGTGCCGGTGAGGAGAACGCTGGTTGTGACTTGGATAGTAGAAGGGTTGTCTGTGGTGGAGAAAATGGAAGGAGAACTCGGTGGGAGCTCCATTGCACCATTCTTTTCTTTTCATTTTTAACGCCATTTGCTTAAGGTGTTAAATTGGACACATGTCAAAATTTTAAGTAGAGAACTTAAGGTATTGTACCTAAGTTTTGCCATTCATTAAATAAGATAGATTCATTAAATTAAATGTGTGTTTTTATTGACTTTTGAAAATTAAAAACTGAAATCAATATTTTGCATATTTTCAGTTTTCTTCACAAATTGAGTTTTGAGAACTACTTTTGTTTTTTGACAATTTTTTATTACCAAACAAGTTTTTTAGTCTCAAAAATAGAAATTTGTTTTTGGAAACAAAAATTAAGAAGAAAAAGCAGTTATCAAACATACCCTTATTTTTTTTGTTTCCACTTTCCAGTACAAAACATTTAAAATGCGATGATATGGCATTGATTATATGAAGTATCAAGAATAGAAAAAAATATATAGTAACATAAAAATTAATCCACCTAGTTATTATTTATTTATTTGGTAATTTCAAGTCAAATTCTCATAATGGGAAATTTTTGTACTTACTGAGTTATTGGGACATTTTAGGTAATTTGACTGTAATAATTAACTCTTTCAAGTACACTTCCAGACACTTTCATCGGCCTAAAAGTGTAAATAAAATCATTGAAATTACAAAGATTTCCTCAAATAATGCCAGATTTGTCTCTTTAAAATTTGAATAAAATATTTAAACCAAGTCCAAAGTCCAAACCCGATTACATCAACTAAATTTTTAACTAATTTAATTTTGCTTTCAACATAAAGAATTATGATCAACTTCCTAGTGTCCCACCACTAACATTTGAGAAATGCCACCTATAGGGGAAAATTTGTTGGTAATTTCACATTGAATATTGGCTTGGTACATTTTAAAAAATAATAATAATGGCTTGGTAGGAGCTAAATTTTAGGTGATTTCACTATTTTGGTATGAGCAAAGTTTAGGTAATTTCACTATAAGAATTAACTCTTAAGAGCATTAGCATCTAGTTTGCTAAATCTCTAAAAGTGTTATTTTCAAACTCTAAACCACAAAAAACATGCAATATCTGAATTGCTAAATCTAAAAAATTTAACAACTTGCTAAAAAAATCATTTTATTACTTTCTCCTCTCTCATCTTAGTCTCTATATGACTCTCACTCTCCCTCTCTCTTGCCCCTCTCACACTTTCATTCATCAGTCTCGCTCTCTCTTAAGAATCCAATACCCATAAATTGGAAGGAACTTGAGACGAAACTGTGGTGGTTGCTGAGTTAGGACGAACTTGGGATGGATAGACTCTCTTGTGACAATGAAGACAACAATGGTGGTGGTAGATTTGAATGAGAGGAGGGTCTGGTGGATTTGTGGGTTTTTTGGCAGTGGTGGTGGATTTATGAGCTTTTATAGGATGCTGGTCATGGTAGGTTTAGTTGTAGTGGTTGCTGGGTTGTTATTTTGGTTATGAGTGGGGGTGGTGGTAGCTATTGTAAATCTGTAAAGGAAAAGAGAGACGAGAGAGAGAAATGAAGAGGAAAAGAGATTAAAATGAATAAATAAATGAATATTGATAATTTTGAAGTGAAAAATAAGAAATGGGATGAAGGCATGGTTTTAAACTAGTAAGGTCAATGAATCGTTTTTGGTCTCGATTCTCGATTATTTTTGGTTTTGATCGGTTAGACCAATTTTTACTGGTTTTCGAGGTTTTTATCAGACCGGATTGGTGCCTGGTTCTTAGTTGAATCGATTGGTCTTGTCCGATTTTTAAAATCATGAATGTAGGGTGAGTTTGTAAAATGGTATGTTAAAACAAATAAAGTAGTTTTTTAGAGGTGTAAAATGAGTATTTTTTTAGATACTTGGATGCTAACGCTGATTTAGTAACATATCCTTAGACTCCCATTGTTCAAAAAGCAAAAATAACACTGTCTAAATTCCAAAACTACCCCCCTGAAATAGTGCTTGACATGCCACTTTATTTAATAATTTAACCCTGAATTTAATAAATTTCAACATGGTAGCATTAAGTTTCCTTTCCTAATTTAGTTTCTAGTAATCTTCCTTTCAAAATCCATATTCAAAGAAAATTCTTACTAACATTTGAGAAACCCACCAAGAGGGGAAGGTTTGTGGGTAATTTCACCTTTGGTAATTTCAGCTCTTGGATTAATTTTTCACAAGGAAATTTTTTTTAAATAATAATTTTGTAGTGTCACAATTTAGGTAATTTCACTAAGGGAATTAAGTCTTTAAGTAACATTTCCCATAGACTCCCATTGGCAAAAATGTGAAAATAAAGTAGTCAAAATTCCAAAAATACCCCTCAAATAGTACTGCTTGACAATTTGACATGCCTCATTAAATAATTAAACTTTGTATTTAACAAATCTAAACGTGGTAGCATTAAATTTTCACCCAAATATATTTTCATAATATAATAATAAAAATAAAAATAAAAATCATAATCCCAAATCCATAATGAAACCCAAAATCTTACTAGTAATAAAAAAGAAGCAAACACATGGTAGTAATTTAAAAAAAAAAAAAATTATAGATAGAGAAAGAAAAAAGAAAAAAAGAAAAAAAGAAAAAATAAAAAGCCCTCCCAAAATGGACGTCCAAAATGTAAAAGCTCAAACTCAAAATCAAATCAAAGGCCTCTTTGTTCGTCTTCTTCTTCTTCATGCCCAGCCCAGTACTACTACTACTACTCTTCGCAGAGGTCGCATAGTTCTCTTATTTCACGAAATACACTGACCAAACCAAAACACGGACATAACAAAAACATAACAAAAAACACGAACAAACCCTAGAAATTTCACACACAGATTGAGAGGAGAGAGAGAGACTCAGCGAGGCTTTCATGGCTGACATTTTTGCGGGAGGGACGTGTTGAATTTCGTGTTAATTTATTTTGGGGGAAAATTAGGGTTTTCAAAACCCTAGGAGAGAGAAAGTTATTTGTTCGTGCGAGAGAGAGTGAGAGATTGAGCGAAATAGAGAGTTCTGTGTTGGTGCCCTAGCTCTTCAATTGGTTTAATATTCCTCAATTCAGGTGAAATTTTTTTTCTTGCTCTTTTACGAAACCACTGCTTCGAAAAACCCTAAACTCTGTATCGGCGTAGTTGGACATGGCGAAATCGTCTACTCATCAATCGAAGTCATCAAAACGCATGAAAGCGGAGCTCTCTCCGAACAGATACACAGCAGCAGTCGACAGACTCAGCAACCTACCGGACTCTCTTCTCTGCCACATCCTTTCTTTCCTTCAAACCCAAAAGGCCGTCGCCACAAGCGTTTTGTCGAGCAGGTGGAAGCGCCTCTGGACTCAAGTCCCAGCACTCGACCTCTACGATGTCGGCCGCCAACCCATCCCTCTTCTCTACAGAATCTTACTTCTAAACAAAGCACCCTCCCTCCGTAACTTCAACCTCGAGTGGAATTATTACTGTGACTCTCTCCATCTCAACACCTGGATCGACACTGCCATTGAACGTAACGTCGAAAATCTCTATCTCGAGATTTTCCTCGATGACGACTACTACCCCAACGGAGAAGGTGATGTTTACAGCGGCGTACTTTACGAGTTGCCCGTTAGCTTTTACGCTTGCAAAACAGTTGTTGTTCTCCATTTAAGCGGCGGGATTGAGCTCGATCCTCCTCCTTCTTTTCAACTCCCTTGCCTCAAGAAACTGTGTCTGCTTGATGTTTTTTATTGCTATGAGGACTCTTTGTCGAGGCTATTCAATGGCTGCCCGGTACTCGAAGATTTGAAAGTGATAAGAAATAATTCGGACGGTATGGACTATTTTAACATAAGAGTGCCTACGTTGAAATGTTTACTTATCGAGTTTAACACATACCAACCTCGTGTTCCTGATTACAAACTCGAGATAAACGCCCCAGGTCTCAAGAACTTTAAATTTCGTGGCGATTTGCGAAATGTGGTTTTTGTTGAAAAACTAGCTAACTTAGTTGAAGCCAATGTAAAAATTTATGCAGTTGAGTGTTATGAAATGGGTTGGGTTGAGGATTATGAGTTTTATTATGGAGATAGGGTATTCAAGCTTCTTAGAGCACTAAACAACGCTAAGTTCCTTTCATTGTCTCCAGGGGACATAGAGGTAAGAGTCCCTTTTATCTTTTGTCAAGTTTTTTTCTTGTTTGTTTTTGTTGATGAATAGTGCTAGGACTATATATAACATTTTATAGCTACAATTTTGTGTTAGAACTTTTCAATAGTTTAAACTTTCGATAAAGCTTAGGACCAAAATATTATTTTACCCAAAAAAATTCTAGTACAAGTTTTTTGACTTTATTGTGTTTGTAATCTTGCCCTGCAGTGCCTCGGCTTTGGTTCTATTTATCCTTCCAGGTTCCAAAATTTGGTCAGATTGAAATTCGGAGTAAATAAATCTAACTGGCACGTGCTTCAAGCCTTGCTCCTAGTGGCTCCTAATTTAGAAGTTCTTGATGTCCATAAGGTTAGTTAAGTTAATTATATGTTATTAATTAATATTCCCTGAACTTACACTAATGGTCTACTGTGTATGTTGTCGTCAGTGTTATCATATAAGTGAGGACAAGTTATGCTGGACAGAACTACCGGATGGTCCTGGTTATTTATCATCGCGCCTTTCAACTTTTAATTTTGATGGATATAAAGGATTAGAACATGAAGTTGAATTTGTAAAATATATTCTAAAAGAGGCTCCAGGTTTGCAGACAATGACAATCAAAGTTTCTGGAAGACAGTCAAGGGAACGTATTCTTGAGAAACTATCAATGTTCCCAAGGCACTCAAAAACATGCCTAATTACAGTTGAATGAGGTAAATAATTTTAACTGGTACTTAGCAACAACTTTTGAAGGTATCTTACAAATATTTTATGTTTACAGTAGACCATCTTTAGGTGGTAAAAGTGACAATATTATTTTCTAATAGTTATTTGAGTGAGAATGTTTCGTAGAAATTGTTTTTGGGTTTGTGACAACTAATATGCAGGACAGCCATTTGACCCTCATAAAATAAGCATAGCTGGTTTTTGAATCAGGCTAAAATTCTGATAATGGAATGTTCATAAATAAGCTCTGGCTACTTTTTAATATGCCTGAAATTTTAGAATCTAGCTCACTCAATTTGTTGCCTAACTATGACAATTTCAATGACAAATAATTGATTGTTTCTATCAGAAGCGTTAATTCAAAAATTACATTTTGAAAGAAATACTTGTAAGTTTTGAAATGCTACCAATTAGCCCTTACTCAATTGGCACTTACTCCTTCCTTAATAATGGGATGGTAGGGGTAAGGTTGTGGGTTCACAAGGTATGTTTCAAAAAATCAGAAAAGGTGGTATATAGTAGTCCTAAGGACCCATTTTTGGGCTGTTTAAGGTTTAAGCATATGTAGCTTAAATGTTTTTATATTTCAACTAGGAAGCTTCTGGACCCAAACTGTTGTGGTTTGTTTCTGATATGAATGTTCCTGCTATTCTGGTATACCTATATGGTTGGAGAACCTGTTAGTTCATGTACTGCAACTGAAACATGGGCTTCAAATCATGTCAACACGCATGTTCCTGCTAAAAAAACCGTGAATAGACTTGTCAAATTCCATCTTTCGCAGTTTAAATATGATCAGGTTTTGATATTTGCTTGGATTGGTTTCATTTAGGTCTTTAGATTATATTTGGTTATGATTAAGGTATTTGAGTTATAATTGGTTTTGTTTTGGTTATTTGGATTAAATTTTTGTGTGTTTATCCATCTATGGTGTCTGGGTTAAAACACAAGGGATGGATAAGTACTTAAGTGAGTCTCGGACACTTTGAACATTGAAATAGAGCATGAGATTATTTAGACAAAGATATAAGCAATACAATCGTGAATCTTTGTGGAGGGAAGACTTTTCAATTCCTTCAAAAAAAATTTTTTTTATTCTTTTGAAGAATAAAAGAATAAGATGGTAAATTCCGAGAATGGGTATGAGTCATATTCTATTGAGTTCATTTTTTTTTCCAATTAATTACACATAGTACAATTTAGTATTATAGGAAAATAATAATAATAATAATAATAATAAAATATTGTCTCACCTCAAATGTGGCCTCATGATTATGTGATCATGATGTGTATTCTAATCTTGGTACATTGTGATCGGTTTGTATTTTAATCATGCACCACAAATGTGTATTATCCATACTCCCAAGGGGATTGACTCTATACCTTCTGTGCCTACTTTGCTTTAAGAGGAAACAAAGATATAAGTGACACAGGACAACTAGAACGAAAACTAAACAATAGAAAAATAAAGGGATATAACCTAGAAGTCAGCACCTAGGCCTTACTTGGAGTCAGCACCAAGTGGGAAAAATCACTAGGAGTCAGCACCTAGGGTAGACCTGGAGTCAGCACCAGACCAAAGAAAGACCAAACGGCTATTGTTTTCATTCATAAAACATATCAGCTATCTCCTCAAGGAGTACAATAGGTTGCTTATAAAGGATTGCTAAACCCTAGATCTAATTCGCTAGGAAACCCTAATTGCCTTATTACAAAAATAACCTTACTTCTAAATTAAAATACTAAAAGCCAAATAAACTAATAAAACCTAAAACATAAAAATACAATTGACTTGCAAACATAAATAATACTAAATAATAATCTTCTTGCGTCTCCCTCATCATTCTCCTCTGGTTGGAGAAAACTCGATCTCGAGTTCTAAAGTGTTGAAGGATTAGGATGCTGACAAGTAACACTTGCTTTAAATCTGGAATCACCTTAGGGAGCACAGGGAAAAGAAAAACCTTGAATTCCACCACATCAAACTCATTTGGAATAACAAAATCAATGTGTGGAATCAGTAGAATCTCTTCTTGAACCTTATGAACCATAGGAAGCACTGTGGTTTTAACCTCTTCGACTTAACCAAGATGTAGATCTTCAAGGACTGTGGAGGGTTGATCAGAAGCACATTTAACAACTTCAACTTTCACATCATGTGCACCCTCTAACATAATACTCTCTTTAAGCACCATCTCTTCACCTTGCCACTCTTCAATAGATTCATTTCCTTGCACGCATGTTAAAGCAACACTTGTTGAGACATGTACGTTTGTGTCAACATTAGGCTTTGGTGTTGCTGGAGGATTCTCAACAACCAAGATATCATCATCAATATTGTCTTCTATTGGAGCAGCAAGAAGTTCATTGTGATCTAGTGTCCCTGGTTTCCCAATTGAATCGGATTGAGTCTTCTTGTATTGAGCAATCCTATCTTGAATATCTTTCATGAGCTTTACAGTTAATTCCGTTACTTCCTTGGTAGATATTTCCTTGGTAGATTGTTCAAAAGTGCATTGAGGACATGAAATAGGATGATGATGATAATTCATCGTATTTGCTTCAACTTGAAAAGTACCACACTGAGATTGAGATTGGGGTAAATACTTAGCTCGATAGTATGGTGACAAATACTCATCACAAAATTTTTCTTTCATATCTTCCCACACACTGATGGCAGGTTCATAATCCACATAGCGGAAATATTCAAGCTTCTCCCAAAACCTTTGTGCGTGACCTCTTAACTTCAACTTGGCATATCTAACCTTTTTATTATCTGCCCAATTTGCTTGCTCAAAGAATTGCTCCATCCCATTTATCCAGTTGACAAAATCTCGTGGATAAGTATCATCACCATCAAAATAAGGCGCGTCAGATATTACCATGATTCTCTAAAATAATGCTTCAACAAATAGCTGCTGTGATTTTCTCCTTGTCAGTGGCCAACTTGCTGCACTGCAGTCAGAGGCTTGGCTCCTCAAGTGAGTAGGTCTGGTTGCACAAAATAGATCTGTGATAAGCAACTTAAGGGCCAATACATGCAATGGGTTGGTAGCAAAACACGTTAACTCTTTTCCTTCCCCCTTTTTTTTTTTTAATGAAATATAATAAAATACAGTACACGGACTTAAAACTTAAGAAGCTACAGGCTAAAAGGGACTATAGAAACTAAGGAAACAAGCAACAGACTCAGAATTGAAAAACAATTTCTCTGCGATGGACTTGACTGATGCTAGGGATCAATGACTGGTGGCGGCGTGATGAAGGGGAAGGCAGCGGCAGCACGAAGCATGGAGGAGTGGCGGCGGCTGTCTCGGGTCTTGGCTTCGGAGTGGGTTGGCTTCCTCAGCGGCGGTGGTCGAGGGTGATAATGGGTTTTGGGTTTTGGCGGTTGGTGAGTGAGGTGAGGTGTTGGGCCTTGCGGCGGCTGGTGGCTGGTGGTTGTTGGGTTCCGCCGGTGGGTGTTGATTTTATGGGTTTTGGCGGCTCGTGCATGGTTTTTTTTTTTTTTTTTTTTTTTTTTTTTTTTTTTTTTTTTTTTTTTTTCAGTTTGTGGGTGTGGGTTCTGTGATCAGAGGTTTCTGGTTGGCTTCAAAATCTGGGTTTTCTTCAAAATCTGTTTTTTTTTTTTTGTATGGGTGAGATTTTCTGGCTCGTCCCTGCAGTGATGCTTCAACGGATCGATGTTTGCTCTGATACCAAATATGACGCAGGACAACCAGAACGAAAACTAAACAATAGAAAAATAAAGGGATATGACCTAGGAGTCAGCACCTAGGCCTTGCTTGGAGTCAGCACCAAGCGGGAAAAACCACTAGGAGTCAGCACCTAGGGTAGACCTGGAGTCAGCACCAGACCAAAGAAAGACCAAACGACCATTGTTTTCATTCATCAAAAATATCAGCTATCTCCTCAAGGAGTACAATAGGTTGCTTATAAAGGATTGCTAAACCCTAGATCTAATTGGCTAGGAAACCCTAATTGCCTTATTACAAAAATAACCTTACTTCTAAATTAAAATACTAAAAGCCCAATAAGCTAATAAAACCTAAAACATAAAAATACAATTGACTTGCAAACATAAATAATACTAAATAATAATCTTCTTGCGTCTCCCTCATCAATAAGTATTATTATGGTAAACAAAGATATAAGCATTACCATTGCAAAGTGTCTGACAAATGTGTATTATCGCAATACTTAATGGTAATGCTTATTGCAATGGTAAATATCTTTATTGCCTTTATAATGCATATTGGTAATGTTTATTTTCCATGACTTCTATTTGTTCAATGTTTAGGAGAACAAATTTTTTTTGGCCAAAAGGAGAATGATTATTGAGAAATTGAGATAATACATATTGGATTGCTTTCAGATAGGATTTGTTAGTTTTATGTGGGCTTTTTGTGAAACTGGTATATATGAGAAGCTGTGTTTCATATTTCATATTTGTTTAATTTGGTAGAAGTCTTGGAGATAGTGAATGTTTGTTTGTCAAGGTTCAAAAACAAAGGCAAGTGTGTGGTGTGGAGTCTCATATGAGTTAGCCCTCTTTTTATTTAAACAATTTTGGCCCCTTTCTTTTATACAACCTTGTATATATATACATCAAATTCCGTTTTAAGTGCCCTCTCTGGAGTGACATGATTTGGAGGTAATTATAGAAGTAAAAAGCCTTTTTTTTTTTTTTTTTGTCCATTAAGGAATGATTTTCTTAATAGGTTCTAACTTTCTTTTAAGATTTTTTGCTTTGGCCTATAATGATTTTTCTGAAGAAATCTTTGCCTAAATATATGTTTTCTGAATTATTAATATATATTTTCTGCTACAATTTCAGTGTTTGGTGGGCTTGGACATCATCAACTACAGAATTTGATGCTTTGAAATACACTTTTATCTTGCTTTATGGTGACATGCATACCTACATAATATATAATGATGCTATTACTTGGTTCTCTTTTAAAATAACTTTTTGTTATTGTCTATTGGCTTTTCTTTCATACTGGCTGTTAGGGGCTATTTTGTGCTGCAGATCATCTATCCTCTGGATCATATGAAAGTATATGTCATTACCATTTTTGCCCATTCTTTTATTCTCGCCATGTTTAGCATATTTATATATAAAACACAATGTTTATATACATGGTAGCATTTTTCTGTGTATGTATAAATTAATGAATATTGTGGGGGATGGATGAGCAAACACGTACCCCTGTTTCTTGGTCTGAAGTCATTATTCCTATTGCATTCTATGTGATAGGTAAAATATTTCATTGTGAATCCCTATGGAATTTAAATGCTTATATTGTGATTGAGTTATATAATTTCTTATATGGATGCAAATAAAGCTTTAATTTGATCAAATTGTCACATCATTCTTGAATATTTAAGAAAAATTTAAAGTTCTTTATAGTTTCTTTAAAGTGGTTTTTACACCAGTTTTACTCTTGAGGAAATTTTCTTGAGGTTGGGCTTAATTGCTATAATTGTTATTGTCCAGCTGGTGCTAAATTTCATGTCTAAACTTCTTTACTGTTTGCAGTTTTTATTTAGCCTCATTTGATCAATTTCTTTAGATGAAGAAGTATTAAGACGAAGAACGTGAAACTGACAACCAATGATCTTCTCCCCCAAGTTGCTTCCAAGGATATTTCATCATTCTTTTTTTTTTTTTTTTTTTTTTTTAATAAGAGTTTTGGTTTTCTCTCTTGCTTTTAAATTTCGTTGTGACCTGTTGTTTAGCATTTGTAGTTGTGATCTTTTTTTTGGTTTATTTGTTTGTTTTGTTGTTTAGCTTAGCATTTGTAGTGACTTGCTTGCTGGCTGTGAGCAATTTATCTATTTAGTATTTATTTAGTTGAAATATCATTAGGTAAAATAATTTGTTTGGTTATGTATTATTGCTGTGATATAATTTTTATTTATTTATTAAATTGAAACTTTCTAGGTAAAATTAGAACTGAAAAATTGATTGATAGGTTTTACTAATTTTAAAACTTAAAATAAATATAAATTATGTCCAAAAATAGTTAAAATATACCTTAAAATAAATATTATTTAATATATTAATAGCCGTACCCCAGACGTGTCATACCCTAATTTTTCAAGAAATGCCATACACCCCCCGCCCCCCGTGTCCCCCGTACCCATACTTCTACTGTGTCAGTGTCTGTGCAACATGCTTTTATGATCCGGGTATGTCTGTATTTGCTATGAAATTTGTTGGTTTGTCTTTACTTTAGGTCCTTTTGTATTTATATCTGGTGTTTAATACTCAAACCCTTTTGTTGGATTGCCTATTGCCTTATTGTTGTTTGTAGAAATTTGTGATAGAGTGATAGAGAAAAGAGAGAGAAGAGAAGAGACATGCGAGTTTGTTTTTTGGCCTTATGGTCTACATCCACGGGATGAGCCTAAAGAGCTAATTTTTTCCATTCACTTTTTCTTGATAATAATTACAATGAAATACATATTTATAATGAAGATTACACATAAAAGTCAATAATAATTTGAATTTGAATTGCTTATTGATTACGTAAATCCCATATTTCTCTAGCAATCAATCCCTTGCTTTTTTAATCAATCCTATTATATTTTCTGGCAATCCATGTCTCTAGATTTGGTCTTCAATTATACTTTCCAACACTCCCCCTCTAGTTGTGCATTAATCTTTGATGAAATGTACAACATATAGAAATTGAATCCAAAGGTTTCACAGATCCTACCTTGCCCAACCACCCCAACCCAATGTTTAATTTATGTACCTAAGCCTTTATGGTACCTCATTTTTTTTATATGGATTGAAAATGAGTACGTTTGAGAATCAGGAATGTTTTGATTCTTAAATAAGATTCAGAGGCTCATTAAGGTCATTCCTTTATAAATCTTTTTGGTGAAAGCTTGGAGCGTTATCTGATTTGGTTTGAAACTTACTCATTTACTCCCTGAAAGATGAGTGTCAAATATCAGTTTCTTAACTGCAGATTCTCTTACAACCTCCCATTGCCAATTTATGTGTGATCATGCAAACTCACCTTTGTTGCTATTATTTTTTTGGAGCTGTCATTATTTCTCGGGGTGGAGACTGGAGAGGGGAGATTTGGGGGGGGGGGATCTCTCTCTCTCTCTCTCTCTCTCTCTCTCTCTCTCTCTCTCTCTCTCTCTCTCTCTCTCTCTGAGAGAAAAAATATATAATTTAATAGATTTGGAGGTTGTAGTTGAATTTAAATGTTGAATAAAATGAGCCAAGATTATATTTTGATTGTTAAATAATGAAGTTTTTATTTCAGCTTAAATGAGTAAATTTCATGGAATAGTAGTAGCCACAATTGCCGGCTAGTATTGATGCGATTCATTATTTTTCTATATTTTATAGTTTATTTTTATCAGTGTTAGTATTTAATTGGATGCCCTTGATTCATGTACCTCATGGGGTCAAAAATTTGGCTGCTTTATTTATTTTTTGTTATTTTAATGATAATCAAAGTTGGTAGAAGTTAAGAACGTAGGTAGTATAACTTGTATAAGTTTCGATTTTCTAGAAAGACTTTATTATTAATGGATCAAAGACTTTTACTTGATTGTTTTGACACAATATGAATTCCTATATCTGAATTCTCATCCTTCCTTCTTGTTATAGTCGTTAAGCTTTAGTTGAAATATAAATGTTTTTCCAATGAGCTTTTCTATGTTCATTCAATAGGTTGAAATTTGCATTCATCTAATAAAATATTGAATTTAATTTAGCAAGTAGATGAAAGATCATACATGCTAATTTTTCAGCGTCCTTATCAAACAAAATAAATACAGCACACAACTTATTATTATTACTATTATTATTATTATTATTATTATTATTAAAACTCATATGAAGTTTTGTTATTTAAAAAACATAAAGTAGAAACAATAGCTTCTAAAAAACAAACAAAAACAAAGGAACGCAAATCTGCTTTCAACCATTACAAAATTAATATATAGAAATTAATAGAGAAACGTTGTGCCCAAGTTTAATGAAAATATCCTTATTTAATAATATTATCGATATGATACTTGAAAGATTATTATAGAAAATTTGGGGCAATATTTTTTGCTCTATTAAAATTCAGATGATTTTAAACTATGGTTTATAAAATTTTAGAAGTACAACCCAAAAATATGGGTATTAAATTTGATAAATGATCACAACCCAAAAATAAAAGTAAAATTTTGATTACCTAAAATTCTAATTTTAAAATTTCTTTCCGATTATTTGAATTAGATGTACCAAAGACCAAACATAGGAATTTTCAATTAGAGAGACAAATACTTATGAAAATAGAGTCATATATAGATTGGAAAAAGCATACAATCTAATGAACCAAAAATCATGCTTATCAATTGATGGTGTCAATCTTGCACAAAAGTATTATAAAACTTGAGTTTTGGTATTTGTCTATAAACAAAACGTCAAACACGTGATAAGCAAATCACTATATGACCTTAACATTTAAACTATAAAGATTGAAAATTCAAATGTTAAATTAAGAAAGTGCATTGCCTAACATAAATAAAGCGACACTAACCTTTTGCATAAGCCTTCATATTTTTTGGGCATTTGCCTATTCCCATAGCATAGGGCCATTTCTTGGAGGCTCATAAAAAACACCCATATCAATATCACAATATGCATTACATGTCACTAAAACTATCAATGCTCATATTTTAATAGTACAACTTAAAAGGAGAAAGGAAAATAATTAAATTTGATAAAAGAGTACCTGCAATAATGTTTAAGACAACATCATATATTGTAATCCTCATCTACTTTGGTAAAAGAATGGTAGTCCTACCGGAGAGAGACAAAGACAAAAACACTTACAATCTTGAATACCGTTCAACTTGGATTTAAAGGGTAATTTGCAATTTTTAAAAAATAATCGATTAGAGTAGATAAACAATAAAAAAAAAAACAAAACAAAACAAAAACAAAAAACAAAATCAATCGCATCAACCAAAAGTAGATTTCTAAAGAATACAAAAATTTATCAACCTAAAGCAAAGATGTAAGAAAAATAAAAAATAAATCAACCAAAAAATTAACACAGAGAGAGAGAGAGAGAGAGAGAGAGAGAACCCTTTTTTTTTTTGTGAGGGAAAACTATGCAAAGAATAGAAGAGAGAATGCCGAATTTATAGTAAAATGGTGAGAATAAGAAGAGACAAAATAAGGAAAGATGAAGAGAAAGATGAATAGTGATATTAAAGTAGAAGACAGTGGGGAGATGAAAAGGTAAGGGAGGAGAAAGTATAAATATTTTAAAAAATGAGTAAATGTTAAAAAAAATATATAGAAAAATTAAAAATAAATTGGATAATGACGTGGATGCTGATGTGGCACAACAGGAGCGTAGCAACAATAAATGCTACGCTTCAGCTTTTAGATATAATATAGATATAGATGAAAGCTAAGAGAAAGTTTCATCAAGAATCCATTAGATTCCAATTGAACTCCCATTTTTGTGCTAAATGTTCTTTTACTTGGCTACTAATTTGAAAGCAAATGTCTCTATCTTTTAAATGAGCTTCAATTTGTCCGAGAAGTCATTCGATCTCTCACTTTGTATCGTGTATGCTTTCATGTAGATTCATATAAAAGGACTTAATCAAAAATTTATTATATGAAGAACTTAGAATGTGTAATACAATAATACTTTCAACCTATTTAAAACCATTTTAAATACATTTAAAACTACCTCTAGCCCATTCTATTTAGATTTCATTTGAAACCACTTCTAATCTATTTAAAACAAATCCAGATTTTTGTACAAAAAATTATAATTATTTCAAATCCAAATTTCAATGAAAAATTATACCATGTTCATAAAATTGGTTGTACATATGTTATTTGAAAATTCACACATAAAATAAATTTTTTGCATCACCTTAACAAAAATTAAGTTAAGAAGTATTAATTTTTTTTTTCTGAAATTAACAAAAAAAAAAAAAAAAATTGAACAACTTGCATGTTCTACCAATTAATATTTTTTAAGAGTGGACAATATCTAAGAATGACCATCGATAGTGTTTAACTAGTGTAAAAAATTTAATATGTGTCTAATTATGTTTATTTTTTAAATGTATTTATACATGTGCATGAGGCAAAGTTATTTATAATGTCAAAAACAATTATGGAGAGTTAGTAAGTAGCAGTAAAAGAAACTAGAAGTCTAAGACTTTGTTACAACTCACAAGAAACACAAAACAAATATTATGAGTAATTACACTTTCCTCCCTTGAGGTTTTGAAATTGAGACTTCATCCTAAACCTGAAGGGAAAAAACACTCCCCTCCTTAGTTTGAAGAAAGTAATACTCTTCCCTTCCACTAATTTTATTAATGAACTATTCCAAATTTTTATAAGATTCTCTTTATCTAAGTTTAAACAATAAAAAGATCATATTATAAACTCAATACAATTTGGTGTATGCAAACAATTCGACTTAGATAAAAGATTGTGCTACATATTCAGCTATATTATTCAAATTTGAATTGCAAAACATAGGTGCTTACTATCGTATTATGCTAAGGTTTGCTTTTTAACCTTATTTAGTAAAATGTTGTTATTTTCATGTGTGTGTATGTATTGCTCTCTAAATATATCTTAACAATCTCCTTCCAAAAAACACATTCGCAAAAAAAAAAAAAAAAAGGGTGATGAGTCTTGATTTTTTTTAGTCACACCTTAGTGGCGCTTTGCATCAAAATTATGAGGTAAAACATGCTGCTTAAGCGGTTATGGTTTTATTGTTGAAAAATGAGTTTGAAACTTTCGGAGTCAGTTTTTTTATTGGAAAATATGCCCGTATTCAAAAGGTAGATTATTACACATTTTTAACATTAATTTAACAAAATTTGGTTAAACGATAGTGAATGGAGGAAAGTATTTTTCTCTTTCAAGTTTGGGGTGGAGCGTTATCCCCCCAAAACTCAAGGCATAGAATGGGAGTATAATTACTCCTATATATTAAAATTGTACACTACTATTAAAAAATTTTAGGCTTATAGCTAAATTCCTTCCACCTTTAGTTATGACAGAGTGATTATACTTACACATGGTTGCTCCACCACGCATGTCACCATAGAATGTTGCATGCGCATCAAACCAATTACTGTTTATTTTCTCGCCAGCAATGCTGCTTCTCCTGGCCATGGCTATCATAAAAAGAGTCATGAATATTATGCATGTAAACAAATTTTGAGACCTAGCCATGACTATTGACCGCTAAAGAGAAAGAGAAAGAGAAAGAGGAGAGAGACTACTGCATTGTTATTTGTTAAGCAAGGACAAGAAGTTGGTAATTATAGGTATGAAGGGAAACAAATAAAGTTTAAAAATAATATGACATTAATTCTTATAGCCATACAACTCAACAATCATAAGAATTAAAATAAGGAATTTATGACTGAGAAAAAATAATTAATGGAAATTAATAACATTGACTTTCTGACAGCATGTAAACAAATTTTGAGACCTAGCCATGACTATTGACCGCTAAAGAGAAAGAGAAAGAGAAAGAGGAGAGAGACTACTGCATTGTTATTTGTTAAGCAAGGACAAGAAGTTGGTAATTATAGGTATGAAGGGAAACAAATAAAGTTTAAAAATAATATGACATTAATTCTTATAGCCATACAACTCAACAATCATAAGAATTAAAATAAGGAATTTATGACTGAGAAAAAATAATTAATGGAAATTAATAACATTGACTTTCTGACTTAAAAAATAATTAATGAAAGGATTTTATTTATTTATTTATTGTTGAGAGAAGAGGTATACTCTTTAAAGCCTCTCCAATCAGGCTAGTTGAGAGCCAAAAATGGTAAAAAAAATTAAAGGAGGAAATAAAAAGAGAATTTACATTACAATGCACAAATTTGGCAAATATATAAGAGAAGTAGAGAGCCAAAAATGGTAAAAAAATTAAAGGAGGAAAGGAAAAGATAAAGGAGAATTTCCATTACACCACAAAATTTTGGCAAATATATACACGTGAAGTTTTTTTTGTATTTTTAGTCTGATTTTCACTTATCATATATTTATATGGAAAATTTTTGTTTAAAGAAGAATATACATATGGACAAAGTTTGGCTACAGCTCCTACTAAAAAAATTGTCCTAATTATATATTTTGAAAATCTAATAGTTGGATTGTATGTTCTTTATGTTTTTAACACACACGTCAAATTTCGTGCCAATCAGATGTTATTTACTATTCGATCTATAAACTTATTTTTTATGTATAAGTTGACATGCGAAAACTTTAACTTTGCACATTTGATTTATAACATAGTTATTGATTTTTGGTCTTCTGAAAATTTTGCAAACACGGAAGATATAGAAAGAAAATGTAAACAAATGATGGATTTGAAAAAATTCTCATCCAATAAAATATATTAAGTGGAGTTGTAGCCATTGACTATTAAAAAGTCTACAACCAAACTTTATCCTCTATAGATATAGCATATAGGCAAGAGCCTAGTACCTCAACTTATTGGCACTTTTTGGTGTTTTCAACAAAGACATTTAGAGTTCAAATTTTCCAAACCCCAATTATCGAATTATCAAAAAAAAAAAAACATATCTATCTATATTTTATATATATATATATATATATATCTATATCTATACGAGAACATGATTCTAAAAAATAAAAATAAAAAATTAGGTAGACATGCTAGACATGTTATTGGTTTTCAGTATGAATAGAGGATATTCCATCACGTATTAACAATGTACTCATAACAGACTATGACCAGCATATCTTCTAATTTTTTTTTAATATGTAAATTACATTTAAAAAATAAATAAATAGGTTTATAAATGAATCGAGCTTTGTTGAGCATTGAATGTTTCAATTCGGCTCAACAACAAATATAAAACGTTTAAGTTTGGCTTGAGCTTGAACTAAGCTTTCAAACTCTATTTGAGCTTGAGCTTGAGCTTGTCAGATGGTCCAAAAGCTTGGGTTCGGTTTGGTTTGACTTGATTTATTAGTCAAGTTGAGCACAAGCTTAAGCTCAATATCAAACTTTTTGAGCTTGAGATACAATATAAGTACATTGTAAAGCTTATTTGATTTAACCATGTGGCTCCAAACCCCAATTAATTAAAACCGTAACAAAAAAAAAAAAAACATATCTATCTATATTATATAAATATATATATATATATATATCTATACGAGAACATGATTCTAAAAAATAAAAATAAAAAATTAGGTAGACATGCTAGACATGTTATTGGTTTTCAGTATGAATAGAGGATATTCCATCACATATTAACAATGTACTCATAATAGACTATGACTAGCATATCTTCTAATTTTTTTTTAATATATAAATTACATTTAAAAAATAAATAAATAGGTTTATAAATGAATCGAGCTTTGTTGAGCATTGAATGTTTCAATTCGGCTCAACAACAAATATAAAATGTTCAAGTTTGGCTTGAGCTTGAACTAAGCTTTCAAACTCTATTTGAGCTTGAGCTTGAGCTTGTCAAATGGTCCAAAAGCTTGGGTTCGGTTTGGTTTGACTTGATTTATTAGTCAAGTTGAGCACAAGCTTAAGCTCAATATCAAACTTTTTGAGCTTGAGATACAATATAAGTACATTGTAAAGCTTATTTGATTTAACCATGTGGCTCCAAACCCCAATTAATTAAAACCGTAGTAAAATATTAGTTTAATTTTCAAGTTCATATCAGTCTTATTACCAAGCTCATAAATTAGCCTAAGCTTAACTTGTTTTTTATCGAGTCTTATTGTTCACGAGCTTATTCATGAACATTTATTATTTTTTTTTTTTACTTTTTACTTTGGCTCAAATCATTTATTAGACAAACCTAAAATTAAGGCTGGGTTTGGATTCAACTTTTGCGTTTGCGTTTACGCTGCTTCACCTTTTTTTCCCCCCTGTTGCTGCGCACTCGTTTAGGGGACAACGGCTACTCTTCATATGAACAGAAGCCGGCAATTGTTGACTTTTCAGTCCTTTTATCAGTTTCGTGGGTCCCGTGAACAATGCACGGGACCCACAAATCTCACTTTTCAGCAATTTTTTCATTAAAATTGGGTCCCACAGTACTATTCACACATTTAAATATTATTTTGTACAGTATTTTTAGTTTTCAATTTCAGCAAAATAAGTTTTATCCAAACGGATCTTAAGGCTCAAGCTTAACTAGTTTATATACAAAAATTAAATAGAATTTTTTATCAAATTAAACCTAAGCTATTTATTATCTGTTTAGTTTATTTACGACCCTAAAATAATAGAATAACCTGATAAAAAAATTGAAAATAATTAAAAAAAACCACAAATCAAACAGCATCTGCCCATTCGGTAAGTTGGATGTGGGTGTGGCTTAGAAAGGCTTATAAAAAAGATTGAGCGGTTCAGTTCAGATTGTTTACTTCCATCTACGCTGTGAAGTCCAAATCCAAACTCCAATTCAATTCTCTACAAACCCTAACCTTGTTGCGGCACCTGGATGGCCGATTCAGCTGCTAATCAATCGGTGTCAAAATGCAAGAGAATGAAACTCTCCCCGGACAAAGACACAGCGGTTGGCAGTATTGACAGAATCAGCAATCTACCGGACTCTCTTCTTTGCCACATCCTTTGTTTTCTTCCTACCAACGAAGCCATCGTAACAGGCATTTTGTCGAGCAGGTGGAAGCCACTCTGGACTCTCGTCCCAAAAATCGATCTCCACGATACATCCATCAGAGGTCACAGTGTTTCGCCTCTACGCATACTCTACAGTGTTTTAGCTCAACACACGACACCCATCCTCTCAAATTTCACCCTCTCATGGCATTCTCCTTGTGACTCTTCCCATTTTGACAAATGGATCGACACCGCCATATCGCGTAATCTCCAGCAACTCGATCTTCATATTGAGAGTAAACAACTTTTCGAACTGCCCCATGCCGTTTTTCATTGCAAAACATTAGTGTCTCTGGAATGTCGCAGCGAAATCGAGCTCGATCCTCCTTCCTTTCAACTCCCAAGCTTAAAGATTATGGGTCTCTACGAAATATGTTATACATCCCACTACTCTTTCTCGAGCCTCTGCTCTGCCTCTGCCTGCCCGAGCCTCGAAGATTTGAAAGTACTGAGAGATGATAATTACATTGTAACTAATTTTAAAATAAACGTACCTACTCTGAAACGTTTACATATCGAGGTTGTGTCATGTTTCAATGAACTCCCTGACTTCAAACTTGAGATATATGCCCCAGTTCTCGAGTACTTCCATTTTTTTGGCGATTTGCGCAGCATCATTTTCCTTGCAAAACTAGCCAATTTAGTTGAAGCACGTATCAATGTTTCCGCAGATAACGATTGGATTCGTGTGTTTCGGTTATATTATGGAGATAGGGTGTTCAAGCTTCTTAAAGCACTAAGTAATGCCAAGTTTCTTTCAATATTTCCTGGTGACAAAGAGGTAAGACCCCATTTTATCTTTTGTCATGTTTTTCTTCTGTTTTTTGGTTGTTGAGAATTGTTAGGAGTAAGCTTTTTGATGTTATTATGTTTATAATCTTGCAATGCAGTGCATCGGCTTTGGTTCTATTTATCCTTCCATGTTCCAAAATTTAGTCCGATTGAACTTTAAAGTTACTCGAACTAACTGGCACGTGCTACAATCCTTGCTTGTGGTGGCTCCTAACTTAGAAGTTCTTGTTATTGATAAGGTTAGTTTAGTTAATAAGAAAATCGAAATATGGTTAATTAATTTAATGTTCCCTTAACTTATATGGTCTACTACTGTACTGTGCATGTTGTCCTCAGGATTATTACTATAAAAATCAGTTATGCTGGATGGAGCCACCTGATGGTCCTGGTTGTTTGTCATCGCACCTTACAACTTTTAATTTTAATGGATTTGAAGAATTGGAACATGAAGTCGAATTCATAAAATATATTTTAATGGAAGCAAGAGTTTTGAAGAGAGTGACAATTAAAGTTTCTGATCTACATTCGAAGGAAAGTGATCTCAAGAAACTATCAATATTCCCAAGGCAGTCATCAACATGTCTACTTACAGTTGAGTTAGGTATTATTGAAGGTATGTTACAATATTTTATCTTTCTAGTAGACTCAAATTGTTGCCTAACTATGACAATTGAAATGGCAAAATAATTGATTGTTTCTATAAAAAAATGTGACATCAATAGTTATATTTTGAAAGAAACAATTGTAAATTTCGAAGTACTACCAAGAAGCTCTAGCTCAATTGGCACTTCCTTCTTCCTTGAAAATAGGATGGTGGGTAAGATTTTGGGTTCAAGACTCACAAGGTGCATGTTTAACATTCTAATAAAATAAAAAAGAAAAATAAAATTTGAAATACTCTTTTCCTATTAAATTTAGTTTTTTCTATGACAAAAAGAAAAATAATAATCAATCTTCGCGAATATTTGTACTCTTGCAGAAAGCTCTTTGGTGTAATTGGTGGCAACTTCTATTGACGTGGCATCTCCATTACTTGTCCTGACCATGTGCCCAGTTTTGAATGCTTTATGTATTGTTCATAAGGTATGTATGCAGGGACTAGAGTATTCTATGTACTCCAAGGGGGTTAGATGTAGTAAGTTGCACTTTCGGATGTGTAGACGAAATAGTAGGGTAAGATCTCAATTTTAAATCTTTTTGGGAGCTTCTGCCTTATTATTAGTTGTATTTATTAAATACTTGCAAGTCCTTCGTTTATAATTGAACTTCTGTGGTAGCACAATCAGTTGGGGACCACAGCTTATAAGGAGGTTACTAGTTTGAATTTCCCCTTTCCCCGCCCCATGGGGTCAGAACTCACTAATTAAAGGGAGCAAAAAAGATGATATTTAGTACTTATAAAAAAAATGATATTTAGTTATCTTTAGAACCCATTTTTGGGCTGTTTAAACGCCCGTATTCTAAATGTGTGTGTTTCGACTAGGAAGGTTATTGACCCAAAATGTTGTAATTCTAATGCTAATGTGTCTGCTATTTTGATATGCTTAGTTAGTGTTTACATAAAGTATTAGATCTTAGCTCATAGTGTTTATGTTGTCAGCCATCTCATAATTGGGATAGTCCTCTGTAGTTTAAACTTTTTTCTTATTTTTATATATGTACTGAATGATAACAGTCCAGAAACAACAGAGATACAGCATGGAAACACAACAAAACTGCAACTGAGTTACAAAACAGAGCAAAGCCAAAAAACACAAAAGACCAAACTCCCGTCATAAATAGGGTTATTATTTATTACTCAAGTCTGGATGAACCCAAATATGATGTATAGACTCCTTGGATGTGAAAATGGAATTGTTGTAGGTGGTGTCCAAAATACTGGTAGGGGTAGATTTGATGGTCAGCACCATTCCCTGTTGCGCAAGGGTCTTCAGATCATTGAGCAGAACGTGCTCTCTCCAATTAGCTCTTCCAGTACCTTTCTATATCTTCTTTGTGCTCCTACTATTAGTTAACACAACTAGTTTACTGATGAATCCCACCTCCTTTGCTTTTATGACCGCTTCCACAGTGACCTCTTGACCTGCTAAGGGGTGGAATATGCATTCAAGCTATTGCAACCTTCAAAGAGTCTGACTCCTGCTGCATTTTTGGCCTCAAAAGAATATCCACTCCTTTTGTATTTCTTGTTCCTCATTGTTTCCTTTGCAGCATTCCCTGGACGAGTCATTATAAGCTATTTCATAATTGAATGGAAGAATGCTTGAATCCAATGTAGAGTTAGTACCTGTTTGACATTGTTGTCAGAAGTAGAGCTTAAACTAGAGTTTTTGTGATAAAGAGTTTGGGCAATGTCTATTACACACGCCTGTTACACACAATATGGCGAAGCCACATGTATACTTGGGGGCGATAGCCTCACAAATTTTTTAAAATTCCTTTAATTCCCCATATTATATAATATATTTACAAGTATAGTCAAACAAAAAAAAAATACTACTTTGACCCCTCAAATTTTTTTATTAGTGGTAGGAGCCAAGGTATAATACTTCCCATTATTTAAAAAATTATTGTGTAAAAAATAATACAATTCTTCCCTATGATGTGATGTGATGTGATGATGATATGAGCACATTGTGAAATATGGAGACTAATTATGGTGAGCTCAAGACTAATTATAAACACATGTTCACCTTTTCTTTATCGAATATCATATAAGCATTGCAACCTGTTCTTGTTTCAACTTGTTCGTACTTTTTTCCACCATCTCTCAAGAGGTTCTAAATCTTTCTTTACAACAAGTAAATTTTCTTGAAGTCATCAAACCATCTTTATTACTTTTAATGCACAATTCTTTATTAATACCAAATCTAAAATTACTTCCCTATTCATTAATTTAATGCCAAGTTTTGGAATGTAATCAATAGCCAAAATTCGACCATCATAATTGTTTTCCTATGTAATTGTTAAATGTAAATTATAATAAATTGAAAAATGAAAATAAATGAATGAATGATAGTGGAACTTTTGTAGTCTTATACAGTCTATGAAGTATTTGGATATTAACAATAAAAATTAAATAGATAAAAAAAACCAGATGGTAGTTCATATTTTGCTTCATTTTCTATTTCGCGCCCTATGTTTGAACGTTAACAGCTTTAGACATGATTCGAAGAGCTTTACGAAGATCCCACACATATTGTACAGTGTTTTGGCTCAACACAAAGCACCGTTGCTCCCAAATTTTAGCCTCACAGTTCTATTTCCTTGTCACCCTTTCCATCTTGACACATGAGTCCACACCGTTACAGCGCGTAATGTCCTCCAAACAATTTCATCTCGAGATTTATCATTTTGATGAAAAACTTTTCGAGTTGCCCCGTTGCATTTTTACATGCAAAACAGTTTCGATACTAAAACTAAGAATCGATACTGTGCTTAATCATCCTCCTTCCTTTCAATTACCAAGCCTCAAGATTTTGTCTCCACAAGATTCTATATAGATCTGACGACTCTTTCTCGAGGCTCTTATCTGGCTGCCCAGCCCCCGAAGATTTGACTGCGTCATTTAAGAGAAGATTCGGATGGTGCCATCAATTTTAAAATAAACGTACCTACCCTTAAACGTTTACAAATCAAGTTGGAATCATTTGAAACCTACGTTCGTGATTTCAAATTTGAGATATACGCCCTAGTACTCAACTTCTTTCGATTTAATGGTGATTTGGGGAACTTCGTTTTCATTGAAAATCTACCCAACTTAGTTGAAGCAATTGTAAATCCTGGCACTTATGAGGTTTGGGTTTCTGAGCATAAGATACATTATGGAGATTTGGTATTCAAGCTTCTTAGCGCACTAAAAAGCGCTAAATTCCTTGAATTTTTACCTGGTCACAAAGAGGTAAGAGTCCATTTTTATCTTCATTTTTGTTAGGACTCTATTTAGTACAAGCTTTTTGACGTATATTGTGTACATATTTATAATCATGTGGGGCAATGCATCCTTTTTGGTTCTATTTGTCCTTCCAATTCCATGTACAAAAGTTTGGTCTGATTGAAGTTCGAAGTTAACCAATTTAACTGGCACTTNTTTTTTTTTTTTTTTTTTTTTTTTTTTTTTTTTTTTTTTTTTTTTTTTGTTAGGGATTAATTTCTAGTAAAGTATATTTGTAAGACATGAAAATAACGAAGCATCTTAAAAATAAATAAATAAATAAAAGTTTTACTTCAATGAAATTGGTAATACTTTATTGTAGCGTTATAATGAAAGTGAATGAGCTTACATTAAATTTGCCCCCCCAAGATTCGATTCTTGGCTCCGTCCTTGGTTCCCAAGGCAGTCAAAGACATGTCTACCTACTTTTGACGGAGGTTTATAACTTGAACTGGTACTTAGCAACTAATTTTGAAGGTAGGTTACAAATATTTTTTGTTTGCAAATGATCCTGTTACAAATACTTTATGTTTGTCATAGGCACTATTTAGGTGCTAAAGTGACATTACTATCTTCTGGTTGTTAATGATTTTGTTTTTTTGGTTTGCTCTTATTTTGAGAGAGAGAGAGAGAGAGGATCAACTAGCCAAAGTACTCTAACCTCCTTGGTTGATAGAAATTGTTGCAACCAATATGTAGAAGACCTTCGTAAGATAACTAGCAGGTTTTTGAATTTTGAGAATGGAATGTTCATAAATATGCTTCTACTACCTCTTGATATGCCTAAAATCTTTAGGATCTGGCTCACTCAATGTGTCTGCTATTTTTGATATGCTTAGATAGTTGATGAAGGACCTATTAGTTAATGTAGTGCAACTGAAACGGGGGCTTCTAATTGTGTCAACAAGTATGTTCCTGCAATAAAGTTGATTACTTATCAAAACAATTTATTCCGCAAACCCATTCTATACAAAACAGATTTTGTTTGGATATTATGTTGAATTGCCTTGACTTTCTGCTGGAGGCAACCAATTGTTTTAAATCAAGATCCACTTGTATGCATTGATGTTTCTTCTCTAGCGTTTTCTTTAATTCCGCCTTCTCAATTCACCCTAATTATAGCCTAAGTTACAAAAAGCCTAAGTTATATAGTCTAGCTCATTAAGTTACAAAGCCTAATTCATGCATGGTGAGTCTAATGCACTTAGAAGTATGAAGTAATAACCTTCGGATTCTAAGAACAATGTGCATGTCTTGTATCAAAGTGTGTCTCTCTATTTATATCTGATCCTTTGACAATTATTTTAATTACTTTTGATATGTGTCTTGTTGCTATTGCTCTCATTTCCATAAATAGTGATTAAAAATCCATCAATAACTATTGTAATGTAACTGGGGGTGGCAATTTGTGTCCACAAGTTGGGTTTATGTCGTGTCGACCCATGAGTATTCGGCTATATGGGTTGATCTGAACCTAACCCGTTTAGTAAACGTGTTAGGAATCCTCAACCCCCTAACACGGCCTATTTATTAAACTGGTTGATCAGACACAACATGTTTAATCCATTTAATTAACAAGTTATGTAAAGTTAATACAAATCACCCATTTAATAACTTGGTTGATTAATAGGTTATAACTAAGCTGAATAACATGTTATCAATTCCCATATATCTAAAATTAAAATACAATTACAACCATAAATATAGTAATAAACGTATAATTACAACTATAAATTAAGTAATAATAACAAAAGCTAATATCTTTATAAGCTAAACAAGTCAAACGAGTTCACATGTTGAACCCAAATACGACTCGTTTATTAAACAGGTCAATTATGTCGACCTGAACATGACCCAAACTCATACCCAGAAACCAAAAAAACATAAACAAATAGAGGGGAAGCATGTAAAGAATTAAAATTCTCCATAAATAACACAAAATACAAACGGATTCTAGGTCCTATAAACAGATTAATTAAATTCTCCAAGTAAACAGATTGCTTTATATAAAAGAAAAAAAATAGAGGGGAAGCT
The DNA here is from genome assembly GCF_002906115.3 of Quercus suber. NCBI lineage: Eukaryota > Viridiplantae > Streptophyta > Magnoliopsida > Fagales > Fagaceae > Quercus > Quercus suber. The sequence goes on from NW_027069478.1 coordinate 1,940,892, forward strand.
ATACCATCGGGGATGTGTTAGGCAGCTGAGGGAGGGGAGGAGTCCGAGGATGGTTGCGAAGGCTATAAAGGAAGATGGTGGTGGAGGCGGTGGAGTGTAAGGACGATTAGATTGGCCCGATTGACGGTGGAGAGAAAGATGGACAAAGGCGAGTTAATGGGTAAGGCCGGCGGCAAGATGGACAGCGTGGAGGTTTAGATCGGGGGACGGTCAGGCCATCAGTAGGATGGATGGCAGTGGGATGGGTAGGCCAATCAGCGAGAGAGTGAGAGAGAGTGAGGTATATCTACACTTAAGCCCCTACACTTCCAAAATCACACTTAGGTCATTACACTTTAGGATGATTACACAAATTTCTCTACAATTAATAAAATTACCAAAAAGCTACAAAATTTTAGGGAATAACCAAATACCTCTAATTATACCAAAATTACCCCAATTTGATGGAAATTACAAAATATCATTAAACCTTAGGAAATTACCAAAACTCCCTTTAGATATTCAAAATCACCAAATTAAGCCTAATTAACACTAAAATGACCAGACTAACTTCAAAACCTCAAAATTTACTTAATTAACCTTGAATTCCATAGAAATTACCAAAATATCCTAAAGATAACCCAAATGACCAAATTAACTCTAAATCACACTAATATACCCCTAATACCACCAGAAATGCTAGATAAACCCTAAACTCCATTGAAACTATGAAAAAAACTCTTAAACTCACCAAAATTACTAGAGAAATGGCAAAACACTCGAAAGCTACTCGATTGCACCTATTTCACGATAAAAATTACATAAACCATTAAACTGACCTTTGCTTCAAATTAAACAGTATAAGATGCTAACTGAATTACTTTAATGTCTTTTTTATGTGTTTTTGAACTTGCAATTAGGGTTTCACATAGTAGATCACTAATTATTCATGTATAATCCATAGAGTAATTGCATCACATCTCATGAGTTGGTGCATACAAGTGGCCTTACCTAACTTTTCAAATCTGTTAAGCAATGATCTAAGGAATTTCCTTTTTCAAGATTTTATACTTAAATATGTTTGTTTCATTTGATGTTTAAGAGGCCTGGACAACGTACGACATGCACCACATAGGAAGCTATCAATGCAGTGCACTATGGTAGAGTTTCTTACCATGATGCACCTAAAGCTTAATTCTACCAATTTTTTGCCGTGAAGATAAGACAAAATGTTATCAAATCATCACCATGAAAGCATGGTAAGGATCACGTTGCATGTCTCATGACACACTATTGGTATGGAACTCTACTAGATTTTTACCAAAAAAATATAACAAAACGTTACTGAATTTTTAACAAGCTAGAAATACAAGTAGATGCCATGAAATGCCACCATTTGTTTTTTAAAATGATTTCAAATTAAAAACTGCAAAAAACCTATTTCCCTTAAAGTATTGAACACCCACTCTAGGAAAACCATCAATGCCACCTATTCGTATCATGCTTGATGCAGATACGTAACAATGGAAATTGCTCCCCAAAAAACAAGAGCCAATATTTTAATTTACCTTTTATTTGTTAATCACCAAGAGTTATTCAAAATGAGGTAGTATTGCAAGACAAATGTTATGTAGTGCCTATTACCTTCCTCATGCACAATTGAATTTTTGTACTCATATTTCTAGTTTGAGATATGATTTTGACCAATACATAGGTGAAGAGAATTTGTGAATTTAGCTAGATTTCAGTTCATTTTGGCCTACTTCGGTCCACTTTAGTCAATTCAGCTCATTCGGCCCACTTTGGTCCTATATTTATGCTTGGTTTTATACCGTAACAATTATCAGTTGTTCTTATTCCAACACATATGCAGTCACCTCTATCATCAAGTATCTCACATTCATATGTAGTAAACAGCACATTCAGTCCATTGTCACATATTTGATTGATGTTCAGCATGTTCGCCTTCAACCCATCCACGAACCACACATCTTCAAACACAGGCAGCCCTGGAATGTCTATTATTCCAATACCTCGAATAACTGACTTGCTTCCATCTCCAAAGGTGACAGTACAATCTTTCCTTCAAAAAGAGTCTTGAATAAAGCTTTTTTACCTGTCATGTGTCTGGAACAACCACTATCCAGATATCACATGCCTTTAAAGCAATTAAAGTAGTATAACAAACATAATTATTGAAAGAAGTAGTTATACGTATATATTCAAGGATAGGATTAGCACATTTAAAAAGCCATATAGTCCAAGATGAAATAGATTCAATTCTCATCCTAGTTGCTTTCAAGAAGCGAGACACAAAATCCATGACAGCAGGGGTCACAGATCCACTCTAGGTTCAGAAACCTAAAAACAAGAGCAAAGTTGCTCTGATACTATTTGTTTGTTCGTTTAGACCCCTTAAACCAGATTGTTTAACTTAATATATTAACCAAGAGATTGCTTAGGTTTATTATTCAAATTTAGGTTAAACAAGCATAAATCATATAATGCACAAATACGGAAAAGTAAATAACACCACAATATGATGACCCAAGAAAATCGATAAAAATAACTGTTTCAAGGTAAAAATTTGAGGATGATTTAACCTAACTATCCTCAAAGTAAAATGTAAGGTTGAAATTTATCAACCATCTTGTTGGCTTTATTCTGTGCCAATTTGCTTGTAATTTAGCACTTAGTAACCTTGTATTTAGGTGGGATTCATGTAAGAGTAGTGTGTCAAGAGAGTGTGAAGAAAAGCTCAAGTTTGTGCAAAGATGCAGAGTTTCACGGTTAGGACTCGCGGCTGACTTGCGACTGGCAAAGCCGCCAATTGCAGGCACGTGAGAAGCACACAGGGAAGCTGAAGGTTCACGCTAGCTGTCGCACTATAGGACAAAAGTCCCAAACTGGTTAGGCCGTTACCTCGCGACTTGAACTCGCGACTTGGACAAGCCGCGAGGTCAAGCCACCAACCAGCCCTGTTTGGCAAAAACTGTCTCTTCGTATTCCAAACACACACCACTATATATAGACCCTTATACCCACTAAATTGAGAGAGCTTCCAAAGAGAATTTTTAAGAGAAACTCTAGAGAAAAACAAGATTGATTCATCCACAATTTTTACCTTAGAATCTCTACAAATTCCTCTACTCTCTTCCTCTCTATTGTCATACCCTTGAGAGGTTCTTTGCCAAATCTTTATCTCACCATACCCACGTCTATGAGAAGGTTTATTTGGTGCTTTTGGAAAGCAATTAGGAAGGAACTAATATACATTGGTTGATGCTATGGTCTTATAGTGGAATCTGGGAAGCTAAAGAAGAAATAGGTTCGATATAACCTCGTTAAAGTAAGAAACTTTGAGGGCTTAGGTACTTGGGTAGATTAGGTTTTGAGGGTCTTCTGTTGTTCATGTTTCCCAGCTACATTCTTTAGTGGATTATTTCACCGCTTAGAGGGCGGCGGAGAGGTTTTACGCCGAGGACTTCGGTTTCCTCTTCGATAACACATCGTGTATTGTCCGTGTGTTTTCATCTTCCTTCCTTTTATCTTTGCCTTATATTTATTGCTGTGGATGTGTTTATATTTGGCTTAGATTAGTTATCAATTCTGTAATTAGCTTATGTTCATGTTCCGCACATTAATTGTTTGATTATAAGCTTGAATTGATAATTGATAATTTGGGATCTAAACGTTAAAGGGTGTTTCATACCCATTTTGAACTTTCATAAAATAAATCCACTATAAGAGAATTGAAGTTTTTACAATTAGATTTAACCCTAAATCTATTGCTACCTCATGTAGTAATTTACTGACACGACCATGTGCAAGCTCCAAATCCACGAACTCCTTCTCTTCTCGGATTTATACCAACACAAGCCGCCTTGCTTGTGACTTTGAGATCCCACTCAAAGGTTTAGCAACACAAACTCTCCTATCTGTGACTCCAAAACCACCCTTGAAGGTTTAGATCATTAGCAATTGTTGATCTTGTAGCAGCAACTTCAGATCTACTGAAACTAATGATATGAGAATGATTTCCGGCAGTGACTCTGAAAGAGGAAGGCACAATATACCTTTTAAATCTCACAAGAGCACCTCCAAAGTATCTCAAAAGTCTTCAAAATGTGGCTAGGGTTTCCCTTTTATATGTGGAGAAGTTTAGATGAAACCCTAAACATTTTCGCGAGCTTAGGCCTGTTTAAAATTCTGCAGAAAAAAATGGACCTCCAATTTTCTATCGATCGAGCCTAATTCTTGATCATTCAAGCAAGGCAGAACCAAACTCCCTTTTTCTACAATCAGCTAGACTTAAACCTTGAAACAATCACTTTTAAGCATTGACCAAAATTTGGTCTAGACATGTTTTGTTCTCATTTTGCCACCACAATACAAATGTGATTTTAAATATTTAAATCTAAATCTTTAGAACCAAACAATATATATATATATATATGAGTGAAGCTTCCTCGCATGCATGGCTGCTGTCTTATGTACACTGATGCGGATGCATTGACCATTCGATAACGTTCGAAATAATGTGTAGGATTGATGAGTTTTAGATATAGCGTTTAATAATCTTCGATCAGGTGCAGAGAATCATTATGTTGAATGGGTCAAGAATCATCAAGATGGGCAATAGCAATTTCCCAAATTTTCTTATTGTCTGTTCTGGAAGAACCAAGCACAAGAAATATTTGTCCTTCTAAAACTCGCGTGGTGAGACTTCTACGCAACTCACGTAATGGAACGGGAATACCCCCAGGCAGATAATTAATGCACATGTACGTTAGCACTTTCGACTACTAACCAAAAAAAAAGTTGACCAATAATAAGGATTTACATTAAGTTATAATCGTGTTTGATTAACATTAAGTTATTTATTTGTCTTTTTTATTCTGTGTCAAGTGTCATTTTGATCAGTCTCATTTTTCTTATTTTGGAGAGAAAAAAAAAAAAAAGAAGTGGTAGACTTATTAGTACGAGGTATACAGTACTAATAATTAAAAAAAAAAAGGAGTATAGTCTATCCATAGATTCATATTTTGCTGCGGAAGGAGACAAAGTTTGACAATCTTGTTTTGTCCTGAAGAAAAACTAACACCCTTCCCAGCACGTGGCCTCATGCACGAGTTAATTTAATTTCACAGAAAGCACGAATTTATTTAATGTCATAGATAGCACGAGTTTGGCTCATGCACGAGTTAATTTAATTTCACAGAAAGCACGAATTTATTTAATGTCATAGATAGCACGAGTTTGGCCTCATGCACGTGGCCTCATGCACGAGTTAATTTAATTTCACAGAAAGCACGAATTTATTTAATGTCATAGATAGCACGAGTTTGGCCTCATGCACGAGTTTATTATGGCAAGAGTTTCCTGGCTGAACTTTGGGCCTTAAGGGATGGTCTGATCATGTGTCAAAACCTTCAAATCAATGCTCTAAAAATTGAGTTGGATGCTAAAATTATTGCTGAATTGATAACTAATTCTAACGCTGTAAATTCTGCTATGATGGCTAACTGCCGGCTTCTAATTTCCCAAGTTCGGCAAGTTAAAATAACGCATTGCTACCGGGAAACAAACCGCTGTGCTGATGGTCTTGCTAGAGTAGGAAACAAACAGCTTGATGCTGATATAATGTATTACAATACCCCCTCCCTGTTTGTGTGACTGTTATCTTTCGGATTTGTATGGTCAGTACCATGTTAGGCTATGTCCTAACTCTGATGTTGCTGCATTTCTTTTTTAGTTGAATGAATTTTCCTTTTAACCGAAAAAGGAAAAAAAAAATATAGAAAGCTTCATCCCTCATGCAGGCATGCATATATGGAGAAACTTCCTAGCACCAACTCCATTGCAATCCAAGAGCTACGTCATGTCATCATTCCAGGATTATATTTAGCACCTCCAAATCACATATTTAAACCTACTTTAAGTTACGAGGCAGTGATAATTGAAAGTTCACTACACCATCGAATCTTTCAATTTGTTTGTAATTTAGTACATTTATCCAATTTATTCTAATTATATTTTACTCCAAAAATTATAAACAGTTTTGAATACTACCTAATTTACTGTCTAAATGGGGAAAAATGTATTTGAAACCGTAGCTAATACAAAATCGTTTTCAATTAGCAATTGAATCAGAAGCAATCTAACTAAATAACCAATACTACTATTTTTATTTTATTTTTCATAATTCAATAGTTGTGAGAGGAAGGATTAAAACTTTGAATATCTTCATTGAAAACACTAAGAAATGCTAGCCAATTGAGCTATAAGACTCTTGGTAATACCACCTACTTTTATTGAATCAAGTAACGCTTTTTTCCTCTTTTTTTTTCTAATAAACAGATATGTAAATATGTGACGGGACTGACGAAGTTCAAGTACACACGGACGCTACCATCGACACGGACGAGTACAAACTCTGGCTAGGTTAGACGATCATATGCTTTACTGACGAATATATCCAAGACCATTCAATGTAGGGAATCAAACCCAAAACGGTTACAAAAACAACTGTACAATCCGTTGAAGGATAGTAATGGCACATTAAACAGCCCCAGACGTTACCAAAAGGAGCATAAAGACCTCCATAACTACACCAACGGCTAGAAGCCATAAGAACATATATAAGTCTCCCACCTTGCTAAAGAACAGGTACATACACACAGAAAATAGCACTAAGAGATTTTTCTAATTCTTTCCAACTACATTGTTCATTTCCTAGAAAGCTTCTTTTACTAACTTTGGCATCGGAGGCTTTGTAGTAGGCACCACACCAGTGTTCATTTTCAAAGGTGTGAAGAATCATCTCCGTCCGATGAACTGTACTGACGAGTTCACACTCATCAATATGTATTATACATGATTTAAAAAATAAATAAATATTTACGTATGGAAAACGTTTTCTCCCAAGATGACTTGGAGAAATTTTCACTGGCCTACATGTTGACTCATAAAACCATCTATGTACATTATTTTGATAGAGTCACAAAACTCATTAAATAAGTTAAGAAACTAAAAATATACATAAATGATCTTATCAATTGTCACATAGTAAGTTTGACAAAATTTCTTCTAGACCAGTTTGAAGGTAAAAATTTTCTTATATATACCTTGTCACCTAAATTAGATTACTCTAGTTCACTTATATAAACAAAAATAAGCATTGCCAAGTGTAGAACCAAAAAAAATTGCTCAAAAGGGACACATACACACGTATAAAAATGCATCTACAACATAAGTGAAAACTTTATATTTTGAGATTATCAATTTTCTCCTCTAAACTTTTTAGCATAATAAAGTTAAATTTCTAAATTTAATATAGAAATATTGAATTAAAATTAAACAATAACAAAGTTTTATTTCTATAATATGCTAATAATTATTTTATGAGATAATTTTTTACTTTTCTTAAATATCTAAACTGTTGATTATATTGTTTTCTTAACCTTTGATTATATTTGAATACAAGGGATATAAAATTTCCTTCTTTTCTTTCATGGAAGAGAGAGGGATAGCTCGTAATTAAGTACAAGGAAATTAATAATTTATTATTATAATTAGACTTTTCAAAGTAAAAAAAAAAAAAAAAAATTAAACTTATTTATTTTTGGAATAAGTAGACTTTTCAAAATTTTGGGTCATATCAATACGACTACCACCCTCCCCATCTTTTCCACCATGTGAATTATGGCATATAGAATATGTGCAATGTCCATTATCTCTGTTCAATTGAGACATATGCACGTTCAACATATTTAGCTGTTAGTCTAAAAGTTGTATTCAAATGGTTATATATATATATATATATATATTCTAATTACATGTTTCATTATACTTAAGGTTAAGTGTGCATCAAAACATTATACTTAAATGATAATTCTAATGACATATTTTTATCAAACTTTTTTTTTAAGAGAGTTTTAACTTATGGCGTCCGCTCCTGACAATAGCTCTATCATCCTAAGACATCAATTGATTTTTGGTATAGGCAGAAATTGAATTCCAGATCTCTTATATGTTTCATCAAACTAAAATATGCATAAAAAAAGTGTACTGTGCTGACTTTTCTAATCTATTTCATAAAGCTCACTCACCTACCTTTCTCTCCATTGCTTATAAATACCGTGGCCTCGAAGGCTTTCTACATCGCACTCAAAAAGTTTACAGAGAACAAATCCTGTCATACCATTCAAAACTTAGACTCCTACTTCAACATAGAAAAAATATGTCTATCCAAGTCTCAGGGGCTCCATCCCAAAATGCCAAATCAGAGGTTATTCGTCGGATAGCAAATTTCCATCCAAGCATTTGGGGTGACCGTTTCATCAACAATACTTCTGAGGACAAGGTAACAAGATTATTTGCTAGCCTAGTTTATGAAAATTACGTAGTAACATTTATTATATTTTTAGCATTTTTTGTTACAATATAATTATTTGTTCATGCAACTCATGGTGTAGGATATTCATTTCCGTAAAGTATGTGAAGTTGAAGAGCTGAAAGATGAGGTGAGAAATGAGCTTTTTGCCACAGGTCATCTTTCACAACAGCTGGGCTTAATTGATGCACTCCAGCGCCTCGGCGTCGCTTACCACTTTGAAAGAGAAATCCAAGAAGCTCTAGAACACATATACACGACTTTTAACGACAAAATTGATGTTGATGATCTCTACAAAGTTTCCCTCAGTTTTCGACTGCTACGCCAAGAAGGATTTAAGGTTTCATGTGGTAAGACCCGAGTATGATTAATTTCTTCATGTAATTGCAAGTTAAAGACTTTTTTTTTTTTTTAACAAGTTTGGTTTTTGCTAAATAGATGTTTTCAAAAAGTTCAAAGACAAAGATGGTCAATTCAAGGAAAGCATGACCAGTAACGTTGAAGGCATGCTAGCCTTCTACGAAGCTACACATCTGAGGATGCATGGAGAAGACATTCTTGATGAGGCCCTTGAGTTCACTACCACTCACCTTAAGTCCACAGCATCCCTTATAGGCAATCCATTGGCAGCACAAATAACTTGTGCCCTAAAGCAGCCCTTGCACAAGGGCATACCACGGCTAGAGGCTCGGCAATATATTTCTTTCTATGAACAAGATGCTTCACATAACAAAGTTTTGCTCAAGCTTTCAATATTAGATTTCAATCTAGTGCAGTCATTGCACAAAGAGGAACTTAGTTATATCACAAGGTAATTAGTTCTAAAACCATGATCCAAAAAGACAAAGTACGAATATTTTTGGAAATAATTAAGAGAATACTACAGATTTTACTATATAAACCTTGCAAAATAAAGTGTTACAAATAATAATAATAATAAATAGGTCAAATTACAATTTACCTACTTGTATTTTGGTTGAAATTTAAGTTACCTACCTATGGTTTAAAATTTGACACTTTATCCACTGAAGTTTGACCAAAATTTAAGTTGCTTACTTGTGGTTTGAAATCCCATGATGTAAGTGTTCCACTAGATTTTTTTTTTTTATTTGATCTTTTTTTTTTAATGTTTTTTGTGGTTTTAGAGGAAATAAATATAAAAGTGAAGCAAAATCATATATTTAGCCATGTTTTTAAAAAAAGTGGTTAAGAAAATTTAACTGAACTAACTTCAGGTGGATAAAGTGTCAAATTTCAAAGCACAGGTAAACAACTTAAATTTCGGACAAAACATAGGTGTGTGTGTAAGTTGTAATTTACCCAAAATATTAATTCAAAATTCATTTATTAGATTGTTGAAGTGGTTCATTAGTTTTTTCTAGTAAAATTGTAGCAACCCTAGCATTTTGCTATAAATATTTGGTTACTTACAATCAATTAATATTAGGGATAATTAAAATTTACCCACCTGTGGTTTGACCCAATTTCTATGTGCCTACCTGTGGTTCAAAGTTTGACACTTTACCCACCTGAGGTTACTGCCGTTTATGCTCCGTAACCCACCTCTGTTAAAAAAAAGGATAAACAAGTCTTTTTACGCCCATTTTATATCTCTCTCCTCCCAAAACAAGAAAAACAAAAAAAAAAACAAAGATTAAAATATGGTATTAGGCCCTCACCGTTCACAAACATGAAGAACACACACAAACATGAAGAACATGCTTCCAGAAAAATAATACAAATCAAATCAAGTAATACCATCAAACATAAATCTATCAAAATACAACCCCAAAATATAGCACAACATTTGATCCCAGGAACTTAAGAACAAATGAATTCAAACCCAAGAACTTAAGAACAAATGGATTCAAACCCAGACATATATTAGAAACCCCAATTTCAAATCCAGACTTCTCAAACCCAGAAAAATTAGATGGTAGAAAACGTGACCCGCGGTCAACCAAAGAGAAGAAATGAATCGAGTTGAGTCAGTTGTCCACAGTGGCAGATTGGTTTCAGTTGAAACTGGGAGCAACGGCGATGAAGAGAGATGCAGGAAAACTTGTCGGAGATCACGAAATCTCCACCTGGTCGAAGATCAAGAGATCTCCACCAATCTGGGCAGTGATTTGGATGGAGATGGGTTTTCACAGTCGGATCGAGTCAAGTTTGATTTTGGAGGAGACCCACCACTTGACCTGCCGTTGTTGAGTTTGGACACCCATCATCGACAGCCAATGTCGTCGGATCAGGTGTAGGCGTAGGTTGAGTCGGATCAGCCAATATCCTCTCTATCCTCTCCCCCAGCTTCGTCTTTCACCAGAGGCCATTGGATCTCATCGGCGACACGGGCGAGGACGGCGACGATGTCATCACGCTGGCGGAGATGGACGACTGTGAGATCGACGGGGATCTTGATGAGGACCTCTTCGATTATTTCCTGCAACGCCACGATCCGAGGGCTCACCTTCCTCCTCGCCTCCCTCACCATCGGATTAACTCCGGGCACAGAGTCCAGCTTCAGTAGCAGACCCATCAGCGCCTCGTTCATCCTCATCGTGGGTCTGAGTATGTAAAACTTTTGCTTCGTGGGTCTGAAGTTTTTGTTGTTGAAGTTTTCGTTTGCCTTGATCAATCAAAACAGAGCTTAAAGCATAAGAATCTAAATGATTATTTTCGTTATATGTTTGTTACGGTGGTATAATAATGGTGGTAATTAAAACTAGAGGGTGAGGCGGAGATTACAGCCTTGTTGGACAATTCGAGACTTGAATTCAGCTTCATAAAAATGTTCTTAAGCAATCCAAAACCCTAACTTTTTGATCTGTTTTGTGTTTTGATTTTGAAAGAAAACGTGTTAGAGTAACGGAGAGTGGAGAGGTGGGTTACGAAGGCCTAACGGTCAGAAGCACAGGTGGGCAAAGTGTCAAAATTTGAACCACGGGTAGGCACATAGAAATCGGGTCAAACTACAGGTGGGCAAATTGTAATTATCCCTTAATATTAATTGTTATATTCAAATTGTAGGTGGTGGAAAGATTTAGATTTTGCAACGAAGCTACCTTTTGCAAGAGATAGGATTGTCGAATGCTACTTTTGGATAGTCTCGGTCTACTTTGAGCCCCAATATTCACTTGCAAGAAAAATATTAACCAAAGTTATTTCCACGACATCTATTGTAGACGATATATATGATGCTTATGGCACACTTGAAGAGCTCGAACCCTTCACAGAAGCAATTGAGAGGTTCATAAATTGAATTAATTAATATATATGTTAAGACTATGATGTATAATGTCAATCTAACTTTTGTAATTGGTACATGATATTTTCAGGTGGGATATTAGCTGCATAGATCAACTTCCAGAGTACATGCAAATATGCTATCATGCACTCTTTGATGTATTCGAAGAAATTGAAAATGAGTTGGCCAAGAAAGAAAGATCATACCGTGTCAGCTATGCAAAAGATGCTGTAAGCGTCAAGCAACTTAACTTTTCATGTTTTTTTGTCTACTTTTTCATTCTACGTACTTATTTCATTCATGTTGTTTAAACCTTAGATGAAACGTTTGGTTCGGGCCTACTTTGATGAAGCCAAATGGTTATACCAAAATTACATCCCAACAATGGAGGAGTATATGCATGTTGGATTTCAAAGCTCTGGTTACCCTATGCTCATAGCTATCTCTTTCCTCGGCATGGGTGACATCGTTACAAAAGAGGCATTTGATTGGATCTTCAGCAATCCCAAGATTATTACAGCTTCATCAGTAATTGCCAGACTCATTGATGACATGAAGTCACATAAGGTATGCGATCAAAAAATCTTATCAAGTTTCACATGCTAGTGTGAGAGGTCTATTTCATATGTGTTTCCAACTTTCTACTTACCCTTTTGAAAAACTTTGTATGTAGTTTGAGCAAGAGAGAGGGCATGCTCCTTCAGCAGTCGAATGCTACATGAAGCAACATGGTGTCTCAGAGCAAGTAGTCCATGATGAATTCAACAGGCAAGTTGCAAATGCATGGAAGGACATTAATGAGGAGTGTATAAGACCTACTATTGTTCCCATGCCTCTACTTATGCGTGTTCTTAATCTTACACGAGTAGTAGATGTCATTTACAAGGAAGGGGATAGCTACACGCACGTTGGAAAAGAGATGAAAGATAATGTTGCATCAGTGCTTATAGACCCAATACCAATATAAATGGGGTGACAAAATAAGTATCTGCATAAAGAATAAAGGACTTGTCCATCAATAAATAAATAAATAAAATAAAGGACTTGAATAGGATCCAAGTCTGTTGATGTTCTAATATATATATGGCCCATTTATATTGAAAATAAAAGGAAAATCTTTGGTTTTTTTATTTTTTATTTTTTGGATAAACTGCTGGTTTCTTATTTAATAATGCAGCACTATGTTTATAATGATGATGGGATTTACTGTTGGTATATTTCTATGGGAGATTATAATTATTGTGCTATTCTAGTGGGGGTGGGTACGTAAAGTTTATCCTAATAATTATCAAGTTATTATCTTTTGCTTCCCTACACTATCGTTTATTATATACTATGAGGAAGCGAGGGTAATTGAGAGGTTAAGGAAGCTCTTTGTAAACACAATTAGCACTGTTTGGTATAATAGAACCTCTAGTGAAATAACAATAACTATACTTTATGAATAACCAACCCTTGTAAAGTTGCGTTTTTATTACAAAGAATCATTTTTTTTTCTTTTTATAAACAATTATTATTTAAAATTAAAAATAATTATTCCTTATTAAAAAAATCCTTAACTAATAGTTATTCTTTAATCTACGTAACAACTTCAACAAATAAAATTCAAATAATCCTTTTTAAATACTGTGCTGTAACATATCAAAAATTAAAAAAAAAAAAAAAAATTGCATACAACCATTATCCTCCTAGGTTTTGTTTATGCCATCAAGGCATCTACGAATGGAAACATCATCTTTTCTTTAGAATCATCAACGAATGGAACCTGATAATGAAAACCTTGATTTTTTTTTCCCCCGGGGCTTTGTCATTAACAATCTCTCTTTCTTCAACATTGAATTTTTTTCCCCTTTTTTCCTTGTGTTGTGTTTATGCCATACAGGTTACCTCATATACGTAGTCAAGAAAATCATGGTAATCTTGACTTTTATTTTTTGCTAAATATCACTGGATTGATTTTGTTTTTTACTTTATAGAAATTATATAGTAAACTATAAACCCATTTGTGGCTAGTTTTATTTTGACTTTATCACTTTATTATCTAACAACATGAAATACCCTCGATTAGACCTCTTTAAACCGTTATCCAAAAAAAAAAAAAAAAAACACTTTAAACCACCTCAAAACAAAATTAAAAAAAAAAATACATTAAAAAAAGATCAAAACTTTAGAGTTTTGTAAAAATCACACAAACTATATCTCTATGCTACCCCCTCTCTTGTCTCTCTTCAAATCTCATATATCTATAACTCATCTTCAAACACATCATGCTATAAAATTAGCTATTTATCAAGCTTGTATCAATCAACCACAACTCAAGACATCATGTGGAGAATGAGCTCAGTTAAAAAAAAAAAGAGCAATAGTAAACATAAACAACCAAGGACACACTTGAAAAAACCTTAATCCAAAGTCCAAACACAAGGAAAATCCAATATCAAATTTACCTCTAGAGCAAAAAATGCTAGAGAGAGCAATCAATATCTCCTTCCACACCATGCGGGGCCCACAACCAATCTCTGAACAGGGTTTGGTTGTAAGACTCACAGCTTCTTTTTCTGTTATGCTGAGACTGTTTCCTTTTCATTCTTTCAAGTTCAAGCTTTAGCAAGTAATGATGCTTGAACCAATGAGTGATCGTCTTCAATAGATGCATCTTTCTTTCTCTCTGTGTGTTACCTACCCAAATGGAAGTTCAATTTGTTACCCAAAGTCCTAATCTGGCAAGCATCAGCAATTACAGATTGGTTCTATCATAGGAGGATGAAAGACTGGAAATGTTGTTTGGAAAGTGGCAGTCGAAGGACTCTTCTGTTGGAGAGGAAACGGTGGTGGTAGAAGTGAGGAATAAGCTTGGTTAACAAAAACAACCATGAGAGAAGAAAACTCAAGAGAGAAGAAGAATGTGAAAGTGTCCAAATTTGCTGATCAAAAAGCGTGTTGGGGTACATGGTCAAAGCATATGTGTGTCGATTTCTTTTCCCGTGTTTAGAGCATTCACATCCTTTTTCTTCAAAGAACTTCATTTTACCATCTTAAAAATTACTTTATCTATTATACCATACTATTTTACAACACAACTAACATCCTAACTTTTATTTTCCTATTCAATCCATTAAAATAATATCTCTCTCATCTCCCCCATCACTCTTATTATCTTTTCCTCACTAACTCTCTCTTTCAACCACCCATCACCACCACATCTGCCACAAGAAACCCACCACCACCACCATGAAAAAAACCCACCCTACCACCGGGAACAAAACCCATAAAATCCACCACCATCTCCACCCACAAAACCCACAAAGCCACCTCTAAAAACCCACCAAACACTAGTCACAACCATGGTGAGAATCAAAGGACATAATCAAACCCAAATCAAAACCCTCCACCCCATATCCAGATGGACACCCACCAAACACTACGGCCAAAGCAAGAACCACCAAGAAGCCTCCACAACAACCACAAGAAACTAGCCACCATGCCACCACCAAACCTAGAAACCACACAACAACCAAACCCAGACACTGGTCATAACAACCATACCAAAAAAAAAAAAAAGAAACACACACTCTCGACATCAGTCTCTATGTTGATCTCTACACCGGTCTCCACATCGATCTCCACCGCGCTAATGTCCATGCCACCACACTGATCTCAACTGCGCCACCCGCCTCGCCACCACGCCAATCTTAGACACATGAGTGAGAACTGAGGCTACGCTGCTATAGAGAGAGAACTAGAGAAATGAGAGAGAGATAGACATAAGGGATACATAGAGACAAGGTGGGACTGAGGCTAGCTACAGAGAGGGAACTAGAGAAATGAGAGAGAGAAATGTGGGAGATAGCTAAAGAAGGAGAGAGAATAAATTAGTAAAAAATTTATACAAGCTTGCTACAGTACCATCTTACTTATAAGATGGTATTATAAGATGGTATTGTAGCAATATTGTATAAAAATTTATAATTAGAAGCCTGGATAAAACATGTATCTTGTGCTTTGATGGTAAAATATGCCAACATATGGCATATGGCAGTACAGGTACTAATGCTCTTATATGAGATTTGAAAGAGAGACCGACAAAAAGGATGAAAATTGGATATATAGTTTGTGTTCTAGATTTGTACAAAATCTTATATGATCTTCATTTATTTACCTTTTTTTTTAATGGTGAGAATTTGAGGGGTTACGCGGGAGTAAGAGCAACTAAAAGATCTATTTTAATATTTCACTTTACAATATACCCAATGTAAAATATTTTATTTTTTTTTACCACTTTATTTAAATATCATTTTTTTAATCTTTGTTTATTTTTCCTCTATATCTCTTTCTTTCTCTTCTTCTTTGTCTCTCTCTTATCTATAAATGCTTGGTTGGGATAATTTTGAAAAAGATGAAAAAATGAGAGTGGAAAATATGAGAGAAAATGGGTGAGATGGGAGGGGGTAGAGAAATGATAGGGCCCAACTGTTTTCTCTCCATGCCCACCAAAACTTGATCTCCCCAAATTAGGGAGAAAATGGAAGTGAAAATGAGAAACTATGATTTTGCAAAATTTTGCTTCGCCACCAACAAGCAAAGGGTTTTTTTTTTTTTTTTTTTTTTTTTTTTTTTTTTTTTTTTTTTTTTTTTTTTTTTTTTTTTTTTTTTTTTTTTTTTTTTTTTTTTTTTTTTTTTTTTTTTTTTTTTTTTTTTTTTTTTTTTTTTTTTTT